>NW_003302553.1:23385859-23746981 GCF_000004255.2 Arabidopsis lyrata subsp. lyrata
GACTAGTTCTACTACGGAAACTTTGGAACGACCGGTTCAATCTATAAGATGTCGGATTGATGGTTCTTGGAAACATTCAGATCCAACAATGGGTATAGGATGGTGGTGTTTTCAAGGAAATGATCACACGATACTGCTCGGTGCAAAGTGCCTTCGGAGGTGTCCCTCCCCTCTTCACTCGGAGATGGAAGCTTTAATTTGGGCTATGAAGAATATCCTTTCAAGAGGAATCGATTGTCAGGTGTTTGAATCAGACTGCTCGGAGTTAGTCTCGATGATACACTCACCGGATGAATGGCCTGCTTTCTCCAATCTTCTAGACGAGTTTGGTTTTCTCCGTCTCTCTTTCCCTTTCTTCTCGCTTTCTCTTATTTCTCGTTTATGTAATGTTCAAGCGGACTGCTTAGCCCGTTCTTCTAGACTTTTATTTTCTGAAGTTACTTTTGTAAACTCTACTCCTCCTAATTGGGCAACCAATCAAGGAATTATTTATTAATTAATGTGTGGTTGACAAAAAAAAAAAAAAAAAAAAAATAAATTAAATTGATATTTTTATTTTGGTCGTGTAAATTAAATAGATATTTTTATTTTGGTCGTGTAAATTAAATAGATATGAAATCCATGTAAATAATTTTAATTTAATTAGATTAAATCGAAATTATGATATTTTCATACCTATAGCTTACCTAAGAAGTTTAATTTTCAATTTATAAAGATTTCTTGAATATGATTTTAGAATTATTCAACAAGATGATAAGTATTTATTAAATTTTGTGAATCATGAAAAATAATAATTAATTTTTAATCATTATACTTCATCTTTCAATCTCTCATCTAACAAATAAGATACATATTCTATTATTACTATGTCCAAACTTTATTTGTTGTATGACTAAATAATATTTCCATTAGAACTGTCAAAGCGAATTGATTTGTCCCGTTAAGTCCGTTTTGCGATAGACAAAAAATATTTTGACTTGTAGTTAGTCGGTCCGCACGACCCGCGGGTAGCATATATGAAATACAAACCCGTCCCGGGAATGTATGCGGATTTGCGGGATTGTCCATGGATTTTGTTTAAATAATTTTAAAGTAACCAAAATTTAAAATACTACTAAAATAAATAAATAAATCAAAATACTATTAAAAGTTTGTTTAAATTACCACATGTTGAATAAATTATAATTTTATCAATAAATACTAATATGCGGGCTGATCCGCCAACCCGCGGATGAAAACCGATTAAACCTATGACCCACTGCGAATTAATCCATGTGGCCCGCTTATTTGCGGGTTTAATATATTTTCCCAAATCTGCCCCATAGTGAGATGATGTGGGTTCGACCCGCGGTTTTTGATCTATTTTGACTGCTCTAATTCCCATGAATCGTCTAATTTTAGAATTTTAAAACACAAAATTCTATTTTGTAAATCATAATTAATACGATGGGTATATTTATAAACAATTTTACATTTTCTCTACAATTCTTTATTATGAATATTTATAAGTATACTATACGATTCGTTCTACTAAAAACACACACACAATATTAAACGCAACGTATGTAAACCAATATTCTCCCGCGGTGGACCGAGGGTCCGATCCTAGTAACTTATATATGTAAAATTACATTTATGCTTTTTTTTATTGGTCATATATGTAATTTGAAGTCTTAGGGGCCGATTGGTAACGGCTGTTACTTTTGACTGTAGAGACTTTCGCTGTCAGGACTTTGACTGTAGAAACTTTGACTGTAGAGACTTTGGCTGTAGAGACCTTGACTGTTAAAATCTGATTGGTAACGGAAAAAACTGTTGAAACTGTAACTATTATTTTTGTTATTATTAAATATTTTTTATAATAATAAATTATGATAAAAATGAATTCATTTGACAAAATAATGGTAAAGATAAATTTTTTTAATGATAAAAGTTTAGAAAAGTAAAAAAATTTATTAATAAATGAATATATAAATATTCTCATATTAAATATTCCTTAGTTTAAAACATTCAAATTGGATCTCAAAATAACAGAAAAAAATAAAATTAGAATTAATCAATAGAAATTATTCAATAATAAAATAGGAATAGTCTTAAAACTAGTTTTTAAATTAGATGGGAAAGAAGAAAAAGAAAAGTTTTGATTTTATTATTCATTTTCAAGTTAAAGTCACGTTTATTAGGAGGCTTTAGAAAAAAAAACTGAAAAGAAGAGTAAATTGAGGGTGAGAGACTTTAAAGGCTTTAAAAATTAATAAAGTCTTAAAAGTTTGATTGGTAAAAAATTGACTTTGAGAACTTTTAAATCTTGTAAAGTCTTCAAAGTCTCTTGCCAATCAGGCCCTTAATATCGTTTAGGAATATCGTTTATAGGAAACATCTAAATTAAAAAAAAAAAAAGATATGAAATTACATCTACTTAACATTTTTGAAGTACAAATTTGCTCTTTCCAATCGGGTCGGATTTTTTTTGTGATTTTGACCCGGAAATCTTCAATCGGATCTTTCCTTATTTTTGGCAAAATTCAAAAACGAAATTAATTAATAAATTCTAAAAATATATATTTTCTCAACTAATTACTACACCTAAACTCTTTATTTATGGCATATTCTTTCTTATTTTTATATATAAGGAAACCAAATATGATGATTTAATGCTAATATAACAAATTTGAGCTAATTTCTTAAAACTTCTCTACCTAATTTAAACAAAAATATATGATTCTCATTTCACTTTTATTTGATTTATATTTATATTATTTTGAATTATTATAAAATATATATAGTTAATAAAATTTTATATTTTTTTCTACATATGCTATGTTTCAAATTTTTTAAAACGGATATATATTACTCAATCAATAAAGAAAAAAATATGTGTACAATCTAAAGTACATATTTGCTCTTTTTTTGGGTCAGTTTTGTTTTTTTTTTTTTTAATTTTGACCCGGATTTTGACCCTCAATTAAGTCTTTCGGATCCAAATAATGAGACTTTCCAAAAAAAATCCTAGCAATTCAAATGATTGATTTCGTATATATATGTAGTTATTACTAAATATATATCTACTTAACATTTTTGAATTATATTTTTGCTCTCTAATCGGGTCGGGTTTTTTTTTATGATTTTGATCCGGAAATCTTCAATCGGATCTTTCCTTAAATTTTGGCAAAATTCAAAAACGAAATTAATTAATAAAATCTAAAATATATATATTTCTCAACTAATTATTATATCTAAACTCTTAATTTATGGTATATTCTTTACAATTTTTATAGATAAAGAAATCAAATATGATGATTTAATGCTAATATAACAAATTTGAGCGAATTTCCTAAAATCTCTCTAATTAATTTAAACATAAATATATGATTCTCATTTCACTTTTATTTGATGTTATATTTAAATTATTTTGAATTATTATAATATATACATATAGTAAATTTTAGTTTTTTCTGCATATGTTATGATTCAAATTATTTTTAAACGGACATATATTACTCAGTTGATGAAGAAAAAAAGTATGTGTGCAATTTATATTATCATTTTTGAAAAACAAATTGCGCAATTAATTAGGTCATTTTTTTTTTTATTCTGACCCGAAATTGAGTCATTCGGATCTTTTCTTAATTTCTACAATTATCTAAAACGGGAGAGTATACCACGGGTGAAATCCTAAAATTAAAAATCAAAATAACAATTGTAAATTATTTTTACGGGTTGGTCCAAAAACACATAATTTTTAAAATATATATATATATATATATATATATATATATTATGAAAACCATTTGAAAGCAAACTTTTAAATTGATTCGAATTATATGTCTTTTAAAAAAAGTGTTATTAAAAAAATAACAAAATGATGTTTAATTTCACAGAACGGAATTATATGGTAGGATGGGTTTGGGTCGATATTAATATGGGAAAATATACCACGGGTGAAATCCTAGAATTAACAAATCAAAATACAATTATACAATCTTAAACACTAAACAAAATAAATACAACTTAAAATTTTTATTTTTTAGATACAACGCATATGATCCGCGATACAACAGGAAATATTATACACAACAAATTCATTAGTTTATAAAAAGAATAAAAAAAATCAAATAATTAACCCGCGGTGTACCGCGGGTCATATCCTAGTTTATTAATCGGAAAGAAACTTAAAGCTACCCATTTACAGGATCGTGGGATCAAAATATTCCGACAGATCTCTTACAGGATATATTATCCCGCCTCGGATTAAAATCCAACATAAAAGCTTCTACTGTCTACAAGACATGGCTTGAAGCAGCTGTTTCTGTTCGGAAGTTACAACCTCGTCCTTGGCTTTTTTATCGACGAAGATGAGAAGACGAATACTCTCGAGCTGGAGTACATTTTTTTTGACCTAATACGGTATCAAAAATATAAGCGTTATTTTCCAGAGTTGGAGAGTAACCATGGATTAATTTATTCTAGGGATGGTTAATTGGTTGCTAACATACGATAGCGGTATTGCACTCTTTGTTAACCCCGGGAGAGCTTCTATTTACCCAAGCCGCTCCTACATCAGCTAGTTGTATGGTAATCTCGTACACCCACCTATCTTCATGCGCATTTGTTGTGATCGATACTGTTAAGAAACAGAGGCCTAAAGATGACTTCTTTTCGGCTTGAATCAACAACACACCAAGGTCTTAAGTGTATAAGAGATTGAGTGTTCTCAAAATGCTTACTTTGATGAGTAAAGAACCAAGTAGTCTGTTAAAACAGAGTTTAAGAACAGAGCACACAAGAACTTTGTTAACCCAGTTCACACCAACGGTGCTACGTCTGGGCCGGGAACTGTCTCCCGGAATCCACTATATCAATGAGTTTTACAAGAGATCTCTCATCCCAAAGCCCTTTACAAAGCTCTCTCGGTTATCTCTCTTTCACTCAACTGTTTCCCCAAGAACTCTCATACAAGTAGTTTATGCTATGAATGAAGTTCTCTCTGTTTCTGTCCTTCTTGTCTATCTCTCTTCTCCTTAAACGCAGCTTATATACACACACACTCTAAACCCTAGTTTCCTTAGGCAGCTTCCACGAAGGTGACTTTTTGGTCTTTGGCAGTATACCAATTCAAATTTGATCTTAGCCAAAACCAGCAACCTCACAAAAGGACAAGGGTTGCTTTACCTCGTTGCTTTTGCTTTTATGAGCGCAAACAAACGGCTACTCTTGATCCTTGTGGTCCTGCAAGTGTGTGTGTTGGCAATGCTGAGCTGTCGTTTCTTCCTCCTCAAGCTTCTTCAAATGTTTTGTTCTTCTTCACTAATTCTCAACGGATACTTGGCAGCCTGATTGCTGGAAACGCTCTTTCCAAAAGAGCCTTCCCCAAAAAATAACCTTTTCAATCCAAGAGACCCATAGTGACCTAGTTCTCCCAGCAAATAACAACCAAATAAGCTTGAGGCCAAAGACTGTATTAGAAGGGTGAAGTCTTCTAAGGCCCAACTCCCAAGCCTCTTGCTCTCTTTGGTGTACAAACCAGTCCCAAGCCACTTTTGACTCCAGAGAAAGGCACTACAAAATTAAACAAGGAAAGTATTTACAGTCCGTTTTAATGAAAGCTCAACAAACTCTCGCTGGCTACTCATCTTCCACTCTCCGCATGGACTTAGCAAGAACGGAGCTCTCCAGATTAGCTTTAATGTTGAACAGAGGCTGTCCAAGTTCTTCATACTCTGAGCTAACACAAGTGGAAAGAGAGGATGAAGCAGAAGCAGGTTTCTTGTAGTACAAGAAACCAGAAAACAGAGGAAATAGTCAGCTGATATGCTCAGTAGAGAGCTCGTTGACATCTTATCTACAGAGAGCTCATAGACAAAACTGTACCTTAATAAATCGATTGAGCTCTACCATTGATGGAGATCAATTCGGAAGTGATGAAAGGGGAGAAGAGAGATAAGCTTAAACGACGTTGTTTGTGTGGAGCAGCCTAAGCTTAAACAATGTCGTTTGTGTGGAGCAGCCTAAACTTAAACGACGTCGTTTGCGTGGAGCAGCCTCTAGTGAAGGGGCTTTGGAGTCGTTGATGATGAGCACTTGAGGTTTAGTTTTGAATAGTTACAAGAAAGACATGGAGTCGTGTCCGAACATAGGACTACGGTTTAGTTAGCTAGTCATTATAATAATAGACTCTGTTCATGTGGAAAGAACAAACACATTCGAATGAAGTCAATTCACGGAAACCCTATTGAGATATATATTCAAGGAAGTGACAGACCTGAGGTTTAAGGCTGCTATCCTCCAGTTGCTTGTGATCAAATCATTGATGTAATATTTTAGTTTTAGAGTAAAAGAAAAAAGAGAAAAGTTTCTGTTTTCAATTGAAGTATGGTTAGTTCTAAATATGTAGAGGAAAACTCATGAAAGAAATTGAGCTCAATTTCTTAAATATTTTTGTACATTGATTCACATTGAGAAAAGCCTAGATTACAAGGAAATACTTGTTCAAGTTCTTGTGCTAAAAAAGAATTTTGAAGATACATCTAATCTATGTTGTGGAACCAGGAAATAGTAAAGTTATGAATCAAAAAACAATAATCTGAATCTCCTTCACTATTCCCCACCATTGGTTCACTGCTTCAGGACCAACTACGTTCTCATTCTCGTTAGCATCAGCTCGGTTCTTTGCATCGTTTTCTTCCCTACCTTGTCCTTCGGCACATCATATTATATGACAATAGCTTCTGCTATGTTATAGCAATAGCTTCTGAATAAGATAAATGGTTATATATGACAACATCATCATTTAGTTGAACAAAAAGACAAGAGCAGCGAGCTTGAGTATCACGAAAACGTCGAGCTGAAACGCGATCTGAAATCTCCTTTCAACGACTTGCCTTTGATGAGAAGGTTTGTTGCTACTTGAGAGTATATTAGGAACAAGTCCTTGGCCTTCTCTTCTTGCTAAATGGAAACAATCATTACGCTGATAGAAATCAAAACCAATAAACCTGTTCTTTATTCAATTTGCCAAAGAACTACACATAGAGAGACTTTGATTCACAAAAGAATTATTCAACCTCTCGACCCACCAATGTTCAACCAAAACACTAGCCAAGTCTGGCATGCCCAACTAATTCTGCCTAACTTCCTTTTATAACCTCTTAGCTCTCAGGTAATCAAGTCATAGGCTAAATATTATGGTCTAACTAGACTAACACAAGAAAAAGATCTCTCATATACCTATTCAATGATTTTGTATCTTTCTTCCATATACAACAATAACAAAAAAAATCTAATCTCGCTAGTAAACTTATGGTAACTCCTAATTAAACTCTATAATTTGACTATCTTCTCAATTAGTAAAAAGGAAGATAAGTTAATTTTTTTCTTGCAAAAAATTAAAATCAGTCAATGCAAATTAAAAAGTTTCCGATAAGAGAACAGGCTCCAACCGGTATAAAATAGGGCCCTTAGAAGCATAATAATCTCAAAAAAAAAAAAAAAAAAACAAGAAATCCCCATCTCTAGCAGTGCAAATGCCAAAATTTTAGCCATGAAGTAAAATTTTGGAATTGATAAGTCCTAAGGTTAGTTCTAGATTCAGCCATGATGTAAAAATTCCCATACATATGTGGATATATATTGTGTATAGATTTGGTTACTGTTTTGTGTTTTGACAAACCACTGAATGACAAAATCATTTCGCGATCCTGTGGGATTTTAACCAATCATATCACGATTCGCGCCATTTTTTTCTTCTACTTTTCCCGCGATTTTAACGGAATTACCGGTCAAATTAAGCCTTTAATATGATATTGATAATTTGGATTTTTTGTTGTTGTTGTTGTCGTCTTTACTTATCTAACTATGCATATAGTAAAGAACTATGACGTCGAAAGCCGCATGGGAACCTGAACACGACCAAGTATTTGTGGACTTATGCGTGGAGCAAAAGATGTTGGGGAATCAACCTGAAATACAACCTATATTGGAAGCTTTTAAAGAAATGAAGGGTGTGAGGTTTACCATAGACCAACTTATGAATCATTGGGATACAATGATCAAGCAGTGGGAGATTTGGTGTAGACTTGTTCAATGCAAATATATGAAATGGGATCCCCACACAAACACGTTTGGTGCCAGTGATCAAGAATGGGCCAACTATTTAGAGGTACAAACAAAGTCTTTTTGTGTGTTGATATTTTGATTGTTTATGAAGGCTAATATATATATATATATATATATATATGTAATAAAAAGTACTTGACTGGATTTGTCACAGATGAATCCTGAGGCTGGACAGTATCGGTGTAATCCTCCCTTGTTCCTCAAGAAACTAGAGATCATCTTTGCTGGTATTAACTTAGATGGTGAAGGTACATCTTCAGGTAGCAAAATGAAGCAATTATGTGAGCATCGTGATGAAGTAAATGATACTGGATATAAATCAAAGCTAAGCGCGTCTGATATCGCAATTCTTCGTCGGTTTAAGTGGCCACCATCCTCACATGCGATTTTTGTGGACGTGTGTTTCCAAGAGTATTTAAAAGGAAACAGACCAATCAGACGTAACCAAATTTATACAAAGGAAGCTTGGAAAATGATTCTTGAAGAAATCAATCGGATCACAGGACTTAGATACACTCATAAGCAGCTCGAAAACCACTTCGATCTTACCAGGAAATCTTGGAAGAACTGGTGTAAAACTATTGCATCTCCCATCATGAAGTGGGATGCCAATACTCGCAAGTTTGGTGCAACCGAAGAGGACTGGGATAAATACTTGAAGGTAAAGAAAACGTTACTTAGATTTTTTATAATATCAATTGGAAAGTAATTATATTTTTTTGTTGTCGACTTATAGGTAAATAAAAAAGCTGGAGTGTTCAAAAGGAGACATATTCCTCACGCTGGTAAACTGGCAACCATCTTCAAAGAACGTTGAACCTGGAAGAAACAAAATCCGCCGTTATCGCAAGAGAGTGATCGATCATCATTCAGAATCATCAACCAGCTTCATAATCAGTAGTAGTCTACCCAAATGAGCCAGTCACAGGAAGTGACAATAGAGCTGATGATGCTGAGCCTACTCCACTGATTAGGTCAGACTCAGAGGATGGTGTTGAAACTGTAACTCCCAAGATGTTGAGCCTACTCCACTGATTAGGTCAGACTCAGATTCCTCTTCTTGCTATTGGAGAACTCAAGTTTGAGGATGTCTTGACTGCTTAAATGTCAATCTGCCTAAAATATCCTCTTATTCTCCCAACTTTCTACTAAACCCTAAATTTATCTTCACTACAAGAAATATCCACATTGATAGCACATGAAGATAGCTCATTTTTCATCACTGCTATGAAAGATGAATGTTTTATTTCGATTACTATATAATAGCACTGAAACAACACTATGATAAAAAATCACTAAGCGGGAAGCTAAAATCACTTATTTCGCCAATACTTAGAAATTGTTTTTCACTTAAGCGCCATATATCTCAGATCCAAATTTTTTTAGTGTCACCTTCTATAACCAAAGCCACGAAAAAAAAAAGAAAAAAAAAAAAATCCCCACACCAAAACCTAGATCTTGTGGAGCTAAACTTTAATGTTCTGAAAACCAACCTCTTCATCTCCTTTGTTCGTGAAGCTAAACGTCACCATCGATCTACTCCGGTGAACTCCTCTCCTTTCTCTGGCAAGCATCTCCATCTTTCTCCTCCGAGATTTATCTTTCCCGACATGGAAGATGATGCTTGCCTTCCGATAACAAAATTGAAATCGAAAAACGGATTCCGACCACAGCCGCTGGCTGTCTTCGGCGAAACAGACCGCCGCCATCACCATTCATTCCAGGTACCTTCTAATCTCTCTCTCTTGTCTCTTCTTGTGATACTTAGAGAGTAGGGTTTTCTGAAACTGGATTTCAATTTCTAAACCAATTCAGGTGACAAGTTCCGAATTCCGATAGCTTCTCTGACGGTTTACAGCTCTTCTCCGACGAAACTAAAGCTCCTTCTTTGTCTCCTCCGTGAGACCAGAGACTAAACGGGACCCAGATCTCCTCTGTGAATCTAGAGACAACCGGTGGATGTGGATAAGCTACAATGGCTTGAGATCCGAGCATGCCGATGGATGTGGGATTCACGGTCCATGCCACCCATTACGGGAGGTGTATCCCCGGTGGTAGATGATGGGTTTAAAGTAATTTCGATATTGGTATTAGTTTTTGGTTGATATCGTAGTTCAAAGTTGCATCTTAATCTTCTTTGCTTGTGTTCTTTGTTTTGTTTCTCTGGTGCAGATTCATGTCCCGCCACCATTCCCAACGACTTGTTCACCACTGCCATCACCTCTGCCACTGTCTTCCTCCTCAAGCTCAATAAGTTATGACTTTACTAATTGTTTGTTCCTTTCTAACATTGCTTATTTTTTCAAAATTTGTATTGGGGATTGAAAATATATATGTGAGCTTAAAGTTTCACTCTTTGAGGTTATTTAGTATACATAATGAACTTAGGTTGTTCGACATAATGCCTCAATGAGAATTAGATCTGTTTCGGATTATAGTTAATTTATGAATTAAACTTATTCGTTTATGAGAAGGAAGCTAAGGAGATGCTAATGATAGAAACTTTGAGGGTCTTGAAACATATTTTCAAGGCTTACGAAGAAAGGAGTGAAAGTCGCTGCCAGAAAGAAGACGGTATGACCTTGATTTGTTTTTTCTAATTTGTAGTAAGTTTATTCAATTATTAACGCCAAGGAAGAAGATTGTTGGATCAATCCCTTGATGTGCTCTATGAGAAAATGTGTCTTTCTATTTTAAATGTTGAGTTTTTTAATAGTAATGTTAGATATAATGGAGGATCCTCTCTCGACATAGTATATGTAAGGATTTTTTTGCAGCATAGTCTAGTTCAACTCATCAATAAGAGTATTAGTAATAGTAATCCTTCTTTTATTTTTCATTGTGCAATGTTCTTGAGGTAGATGAAGCTCAAGCGAGATGTATTCGTTTTATAGCTATAAATCTAATTACGTTTCTTTTTTTTTCAGGTTAAAATATTCTCGAGAAGAGGCTATGTATCTCATGATCACCATTGTCATCTGCGAAACAGAGAATTAAAAAACCATCCAGATCCTCAGGTTTCTTCGTATTCTTTATAACTATGGAAATTTGGAGAAAACACACTTAGCTTTGCTAAAATTAGATGTACTCAAAGAATAGCTAAATCATCTTGTGTTTTGCTTTCATATTTACATAACTTATTTGTCTATATCAATTTTGGTACCTTAAAGCAGCTATATGGGGGCTGTAGAAGACCATGTTATTGCTTGCAAAAAGTAAAAACGCCTTACTTCCAAGTTTGTTTTCTTTTCTCCACCAAATCTTATAACTCAAGTTTGTATATTTGTACAAATAGAATTATTATTTTGAAATAATGCTTAATCACATATTGTTTGTTTTACAATTTGATCAAGCAGTTGATACGAGAGAATGGTTGAAGAGATGGGAGCCAAGTTCAAGGAGGAAGTTGACTATATCGTTTAACTTATGATGTTAGTTTTAGTTTGATTAAGATTAGGCGATAGTTTAGTAAATAGTATAAGACTTAATATGATATTATGTATACCTTGTTTTTTTTTAATGTAATATTATTTATTTATGATTTATAAAATATAAACGTTAGATATATAACTATGTCCAATAAGTAAATTTTATAAAATTGGGTTCTAATATAAATTTTATTTTATAAATCAAATTAAATTTATATAGCAAAAGAAAATAACACTAAACATGTGTTACAATAAAGTATATTATAGCGTTCTATTAGCGTTATAATATAAAATCGCTATCGTATGTGGAGGATTACCATAACATGCCAAAAACGCTATCGTATGTAGGGGTTTACCATAACAGGGGTATAACATAGCGTTTATGAAAACGCTATTGATGACATATAATAGCTCTTCTCTCTTGCTAATAATGTACATATTTCTTGTAGTGTCTTTTCAAGAAAACAGTTTAGTTTATTTTATGTTATGTTGTTTTTCGTTCAAGTGTATTCATGTTATTTTGAAAGTTCAACTTGTTTATGTAGAATACTGTTTCGGTATAATGATGTCGAACTCTCTGCCCTTGGAATGGGTATGTATGTTCTTAATCTCTCTTTATTTATTCTTCTGTTTATGTTCTATTGGGATTGTATTTTTATTGCAATATACTCTGATTCTTGACTTCATTACACTAATTTTTTCAGAATAAATTGTTTGTTGGTGATACTTACTAAGATACTTACTCTTCTCATCTGCAAATCAACCTTCTTCTCGAAATATGAATTTGGTTTTTGGTTTTGCAGAATATATTGTTTAGGAGAAGGAGCTTGCATGTGGTTGCAAGAGCTTAAGTGGTAAGACGTTTCTTGAAGTTTTAAACTCCATATTAGCTTAATTTGAAGGCTATCATGATTATGTCCAAGCTAACCAAGTATGTAGTATACATATGTGTATGTTTGGTAGTATTCCCATGTGTCGATTTCTTTTTTCATCTTAGTGAATAAGTGTTCTAAGATGGTGTCTTTTGTCTCCTTGTTCTTTTGTTTCATGTAGCCTATCGACGGGAGTGCTAATAGGAACAATTGTTCAGATCGAAGTTTTATGTGTTCTGCTTTTGATGAGGAGGCCAAAAAGATAGAGGAGAAGAAATTGAAGAGATCGAAGTTTGTCTCTGTCTATATGATGTTAGTCCTATTTTGTTGAAGACTTATGATGTTAGTATAAGACTTGGTATGATGTTATGTAAGACTTGTTTGGCTAATTGGTTAATGTAATATTACTTGTTGGTGATTTATAAAATATAAAAGTTATATATATATATATATATATATATGTCCAATTAAGTAAATTTTATAAAATTGGGTTCCAATATAAAATTTATTTCATACAAGAAATTAAATTTATATAACGAAAAAATGTTACGACATTATATAAACAACACTAAACGTGTGTAATAATAAAGTATATTATAGCATTCGACTAATGCTATAATACAAAAATGCTATCGTAAGTGGGGGTCTACCATAGAATTCTAAAAACGCTATCGTATGTTGGAGTCTACCATAACATGGGCATAAGACAGCGTTTATGAAAACGCTATCGATGCCATATAATAGCTTTTTTCTCTTGCTAATAATGTAGATATTTCTTGTAGTGGTATAATATGCATTCTTGTTACGAAGCGGCCAATGTTACAATACTATCAAGTTGTATTAACTGAAATACAGTTTTACAAAAAATTGGCACGAAGAGAGCGAAAATGGTTAAGTAGGCATGGCTATACACTATAACATTATGATCATGTGTGACTTGCTAGTTTATAGAAAACTACTTTTCATAGCTTGGTATAAGAACTTCAAGGACAGACCTGGAGATCCTAAAGCTTAATTATATGCAAATACCTTTAGAGAAAAGACATAAAAATGTGACGGGCTCACTATGGTTATAACTGATGTGTTTAATGTTACGTGGTACTAGAAAAAGTTATTAAAGGGAATCAACGTCCACTAAAGTTTATGTGTAATTGAATTTTGAAAATACCCTCTTGTTTCTGTTATGCAGTTCTGATTTCTAGGTAATGTTAGAAATATATCTTTGTGTCTTAGTTTGCATTCTGAAAGCAAGAAGAATGTCTCCAAATCCTTCCCTAAGTTAAAGTCCAACACAAAAAGCAATCCACTTAACAATACGAACGCACCAAATAACTTAGTCGACCAATGTTAAAGTATTCAAGCAGAACAACACACTTAAAAACTACACAAAGTTTCACAAAAAGAAATCCACATATATAACAATCCTAAGGCACCAAATAACTTGGTCAACCAACGATGGGTTTATTATTCTGATCCACATATTCAAATTGGTCTAGTCTAGTGCAGACGACGAGCCAGCTTCCAAGGTTTGTGAGCTCTGAGTACGACCCACCATGTCCGTCGAAACCATCATGTCAGATTGTCCCATCGAATCTATGTCCTTCGAGCCAGGCAAAACTGTCTCCCGAGACGTGGTGGATTCACCGTTCCCTAATGATCCGAAGCTCTCAGTGCAACCCACGATTCTAAAGACTTCCGGCTTCTCATCCCAGATTCTTCTGACTATAGCAACGCGATCGACATCCTCACCAGCCCGAGCCTTGCATGAGTCTGTGTACCTAATGTAGAAAATTGCATCATAGGCGTCAAGTCCCTTTTCAGAGGGACGACTTGGGTCTGGTGTAGTGTCCAGAGCCACTCTCAGAATCTTCAAATTGGCCAGACCGTGTTTTATATGGTCCATTTTAGTTGTGGCAACTGCAAGTTCCAAATACAGACTTCTGGATCGCTGCATTCCGATTGCCTTCTGCTTGTGTCAAAGAGCTCGAAAAAATTTGTGCTGCATTTTTGTGGTCTGGTCCGTCTCTCAATTTTCGGAAAAATAAGGTTATGTGGAAGGATGTTTGTAAGCCAAAGGATGAAGGTGGTTTGGGGCTAAAATCTGTTGTTGAGATGAATAAGGTCAGTTGTTTTAAGCTCATATGGCGGATCGTTTCAGGTTCAAAATCACTTTGGGTAAACTGGATACAAAGAGAGCTTATTCGGTCTAGCTCCTTCTGGTCCGTCAAAGACACCACTTCCTTGGGTTCATGGATGTGGAGGAAGTTGCTTAAGTACAGAGCGCAGGCGAAGGAGTTTCACTCAATGGAGATAAAAAGTGGGCTCCAAACATCATTTTGGTATGATCATTGGTGCCCTCTAGGTCGGTTACATGATACTCTTGGTGATAGAGGTTTCATCGATTTTGGGATCTCCTCGGAAGTAACAGTGGCTGCAGCTCTTCAAAATCACAGAACAAGGCATCATCGTGTGGACTTTCTAAATCGGGTAGAGCTGGAACTTGAACGAATTCGAAACAGGGGACATTGTTCTGAACCGGACGTATCCTTGTGGAGGAGACCAGATAACAAGTTCAAAGCTCGGTTTACCACCTCAGAAACATGGCAACAAATTCGAACTGCAGGTCAAAAAATAAGTTGGGTTAAGAGTGTTTGGTTCTCGGATTCTATCCCGAAACACTCTTTCCTGACATGGCTTGCGGTAAAAAACAGACTGTCCACTGGTGAGTGTATGGTCTCTTGGAATATGGGAGTGAACCCATCATGTGTTTTTTGTCAAGCACCGATGGAGACTCAGGAGCACATTTTCTTTTCATGTGCTTTCTCTTCACGGATCTGGGAGGGGCTGGCAAGTCGACTTCTTCAAAGAAGGTTCACCAACAGTTTCTCCGGGATCATATCTCTCCTATCAGATTCATCGATCAAAGGTACCCTTGGCTTCATTATACGCATTCTTTTCCAAGCAACTGTTCATACACTTTGGTTGGAAAGAAACAAACGTAGACATGGAGAATCACCAAGTGCTGCAGACCAAATAATCAAGTTTATTGATCGCATAATTCGCAACAGAATCTCTTCAATCCGTCTCTTGGATCCTCGCAAACTCGAAGATGGACTCCGCTTATGGTTTGAATCTAGGACCTAGTGTTCTTAGTTTTATACTTAGAATTCTTTCAAAACAATATTCGATTTAAGGTTGCATTCATTGTACAAAAGACTTTTTTGGTTGAATAAATTTAACATTCATTCAAAAAAAAAAAAAAAAAAAAGTTCCAAATACAGACGAATCCAGTCATTTTTTTTAACCTCTGATTTTTTCAGCTGCCAAAAGAAAAAAAAAAACCATAAATATGTTGTTGTTCGATAATAAGGAAAAACTCAAGTGGTCTTAAAATCAAGGATTTACCACGTAAAATCGGTCTGTATCATCTTGAAAAGGATTCACTGTCGGCAACTCAGGCATGAAAGAATGCAAGCTGACTCTATTGGTTTCACCACCTATGGTAACTTCACCTATACAAAGAGTAACTCGAAGATTGATAACTTGTTGTTGGTTTGAAAACTATACGAATAATATCTAAAAATATTTACCTAAAGGACAAGCAATAGTGCACGTTGAAAGGAAGCTGCCATAACTTCTTTCATTAACATGAGTTTGAAAAGTTTGAAGGGAACCACTGGTATCTCGAGGATCCTTGGCATCGAAAGTTATGCGGTAAGAGGTAGCACTAGTAACACCCGAGGACTTGAGGTATGTAGATATGCTACTGAGCTTCAAGTCTTTCCCCTAAAATTGAGTAATTGATTCATAGAAAAAGAAAGAAATAGATTAAAGCAACATAGATATAGGTAATTAATAAGAAAGAAATTAAAGAGAATTATTATTTACATGGACAAAATTGTAACGATGAAGGCCCAACTTAGCATAAAGGAGGACTATTAAACGACGAGGATTGTGCGGATGATCATTGGCGTAAACGAACTGAATACCTCGGGATATTTGGTTTTCCTAAGTAAGACCCGTTACTTATTAGCTCAAATATAATCAACAATTAGGTAAGGTAGATAGAAAGAATATATATTACATCGCATCTGCATCTCCACTTGTACAGTGGTTTATTATCGCCAGGTCGAACGTTAAGCACTACAACCTTCTCACTTTCCTCATCGGAAGAACGTTACACTGCTTCTCCATTTCCACGGTTGTTTCATATAGCCAGGTCCAAAGTTAAGCACTACAACCTTCTTACTTTCCTTCTCCACCTTCTCTTTGGAAGCGAGGGGCTGATTGTGGGGATGGTTTTTGGCGAAAATGTACAGAATATTAGCTCGGTTAGTTATTAGCTCAAATATATTAGGCAGCGATTTGATAAAAAAAACAATTAGGTAAGGAAGATAGAAAGAATAGATTAGACCATGAGCAATGGTGTGGGACAAATTTTGGTCCCTCAAATATAATAAAATTATTTTCAGAGTTTCTTAAGTTTGGTATTAGCATTGGTGTCCCTCACATTTTGTCCCCTGAATAAAATAATAATATTTTGATATTAAAAAAATTAATTATTTAAATTAATAAGTAAAAACATATAAACGTTTTAATTAAAATAAAACATATAACATTATTAACATTGAAAACATATGAAAATTACAAAGTTACAAAAAGTTGGAAAAAAAAACAAAAACAAAAACTTATCAGATCCATCAAAAATATCCACCAATGTGAAAGCCTCTTGTTGTGCCACCATTCTCAGACTCATCTGCTCCTCTCCAACTATTTCCCTGACAGTTTTCCTTTGCCCATATATCCTCTGCTTGAGAACCAAGACCTGCAGACAGATAAACCACAACCTAATCCTTATAAGTTCAACCTGACTCGCTTAAGACTAAACCAATAAGAAAGATTCAAAGGTTGATGCACCTGTTGGTATACAGAGACTAAAACCATAGATGGGATTTAAATTAGATAAACTTCCACAAGAACAAATCATATCCTCCTTGAGAAAGGTTGAGAGATGCTATGATTATTTAAATACATGTGTCGAAATTTGTGGGAGCTACAATAAGCATCAATCAAACGTTAAGGTAAACATTATATAACTTACCTCAACATCACTGATATGAGATAAGTCCTCTGCAAGATCACCATGAGAAGAAAAAACTCCTGAAAAGTTAATCACATCAGCTTTTAACTTTTAAGTATTAACTAGATAATAACAAAGACCTTCTACAAAAATTTTACTATAAACATTCATGGAAAGAATTCTTTGCATTTATACCTTTGTTCCCGCAGACTTTGAGGTTTCTAGCCAATGGCTTAGATACTAAAACATTCACAACATGGTTTTATTCAGATGACCCAACCCAACCAACCAAACAAGGCAAGAAATAACCAAATGTAAGCTACAACAAACTCACCAGCCTTGTCCGTTGCCTCAATCAAATTCTTCTTCTTGGGCACTCTGTTGATATCAATCACAATGTCAGTAAGAGACAATCTCTTTAAATTCATCTGGATTCTCTCCATGTTAGGGGCATCCACAAGTGCCTAAAATGGACAATATAAACAGAAACTCTTAGACGTTTCAAAATGAAACAATACATAACTCATAATTCTTCTCTAGCATCAGAACTATTGTATCAACAAATAACACATTCTTCTATAGCATCATAACTATTGTGTTAACAAATAAGGTTAAGGAGGGTTTTTCCAAGAATGATTTCAGTTGATATTCGATCATAGTTATATTGATTACACCATATCGGAAAAAAAAAAACAGAGCTTGTATATGAAGTTACCCTGTTTTGGTCTACGAGGTTAAGACTATCCGAATCAGCCACAAGAAAGATAACAAATTCCAAAGAGATGAGATCCGATAAAAGAAGATAACAAATTGATGACTTAAGATCAATACAGTAAAACAAAATCAATTATAGCTTTTACTATAGCAACCACACTTCTAATTCTCAAAAATTGATTCCAATCAAAAGAACAATCCAAATCAATTCATAGCGGAAGATCAAAATTGATGCCACAATCCTCTAAATCTGAAAATTTCAGATGGAAAAACCTACCTCGTTTATATCGGTTGTTGGTGGAAACTTTTTCAATTCAACGATACAACAGATCGGAGTGGAAGAGAGTGAAATACAAGACACGATTTGAAAGAAGAGGAGATGAAATAGCTGGACAAAGCTTGAGCCAAAGCTTTCGCCGACGAGAGAAAAGGAAGGCGAAAATCAATCGACGGCACAAAAAAAACACGCGACCAATCACGCGAGAACACGTGGCAGTGAGGGACGGTGAAGAAACGTTCTCTCGTGTGGGAACGGTTCTGTGTTTAATGAGGGTTTTTGATTTTTTTTTTAAAAATAAATGGACTGGGACGACGCATAGAGCTGCCATTGCAAGTGCTCTTACATCGCAGTTCTTCTGTATTTCCATAACCTCGGACCTCGGAATCTCACGCTCAACCTTCTCCACTTCCATCTTCTCTATTACAAATGAGCGGCTGATGGACGCGATTTAGGGTTTCTCCACTCCACGCCATCACTTCTGGGATATTTAAGAATAACTTATAAATGGAAAATTACATTTATGCTTTAATTGGTCATATATGTAATTTGAAGTCTTAATATCGTTTATAGGAAACATGTAAATATTTTTTTTAAAAAGATATGAAATTACATTTATTAATCGAAAAGTGCGGAAATAAACTTAAAGCTACCAATTTGACCTAACTTTTACAGTTGGAGAGACTTGGAGATAATGAGGAATCGCCGTTGTCGACCATACATTGTTCGGAAAACTCCACCGTCATTGTTCCACGAATCCCCGAAGTGAGTTTTTCTATTTTTCTTCTTCTCCTTTCATTCAGGGTTTATGATCTCTAGGGTTTAGGTTTTCTTTTCTTTCATTATTTTTTTGGTCAAAGGGTTTCTTTTCTTTATCCATTGTAATTTCTCTTATAAACTAATCAAACCCTAAAATCTTTTTCGTCTTCTTCTCTCAAATGCAATGCAAACGCTAGAGGAGATCGGAGATCGAAGAGGAAGTGTTATACAGGATCGTGGGATCAAAATATTCCGACAGATCTCTTACATGATATTTTATCCCGCCTCGGATTAAAAGCCAACATAAAAGCTTCTACTGTCTAAAAGACATGGCTTGAAGCAGCTGTTTCTGTTCGGAAGTTAGAGCCTCGTCCTTCGCTTTTTTATCGACAAAGAAGATCAGAAGACGAATACTCTCCAGCTGGAACTTACATTCTTTTTGATCCATTACGGTGTCAAAAACATGAGCTCAATTTTCCAGTGTTAGAGAATGACCATAAATTCTGTTATTCTAGGGATGGTTGGTTGCTTGTCAAAACATATCATCACACCTTGGTATTAGATTTATTCTTACTTAATCCATTTACTCGGGAGCGCATCTACTTACCCTTACACTTACCCGAGGAGCCACATGATTACTTGGCTTTCTCAGCCGCTCCTACATCAAGTAGTTGTTTGGTGATCTCTCATTGTACTATAAAAGACGTGCAAGTATTGGCGGCCTGGTGAAACATTATGGACCAACTATCTCTTTGCAATTCATTTTTCCCCTCGTGAATGGACCCAATGTGTCTTCTCAAATGGTATGTTCTATTGGCTTAGTGACTGCGGTTACATCGGGGTTTTCGACCCGTCTAGAAAAACTTGGAATATTCTTCCAGTAAAACCCTGTCCCGATAAGTCAGGGTTCATAATGGAGCATGAAGGAGACATTTTTGTTATGACTTTACGCTGCAACAAAACCCCCTGGGTTTTCAAACTAAATTTTGAACGCATGCAAGGTATGGGAAGAGAAGAGAAAAGTTGGTGGCTTGACAGTATTTGCAAGTGAACCTGGCTCTTTTACAAGAGCTGGTCTCTCAGCAAAGGAGAGGAACAGAATATATCCATCACACAATGGGCAACTAGGCGTATACTACTCCCTCGGTGATGAGAACAGCTCTCATCCCCCTACATGTACTTATTTGTCTGACCGCGCTGCTTGGGTGGATCCACCGCACAACAACATTAATTTGTGACTTCATCCTTTATGTGTTTTGAAGGTTTGATTAACTAAACAAAGAAATTTTTGGTTTTTATGATTGAATTAGTTGCAAGTCTTCTTTACATTGTAGCTCAATGACTCTTTAATCAGACACAAGTGTTTAAATCGGATTCTTATTAGGGTGAATTGCAGGCCAGGGCATAAGACCATCTTTTAATTTCATGGTTTGGCAAAGTGAGAATTGGTTCTCATGTTTTGACAATTTAGCCAAAATCTGACCATTTTACCCCTGACAGCGTAACCATGTATTGTTCCGTGTACGGTTCAATTAAGCGGTTCAGTTAGGTACACTATTCCGGTTTGGTTAAGATAATTTTGTTTTTTTAATGTTTTGTGCGGCTGTACAGTGAAAAGGAGAAATAATAACATTAAAAAACAAAGTGACATCAGTATTTAATGCTTAAAAAGTTTAGACAAGACTTTTGTCACATTTAATGCAAAACTCATCATTACACTTGTTGTAATATTAGTTTATATGTGTGAATTGAATAATTGTAAGAGATAAGCATGAACCATCAAACAAAAAAATTAGTCTGAACGAATGTGATGCTGGAGAAATTTTGATATTGTTGATTTACAAAGTTTGGAGCCAAGACAAGCATTGATCATGTAAGTAATGAAGTTGGTTAAGAAGTTTTTTGTTATAACACAGTAGGAGCTTGATTGTGTTCGAAATCAACATTGTTTTTTATATAAAAACCCAGAAATTTTTATTTCCAATTTTGTTTGTTGAAAATGCTAAATGAGGATATATATATGTTTATAAGTGTGTAGTTGGAATTTTTTTTTTGTTTTTTGTAGATATAATCATGTTTTCAGTTGCATTTAATGGGGTTCTGCTGAATTTATGATGCAGGTGGGTAATGGACCCGTATTTACTACGGTGGGTGAGTGGAGATGCAAAGAAGAAGAATGGAAATTTGAACCAGAGGAAGGCATGTTTGGTCGATGTGTACGTGTTAAAGAAAACATGACGTACACGGAATTTGTACGTACATTATGCGAGGTTTTCAGTTTGAAGTCCACCGAATGCAATCCCATAATTAGTTACTGGATGTCGGGAAAGATGTCAGTGATGATAGAAAGTAAACGCCCTTCTGTCTACATTGACAATCAAATGAGCCTGGATACGTTCTTTTCGTGGTGGGGATCCTAGTGTCAACTTATTTGTCTCTTTCATTACAACCGTTAAGGTACTCGAGAATAATGTCCCTAGGACTGATGGTGACGATGCTAAAAGTGACCGTGTGTGTGGGAGTGTATATATGTACGTAAATATCTAAATAATTTTTATATTTACGTTTCAAATATTTTTTGACCATAAAAACAAAACATTCAAATCATGTATGAACAACACATGAAAAAAATACAGTCATACAAATAACTGACATAATAACTTAATTTGATGTCAAAAAATTAAATTAATGTTGTACCATGTACGCTCCAATAAATATTTTTGTGTACGTACATAGTATAAGACTTATGTGATTTAGGCATTTTTAGGATATAACTGTTTGGAGAGGTCGTACACGTGTACGTGTATCTCAATATTATCGTGTACGTCTACGAGTTTAGTTTAAAATCTTATCTATTCTCAACAAATAATATCGTATAACATAACGCTTACTAAAAAAATTTCAAAATAACAATTAAATAGAAATAACAACATCAAAACAAAAAAATATCATATATATCATACTAAACAACACCAATGCGAACATTTTTTTTTATTTATAGTAGGGATCTAAGTGTAAACATTTTTGTGTCATTTTGTCCAATCCGATAAGCAAAGTGTGAATATAATGTACATGATGTGAGACCTTGTTGATGAAACTAACCTTGGATTAGAGATGAAAACACAATAAAAACCATATTTGAGGTACCAAATATAGATGAAAACAATGAGGAAGTAGATAAGGAAGAAGAAGTCGAGGACGATAATGAGGATGAACAGAAAGAGATTGGGGATGAGGAAGAGGGCGTTGAAGATGACGATTAAAAACGATAGTAAAGGTAGTAGCAAAGATTACATTACAATAGATGGACTGAATTTTTGTTGAGAAATATGGGATATGACATGTCAGAGATGTTGGTAACACTCTACTTACCGTGGAGCTAATATGAAAATTCAGTTAATTAAAAGAATCGTGTACATATACTAATTAATGTGTACAAGATTGAAAAATCATCGATAATTTTGGAGAGAATTATGACATTCAACCATTTCTGAGTCATAACCAAAAGGGAAGACATCATTTTTGGAAGAATTCGATGATTTAGTCAATGTCCGACTTGATGAAACAGAAGTATAAATTAGTATGACATGAGAGACATTATAAGTTGTGAGTATGTTTAGAAACACTTATTTTTTTGCAAATAACAATGTCTTCATCTCCAGTAGAACTACCGTAGAATATTAGTTTATTATTATATCAATAAATATATCTCAATAATTTTAACTCATCAACAAAGATATACGTACATTATTATACATGTACGTACATAACATTTTTAAAGTATGAGGAACAACTATACATTGACCATATATTTTTAGTTAATTATTATATATGCATAGATTTTATGGGGAAAACCCCAAAAATATCTCATCTAAACGAAATAACCAAAGATTTCTAATGTACAAACTCAATAAATAATTGTGTATATGCAGCTTTTACAATAAAACATAATCTAACATATTTACATGTCCACATGTACGTACACTGTAAATTATAAATACGTACACATAAGAAATTTAATGAAAGGTATAATTGTAATTTTGCAATCGTCTTCAACCTCTGTAACCCTAATTTTGCAGTCACTTGTTAACAGTTATCTCAGAAATCTTAATTTTTTTAGATTTACGTTTTGAATGCTTAATACATCTAAATATTATACATCTAGCATATTTCGAACTGATTTCTACTTCTCTCTCGAATCTCTCCGTCTCTCTCTCGTTCTTCTTCTTCGTTTTCTTCAACAATTTTTTTTTTTTTTTTCAAAACCAAACCGCAAAACCAATCAAAAGTAACTAAACCGCAAAGAAACTGTGCCGTTTGGTTCACTCGTTAGGGGTATTGTCGTCCTAAAAAGCCTTAACTGTCAAAACGTGAGAACCAAATCTCATTTTGCCAAACTGTGAGAGTAAATGTTTTTTTTAACATAAACGTGAAAATTTCTTTTCTTACTTATTATAGTGTATATACACTATTGGTTCTTTACAATTAATGTCTGATAATTGGAGGACTTTACAATTTATATTCGTACATGTTTAATAATTGAAGGACTTTATAGTTTATGTTAGTATATGTGTAAGGAATATCATATGGATTCGGTGCTTGTTCTTCTTTGACACCTTATGAGAGAAGAAGTTTCTTTGTTTTTTTTTGTTAAACTAATTTCTGTTAATTTTCAACTAAGCATCTTTTCAGATTAGGTTCATGCAGTTTTGTTGGAATTTTTTTCAGAAAGGGAAAGCTTCAACTTGCATTAAACTTATATACAGTATTATAAATATATGCATACGATTCGTATAAATCATATATATGGTCAATATGAGACTTTCATTTATATGATTGGTCAACTAAGCATCTTTTCACATAAGGTTCATGCAGCTTTTTTAGAATTATCGGACCAGAAGATTATGTCAACGCTTACCAAATCAACAAAACAATCCAATCCGTCCCAAACTTTTGAAAACTGTCTGGATGATTCGAAATGTTGGAGCAAGGAGACTCATTTCCAATCTCTGAGCAGAATCTGATTTGCTCCATCTATTCATATGACTTTACGAGATAGACCCGCTAAACCGTCTCCAAAGGATCATGATATATGAATTAATGTGAGTGTTTGTGGACCTTATGGGTTGTAAAAGCCGCGGTAGTCGTGGAAACACTAATTGTATCTTTGACATCCAACAAAAAATCTATCTTTGATCTTAATGAAACCACAACCATTTGGTTAGTAATTGCATGTTGGAGAACTTTATCTTCTAGATTTGTGTTACCAAGCTAGTATTGTAAAGTGATCATCATAAACCGAAATTCAAAAAAAAAAAGTTGCGTCCAAAATTGTATGAACTATGATGAACATACAATAATTTCAGAATACTCTCCTTTGTTAAATAAGTATTTGAAGAATAAATATCTCTTTGATTATTTTGTGAATGACAATGAAACTACGAATATATATTCACTGAATTAATTACGAGTTTGACCAATATATATATATTACTAAAAGAACACATCTTTGAAAGTGACGACTACTAATAAGATCTAACGTGTCTGGTCACCTACCAATGTGGTTTTGCAAATTATTGTCAAGTACCTTGACTATTTTTAATAAAATTTCACCGTAACACATTGATATTCAACTGATTTCTAATAAAAATATACAAATTATTAAAAGAAATACACATTGTGAGTTGTGAGATCTTTTATATCAGTGTCGGTCTCTTTACATTTTTGATGCGTGCATGGTATTATAGCATATACAATAACAAACTCAAAAAGAAATTAGATGTGTTTTTACCATTTATTAAATCGAACTTTTTTTTCTCAAGAAATTGAACTTTTTCTTTTCCAACATTTGAGAAATAAAAGTTACAACTTATATTTTAAGTCTCAAATTAAATCTTTTTATGCATGTAGTCTCCTCGCTTTATTAGACTCAAATATACACTTAATTAAATTTTTGCAGAGAACTTAGACGCCTTCCCTAAGGTAATCATTTGCCAAATAAAACCATGCAAATATGCAATAAGTAGAAATAATGTAACCGTTGACAATTGACATATATTATGTCTTGGTCTGTAAATTCCAAAAATTGGGTAAACACTAATAACCTTAGAAGATGGTTGGTTGACTAATCATATATATCAACGCCTTATTGACCAAATGATTTTTATTATAAAACATTTGCTCTTTGCTCATAGCAAGCTTAGTCCCAGAAAAAGCAGTTCAATTAAAGTAAATGGCAATGTTAATCTCTCTTTCATCGATTTTATTCACAAGCTTTGCTCTTCTATTCTTTCTTGTTCACGCTCAAGATCAATCTGGTAATTTAAAACAATCTTTGCTCTGTTTAATATTCAGATGCTAAAGAACTATATATGATTATAATCTTCTTACATCTTTCTTCTTGTTTTTGAATAAGATGTAAAATTTATTCGAAAAAACGTTTCTACATCAAGTGCATCGTTTGGTTAAGAATTTGCATACAATTTTTTAATAAAACTACTCTCCCTTAGTGCTTATCTTGAAGAAAACCAAGCTTCCATACATCTATCTTATCTTCTTACATCGTTCTCTCATTCTCTGAACGTTACAGGTTTTATAAGTATAGATTGTGGGATACCTGATGATTCTAGCTACAACGATGAGACTACCGGCATAAAGTATGTTTCGGATTCAGCGTTTGTTGATTCAGGAACAAGAAAGAGCATTGCAGCTCAGTTTCAATCAAGTGGTTTTGATAGACACTTGTTGAACGTGAGAAGTTTCCCTGAAGGCAAGAGAAACTGTTACGATGTTCGGACTCCAAGAGGCAAAGGTTTCAAGTATCTAATCAGAACTCGTTTCATGTACGGGAACTATGATGATCTTGGAAGAACACCCGAGTTCGATCTCTATCTAGGAGTCAATCTCTGGGACTCTGTTAAACTCGACAATGCAACAACTATACTCAACAAAGAGATAATCACCATTCCACTCTTAGACAATGTTCAAGTGTGTGTTGTTGATAAGAACGCAGGAACTCCATTTGTTTCTGTCTTGGAGATACGGCTCTTGTTGAACACTACTTATGTGACTCCTTATGATGCACTTACCCTCCTTCGGAGATTGGATTATGGCGCAAAGGACGATCTTCCATCAAGGTGAACCTTGACCAGAAACTTTGATTATTTTACACGGAAACTTCTGTTTTTGCAGTTTCCTTTTTTCTTGGCGTTCAAGTTTTCTTATACACATTTGTGTAGGTACAAAGATGACATATATGACCGAATATGGACACCGCGTAGTCTGTTTTCGTCCAAGACATTAAATACATCTCTCACTGTCGATCAATTTTTAAACAATGGCTACCAACCGGCTTCTACTGTCATGAGCACTGCAGAAACATCGCGAAACGAGAGCCTCTACCTAACGCTTAGTTTCAGACCGCCCGACCCTAACGCAAAGTTTTATGTATACATGCATTTTGCTGAAATTGAAGTACTGAAAAGAAACCAGACGAGAGAATTCAGCATCTGGCTAAATGAGGAAGTAATATCTCCTTCGTTTAAGCTTCGGTACTTGCTTACCGACACATTCTCTACACCGGATCCCGTGGGCGGAGTCACCGTTAATTTCTCTCTTTTGCAACCAGCTGGTGACTTTGTACTTCCACCGATCATTAACGCCCTTGAGGTCTATCAAGTCAATGAGTTCCTTCAGATCCCAACTGATCCAAAAGATGGTAATTATGGCTTTTCATATGGTACAAAGTTCCTCTTGAGTTTTTTAGTTTGTCTGATTTCGTTTATATGCGCTTATAGTTGATGCCATGAGGAAGATTAAAGCCAAATATAGTGTGAAGAAGAACTGGCAAGGAGATCCTTGTGTTCCCGTTGATCATTCTTGGCAAGGTCTTGACTGTATCCAAAGTGATAACAGTACCAATCCAAGAGTCGTTTCTATGTAAGTTAGTGTTAAATTTATATATTAATCTGTTCTGTTTTACTCTGCTTTCTTCTGTTGTGCTATGTTTTGTTATGTTTTTCTCTGTTCTGTTGTGTTCTGTTTTGCTCTGTTTTTGTTTTGTCATAAACGTCTCTATTTGGCAGAAATATATCTTTCATTGAATTAAGAGGCCAGATCGATCCAGCCTTCTCCAACCTTACATCTTTAGAAAAATTGTGGGTATTTTTACATGTAATTAACATTGATGCTCTTTGTAGTATACAGAGTTGTGATTTCCTTCCTTACTAACATAATCAAGTTTCATTACAGAGACTTATCAGGTAATAGTTTAACAGGAGAAATACCTGCTTTCCTCGCTAACTTACCAAATTTGACCGAATTGTAAGTCATATCAACTAGAGCAAATATTTCACTTGATCCGTGAAGCAAAAGATATATTTGAATTTACGAGTTACTGCGGATTCGTATATGCAGAAACGTTGAAGGAAACAAGTTAACGGGCACAATTCCAGCGAAATT
The DNA here is from genome assembly GCF_000004255.2 of Arabidopsis lyrata subsp. lyrata. Lineage (NCBI taxonomy): Eukaryota > Viridiplantae > Streptophyta > Magnoliopsida > Brassicales > Brassicaceae > Arabidopsis > Arabidopsis lyrata. Next base: position 23,413,565 of record NW_003302553.1, read on the forward strand.
GCTTGAAAGATCAAAGAATGGATCTCTTTCCTTAAGGTTTGCAACTCATTAAGCTACCTTTTATTTTAGTTTACTTATTCTTATTTGAATGTGATTTAGAACCGATAATTTCGCAATGCGCTTTGAAATGTATCATTCCTATACTGTCTACATTGTAACTTTATAGATTTGGTAGAAATCCGGGCCTTTGTCTCTCTGCTTCATGTCCAAACACAAAGAAGAAGAAGAAGAAGAATGGATACATCATTCCATTAGTAGCAATAATCGTAGGAATCATCATCGTTCTTTTGACGGCTTTAGCTTTGTTTCGGCATTTCAAGAAAAAACAACAAAGAGGTACTATTTTTACAACTTATCTTCCAATGAAGACATAAACTAAATGAGGCTCTTATAGGTGCACTTGGTGTGAGGAATGGACCGTTGGAAACAGCGAAGCGATACTTTAAATACTCAGAAGTTGTGAATATCACAAATAACTTTGAGAGAGTCATTGGCAAAGGAGTTTTTGGGAAAGTATACCATGGTGTTATAAATGGTGAACAAGTTGCTGTCAAGGTACTCTCTGAAGAATCAGCTCAAGGTTACAAAGAGTTTCGAGCAGAGGTTTGTTTTGTACCTTTCAAGGTCTTAGTCTTAATTTTTTTCAAACTTTTTCACCTAACTAATCCAATTGAAATCTCAGGTTGACCTTCTCATGAGAGTTCATCACACGAACCTGACTTCTCTTGTTGGATATTGCAACGAAATAAACCACATGGCGCTTATCTACGAGTATATGGCTAATGACAACTTAGGAAACTTCTTGGCAGGTTGATTAGTAATTCTACTTTTGTTCACTAATCATATGTTCATTTTGGTTTTGTTTCATTTTGTACTGAGAGAGGAACTTTGGTTTTGTTTCATTTTGTGAAGGAAAAAGGTCATTTATCTTGAGCTGGGAAGAGAGGTTGAAGATATCATTAGATGCAGCGCAAGGTTCGGGAAGTCTCATCTTGTAATGACAATTAACTAAATCCAACATGCGAAAATCGATCAATGAAGTGCGTGTTTTTATTGTCTATAAAACAAATTCAGGACTAGAGTATCTTCACAATGGTTGTAAGCCTCCTATAGTTCACAGAGATGTGAAGCCAACAAACATCTTACTAAACGAGAAGCTCCAAGCGAAGATGGCGGACTTCGGTTTATCTAGAAGCTTCTCTGTTGAAGGAAGCGGTCAGATTTCAACAGTTGTCGCTGGATCCATCGGTTACCTTGACCCCGAGTAAGTAATACAAACCTTATTAATTACTATTTCTTCAAACTAAAGAATACAAATGTTTCATCTAGGATGACACATATTATTGAAATTACAGGTACTATTCGACGCGCCAAATGAACGAGAAGAGTGATGTTTATAGTCTTGGGGTTGTTCTTCTTGAAGTGATTACAGGACAACCTGCTATTGCAAGCTCAAAAACAGAGAAGAGGCATATAAGTGATCACGTCAGGTTAATGTTAGCCAACGGAGACATTAGAGGAATCGTGGATCAGCGTCTAAGAGAGAGATATGACGTTGGTTCGGCTTGGAAAATGTCAGAAATAGCTCTGGCTTGTACCGAGCACACTTCTGCTCAGAGGCCAACGATGAGTCAGGTCGTTATGGAGCTGAAACAGATTGTTTATGGTAGAGTGACTGATCAGGAAAACTACGATGACTCGACGAAAATGCTTACAGTGAATCTAGACAACGAAATGGTTCCTCGAGCAAGGTAGTGAATTTCGAAGAATAAATTTATATTCTATTTCATTTGTATCTCAATAAAAGCATTTATGTTACTTGCAAATAGTTGTCAAAGAGAAGAATTGTCATTCTAAACAAGAGAAAATAAATCAACTAAAATGATTTTATTTAGCCAAAAGCGTTAACGTTTTGTTTATGGATATAAGATTAGAAAAGGCTGGATCAATCTGCCCAGTGAATCCACTGAAAGATAAGTTCCTTCAGTTATAAAACGTTTAATGCCAAAAACAGAGATATGGAAGTGAGAACAGAGCATAACAGAGTTAAACAGAGCAAAGTGAGAAATTTAAATGTTAGAGGCTTTAATCCCTCTGTTTCCTCTTTTCTTTGCTGGCGTTAATCGATCTTTACTTCATCTGGTGGAAGATTTCGTTGGTCAATAGCTCAAAACGTGATAGCTAAGCCAGATCAAGGGTTAGAAGCTGTTACAATTAAAAAACAGAGGATGAGGTAATTAAATATGACTATAGGATTAGCAGGAGCCGGGAAGATCTAATGTGAACGTTAAACAGTGACAAATGTTTCTCATAATCGTTGTAAGGAAGAGGATGCGAAGGTTGTGTAAATCATGAACCGTGTTAAAGGAGGAAGAGTCGAAAGTTCATGTGCGAAAGGAAAACGATAAGACCAAATTCGAACCGTTCTACATAACTTTAGATTTCCAAAATGGCAAGAGTACTTGTTAACCATAACATTAGTTTGTTCATCTGTGTTTCAAAAGAAACATTTCATCGTTGAGAGTCTTGAGAGGATGTGATGGAGAATTGGAGATAAATGACTGTTTGTCCAAACCTTAACTATTCTTTGATCCCTAATTTCAATTGGTCAAAACTATAGTTTTTAACTTATGCAGAAGTATCAAATTCAACTATCTATAACAACAAACCAGTACCGCGCTGCCCATAAGAAAAGTCTCTGTGAAAAGATACGGTTCATGATCACAAACTCGGGCGAGTCCTCCTTCATCGGAACTTGGCGAGCAAGGTCTTCTCAGTGTAATAGTTGCAATGAACCATACCCTATATGCAATTAATCAAAGCATGAGTGTGCAACCCTATCTTTTCTACTAACCTCAATCAGAGCAATAAACAAGATTGGGTGAAAAACAATCATAACAGGCGAAAATGCTCATATAGGTTTTCGAAAGGCTGTTGGAATTGTCAAGTTAGCATCACCATAAAATCTGGCAAGTGGAAGAAGCCCCCAAGCTAATTATATTAAGTCAATTATAAAACATAGTAAACAAGGTATAAAATCACCCAAAGATCATATAACTCCATGATTTTCAACTGTATGTACAAACTGCTTGAGTATCATCGATCATCATCTGTTTTTCCAAGCTTGTCCTGTACACGCAAGGTATTTTGTCAAGAACACATTTCATTGCTACTTCAAATCTATAATCAACTTGGAAAAAAAAATCTTTACAATGTTATTACCTGCTCTCTCGTGCTGGAAAGGTATCGAGTCACTCCTCACCGTCTTCAGGTTTAAAAGAGTAAATAGGATCTGGATAATGTGCTAGCTTGATTTCCAGCATCTCATTCCCCGGGATTTTCAACTCCACGCTAGCTTCTACCTCTTGTGTAGATGTTGAATCATCTTAACATTTCCATCGACATATACAAACATATCACCACAGATATCAGCAAATAACCCTAACAACAACTGAATCATATCTTTCGAAAACGAGACGCATAACATCAAAACAAAATCAGCTCTAGTATATTAAATGTTCACACATTCTCTTCCCTAAGTAAAGCCCCTTCACAATCTAAACGTAATCACCCCAAAAAATCCCAACTTTTTCTCATAAATTGGGTTTATAGGGAGACATTGAGGAAACTCTCAAAAGATATCTTTTTTAACAAGCAGAACCAAAAACAAGCAAGACCCATCATCTAGAGCAATACCTGGAGGAGGAATGAAGAAAGAGGAACAAGGCCAACCATAAGGAGACGAAAGAGAAAGAGATTCTTCCTCCGTCAACGGATTAGTAACCTTATCGACCAAATTCGCGATCTTCGTAGCCGTAATCTGATGAGGTGGTACCCAAAAGGAAGAGCCAGGTGCAAAAGGAAGCCAATCTGGAGTTGAATTATGAACGATGATCCTTCGGACGAATTCGTTAAGCTTCTTGAGAATCGCGGCTTCGGCTTCGGTTTTAGAATCGATTTCAAGCTCGATGACTTGTGGGATTGATGAAAAGCGGCGGCTGAAACAGACGAGGTTTGGCGGGGCCGTCGGCGTAATCGTTGGCTCGTTGAAACGACGGAGGAAGAATCTTCCGTGGGGAATTAGGGTTTTGGAGAGCAATCGAGACATTTTTTTTTAGAGAGAGAAAGTCGGTCAAGAAAGAGAAAGAGGGAATCCCTTTTTTACATTTATAAACGATGACAGAGTTTGTGAAACTGAAACGGGTACAAACTGGGATCCGAATCAGTGAGATCCGATCCAATTATAGAATAAAATTAGAAAAACAAATAACCTTTTTTAGTTTTTTTCTTTGGTCAAATTTATTGATAAAAAAAATGATTTACAAGTGTGGACAAATACTGTAGGAACAAATTCTTTTGGAAAATTTGAAATAACTTAAAACATCAAAATAGCATCATGTCCACAAGACTAACCATTTGACACGATAAGACAAAGTTTTGGTGAATTTTGTATATGATAGAACTCATTCAGTCCCGAATTTTTTTATCAATTGCACGAATTAGGTGGCTATAACTATGAATAAACCACTCATAAAAATGTGAAAGCTACAACGAAACGAAAATTTTGTAAAACCGAATAAAATATATATTCTAAATAAGACCGCAAATCCAAACTTACATTACTTAAGTTTAGGGACGACTCTAACTAGGAAGTATAGTGTGATACATGTTGATATCAACTCAGATTGGGTTCCTTTCAAACATGATAGTATTGGAAGGAGTAATTAAGGATTGAACTCCCATAGTTGATGTTCTACGAAAAATGAAAGATACTAGACTACTAAAGTATTATTATTGTTTTTTTAAAAAATTTCATAGTAATAATATTTATAAACTTATAGAATACCGATAAATTCAAACCAAAAACACACTCAATAATAGCTCAAAGCCTCAAAAGGTTATACAAGCAAACAACAATAGTGTTTATTTGGATCGTATAATGTAATAAATCACCAAAATCTCATTCGGAGATAAAACTAAAATAATGATTAATTGTCAGACTTTTAGTTTTAGTTGAAGTCTGGTTTCTCAGGGTAAGTGCAGCCAAAACTCTAGATCACTACATTCGAAGCGTAGCATCCTGCCCTCACGCACTCTTCAATCCCCTTTCTGTGCACCAGCTGTGAAAGAAACCCTCCCACAAACGCATCACCTATGACCACAGAAACAAGGCAGACTAAAGTATATTTTGCTAGTGTAGTCCTCAAAATTTGATCATAATATATGGCCTAAAGCACATGTTCTACTTGCTCTAAGCAAGAGTAGTGCTAGATGAAAATCGAAGTTGTGAATGGAAGATGAGACTGATGATTCTGTTGTCCTCAATCTTTTGTAAGATATGTAAGCATAACCGGCCCTTAGACCAAAGACATGAAACTCATGCCTAAGGACACAAAATACATGTATGTGACATCTTGAGTTTATAAATGTTTTTAGGCCTTATTGTCAAAATTATTTTCTAATACTTTGTATAAATGAATTTGTTTACTGTTTATTCTTAAATCAAATTACAGGTTAATATTTAATTTTGAAAAATAATTTTATCAGTAAAGAAAAAAAAAAAAAATTTGCATGAAACTTTTTAAATGATCTCAAAACCGGTTCTGGATATACGTGACATTTTTGATACCTCATCTACAACAAGCTTAATTCCACGAAAAACATTCCCCCAATATTTTATTGTTTCCTATTTCTAAATTTTAAAATTATTTTCAATTATTAATGTTTGAGCAAACCCAATATTAAGAAAAACGAAAATCTAACAAAAGACGAGTGGATTGGGCTTGAAATGGGCACACGATTGATTAGATCCGGTGGCTCTAAAGTAGAACTGATGAATAGTCTTCTTGGTAGATGCAATTTGCAGGATTCGCTGATCCAATAATATTTACTGTCATATTTTCCAAATGTACTATATGGAACTATGCTCATGTCATGTGTGTACGTTAATGCACGTGAATATGGAGATTGTGAGTCCACATGTCATAAAGTGTTGTTTATATTATGCACGTGAATTTGGAGTTTATAGTTGTAAGTCATATCATATGCTATGACATAGATATGGATATGGACATATGGTTAAGCTAAAATGCCCCACGTTACCATAACTAGCTAAGTGGGGTTGATCTAGAGGTGAATCCTAAATCCATTTGAAAATTAAAGAAGTATGCATGATGTTATGGTCCTTAATCATAGATATTAATCAAACGTGCAAATTAAATTTAGTATTTTCCGAAGAGGTAGGGAAGCTTTTCATAAGTGAAACACGTTGCTTCGAAATCACATTTGAGAATTATGCGTTCTCTTTTCGATATCTTCTGTCTCAAGGGAAAATGCCTTTTTCACATGATTTCGTCTTAGTATTTTTGGAATATGCAAGTTGCAAGACCTTAGTTATGTACATATTATTATCTCTACATACATATATGGAGAACTTTTGATAATATTAATATATGAGATGTGTTGTGGTTTATAATACGTTGTACGAAATTGTATTAGATCAGTATTAGATATATTAGATATATAGATCGATGAATAAAAATATTTAGCTGATAATTTCATGAGATTCTTTACGCTATTTAACTAAAACTAACTCATGTATAATTCATAGCTGCATATATACATGAATTGGGAAAATAAAAGCTGACATTTCAAGATTTTTTTTTCTCACTACACTAGTTAATAATAGGAAATAGATGGAGTCACGAAAAGTAAATTGAGACAATTTGGCACATAGCAAGATTGTCGTTTTCTAACCGAAAGGTATACAAAGTCCCCTTTCAGCTTTCACTAAGATCAACTAGAGTTCCCATATTCTAAAGGGGAACAAAAAAAAACGAAAAATGGAAATATTACATTACAAAAATCATTTAGTCAAAGATCGAAGGATTCATTTAGTCAAACCAATTCATGGTTGTGTTGAAGAATTCACTAAAATTAGTTGAAAGGCCATAGTTCGAATCTCACAATGCAATTTTAATCATGATTAAATTGGTTACTGTAAATATTTAATTTTAAATGTGTTTTTTTATAGGTTTCGGAGGCTCTTCCTTTATGTTAACAACAACAACAACAAAATTGCGAAAAAAAAAAAAAAAAAATTCTAAAGATTATCAAAACTTATTTGTTTCAGAATATACCTAATTATATAAGCATTGCACCGTTCAAGTCATTTGTTCAAGAATCATGTTCTACAATTCTCACACCTCCTCACAATCATACTCAATTTTTTATGAAAAGATGATACATGCAAATAGAGAAGCTATATCTTTAAAACTGAAAACTCCAAACCCACAATCAAGAAAAGACTATAGAATTTCTGAATTTATAATTATTATGTGAATTTTGTATTGGCTAAATAAAAACTATACTCCATATAGCAGGAATTGATCTCTAACTCCACATAACAATTCCTAGCGTTTTATATATGTTTAACAATTGAAGGTAGTTACTACTTTCAATTGTTTGATAAATCAAATGATATATTACTCCGGAAAATCATATATTTATGACTATGAAAAACATCTTTAAGAAAATTTCTACCATAGAAGAATCATATAATAGACTGTGTTCATGATAAGAAATTATCCTGATTCCTGACTAAGCTAGAGAATTTATAGTAACTAGCCATGAATTCAAAAAGAATTAAGAAAATAGCCATGAGCTACAGTACTTTGTCTGTTGGATGTCGGAAAGCTTGTGTAATTACACACATGCCCTTTATAACATGTTTTTTTCTCGAATTACATGTGATAGAATAATATATCTCTTTTTATCATATTATTTTCCGGTATTACACGTTATTTATAAAGAGCACATGATATTTTTTGAAAATACACTCTATTCAGTTTAATATCTTTCTCTATCATGTTATTTTATAGTAATACACGTTTTTTTATTATGATCACATATGATTTTCTTTAAAAAAAGATTCTTATTTTCTAGTAATTCACGGTTTTTATTAAGATCACATGTTATTTCTTTGAAAAAAATACTCTATTCAGTTTAATATCTTTCGCTATCATGTTATTTTGTAGTAATACACGTTTTTTTATTATGATCACATGTAATCTCTTTAAAAAACGATTCTTATTTTCTAGTAATTCACGGTTTTTATTAAGATCACATGTTATTTCTTTATAAAAAGATTCTATTCAAGTTTAATTTTTCCGTAACAATGTTTTTAAAAAAAAAAACACTACGTAACAATGTTTTTTCTTAAAAATTCACTACATTTTTTTAAATAGCATGTATTTTAGTTAAATATAACATGTGAAATTTAGATCTTACGTGCTATTTTTAAAAATATCACGAAACAATGTCGCCTACTGTAGATCTAAAAACAAACGGAGGATGGTTTTGTTATTTCACCTCTTCAGACAAGGTGGGTCCATGCTGTTTTCCGACAATATTTTCTCTCTCTGCTAGTTTCCTAATTTATGTGTTTTATTTGGTTATTCACTAATATTACCCACTAAGCTACCATCATTAATTTGGTGGGAATATGATCTCTTCACTCCAAAACATCATGATGTACACAACGACAAGAATACTCTCCTATTTAATTTTTTGATAAATCCTATCGGCTGATCCGGTCAGTTCCGGTAGAAACGTACCGAAGTGTTTCAGAGTAGACTTCTCTCCGAAGGGCCACTACACTGCCTGTTCTGAGTTTGGAATGCTTTCATACTAATGTTAGGGAGTAGAGAGATCGCCTGTTACTGACTACCAGGTAAACTGTTTGGGTCTACCCAGACTTCTCACATATGTGATTTTTGTTTCCAAGGTGAATCGAACTAGGGTTAGTTCCTTCCAACATTTTTTCAGTTCTCTCTTACCACTAGACCACAACTGTGTGGGCTAACCTACTATTTTTCAGATCCAATCAAATAGTTTGTATTTCAGTTTAAAAGTCCCCAGTTATATAAATAACCATGCATCATTTTATATATTATACAATATTTCTCATTTCAAGAAAGATAAAAGAGAGATATTGTGGCATCGCTATCATACCGGAACGGTTTGTCTCATGCATGGTGTGGCTATGTCGACAATAAAGAAGTAAACTATATTTAACCAAAGAAAAAGAAGTAACTATTATAAATTAATAATAAGAGTTCTTAATCCAGAATGTCAACAAATGAAGCATCTTATTCGGAACATGCCAAGGAAGTGGCAGAAAGAAGGAAGAGTGAAAGGAGTGGCTCTTACAAGTGAAAGATTTCAATTTATCTTTGACTCGGAACATGACTTAGAAGATGTGTTAGCTAAAGGAGTTCATACATTCAATGAATGGACTATTGTTGTCGACAGATGGTATGAAAATCCCCCGGAAGATTATCTGCGGTTCATGTTGATGTGGGTTCAAATCTGGAACCTTCCAGTGAATTACTATACAGTTAAGGCGATAACTGCTTTGGGTGATCTGATTGGTGAAGTTAAGGAAGTCGTTTTCGATCCGGATATTCCTCAGATACAAGAGTTTGTTCGAGTAAAGGTGCTATTTGACGTCTCAAGACCTCTGCGAAGATCCAAAATTGTTAACCTGAAGAATGGTGAGATAGCTACTGTCAAATTTCATTATGAAAGAGTTCAAAAGAGATGTTACGAATGTCAAAGACTTACGCACGAGAAGGATGTGTGTCCTATTCTTATCAAGTCAAGACAAGACCAAGCTACTGCTCGTCGGAATGGCCAGCTCATTCCCAAACCTCCTCCGACTCCGTTTTTGAAAGAATCTGACCCTCTTTTTGGAGTCTTAAAAGAGAGTCAAGTTGGTGTGGATCCAAATGCTGGAAGACCCAGAATATCTCCAGTGGTATTAGAAGGTATGAGGCAATATCCAAGAGTTGCAAATGAGGAAGAAAGGTCAATCAGAGTTGATAGGGTGATCCAATCGGTGAGTGAAGCTGAAAAAGATCCCTTTATGCAAAAATCTGTTTTGCGTTTGGAGTCCCTTCCCATTGTTCATCATGATCTGTCAAGAGAGAAAGGCGTAGTTTTTGGTTATGATAAAGAAGAATGTTCAAACAGAGTTGCTAGAAATAGCCTGCAAGGATCTTCTGTCTTAGAAGAAGCTACCAAGTCTAGTGAAGCCAGAGACTGGCTTATGGAACCGGTGAACTCGTTGTCAATCAGTGAAGCAGGCTGTTTACTTGCCCTTTCTCAGCCTTTTACTGATAGTTCAACGGTTTATAGACCTGGCCTCTTTGAGGCTGGATCTTCCGGGACTTTTCAGAATAAGGTTAAGAAGAGAAATAGGCCAACCAAAAATGCTAGAAAACTTAAACCCAAAGATCCTTTAAGCAGTATTCTTGATCAAAGGCTGGTGGTAGGCTCAGATGTTGGTACAAAGGAGAAGAGAAAAGCAGTTGGCAAGGGTCAAAGCACTGCGAAGGTTTCTAAGCTTAACCCTAAGTTGGTGGTCCCAAATGAGGGACCGTCCAACGCTTAATGAGTCTTATGAGCTGGAATTGTCAAGGATTGGGACGGTCTCATGAATTGACGATTCCTAGACTCATGGAGATAAGACGTGCTCATTTCCCTGAGGTTTTGTTTTTGATGGAAACCAAGAACTGTAGTAATGTAGTAGTAGACCTGCAAGAATGGTTAGGATACGAAAGAGTCTTCACAGTTAACCCGGTTGGTCTCAGTGGTGGGTTAGCTCTTTTGTGGAAGAAAGGTGTAAATATCGATATTAAGTTTGCGGATAAGAACCTAATTGATTTCCAGATTCAATTTGGTTCTGTTGACTTCTTTGTCTCATGTGTTTATGGAGACCCAGCCTTTAGCTCTAGACCGTTAGTTTGGGAAAGAATCTCAAGGATTGGAATGCATAGGAAGGAGCCCTGGTGTATGTTAGGAGACTTCAATGCCATTCTTCACAATGGTGAAAAACTAGGCGGTCCAAGAAGAGGAGACTCATCTTTTTTACCCTTCAAGGATATGCTTGAAAACTGTGACATGCTGGAACTTCCCAGCAAAGGTAACTCTTTCACTTGGGGTGGCAAGAGGGGTACTCTATGGATTCAAAGCAGGCTGGACAGATGTTTTGGCAACAAAAATTGGTATAGGCAATTTCCTGTGTCTAACCAAGAATTTCTGGATAAAAGAGGGTCCGATCACAGACCGGTTTTGGTCAGACTTACAACAACAGAAGAGGAGTATAGAGGTAATTTCAGGTTTGACAAACGTCTCTTCAATCAGCCTAATGTAAAAGAAACTATCTGTCAAGCCTGGAATGGAAATCAAAGGAATGAAATTTTTCTTGTTTTTGATAAACTGAAGAAATGCAGATCTGCTCTTAGTAGGTGGAAGCAAGAGAACAATTTGAACTCTTTCACTCGGATAAATCAGGCTAGGGCTGCTTTGGAGGTCGAACATTCTTCAGCTTTTCCTAATACTGTTTTGTTGAACTCCTTGAAAAACGACTTGTGCAAGGCTAACCAGGACGAAGAAACTTTCTGGAGTCAAAAGAGCAGAGCTAAATGGATGTTTAGTGGAGACAAAAATTCAGAATTTTTCCATGCTTCAGTCAAAGACAACAGAGGAAAGCAGCATATTGACCAACTTTGTGATGTCAATGGTAATCTCCACAAAGATGAAGCGACTAAGGGTGCTATTGCAGAAGCTTACTTCAAGACTCTTTTCACTTCCACTGATCAGAGCAATTTCCAAGACCTTTTTGAGGATTTTCAACCTAGAGTCACTGTGGGGATGAATGCGGTGCTCATTGCCTCTGTCTCAAAGAAAGAAATAAGGGAAGCTGTCTTTGCAATTAAAAGTTCAAGTGCTCCTGGAGCTGATGGGTTCACAGGTTTTTTCTTCCAGAAATATTGGAGTATTCTGGAGAGTCAGGTCACGTTGGAGATACAGAAATTCTTCCTCACTGGTTCCTTCCCATCCGAATGGAATTTTACTCAGCTGTGTATGCTGCCAAAAAAGAAGAAACCAGTCAACATGACAGATTTAAGGCCAATCAGTCTTTGCTCTGTGCTATACAAGATTATTTCAAAGATTTTGGTAAGGAGACTACAACCTTTTCTACCTGAACTTGTGTCTCCTAACCAATCTGCATTTGTTGCTGAAAGGTTAATTACTGATAACATACTCATAGCTCATGAGGTGGTACATGGGTTGCGCACGCATAGACAAGTGTCTAAGGAGTTCATTGCAATCAAGTCTGACATGTCAAAAGCTTTTGACAGAGTGGAATGGAATTATGTGAGAGCTTTGATGGTTGCTTTGGGTTTTAATCAGAAATGGGTACAATGGATTATGTTCACGATTACTTCTGTCTCCTTCACTGTCTTAATCAATGATAAGGCTTATGGAAACATCATTCCTTCTCGAGGATTAAGGCAGGGTGACCCGCTGTCACCATTTTTATTTGTCTTGTGCTCTGAGGGTCTCACTCATCTCATGAATAGGGCTGAGCGTCAAGGTCTTCTTAATGGCATCAGTTTTTCTCCTGATGGACCTGCTATACATCATCTTCTTTTTGCTGACGATTCTCTATTTATGTGCAAAGCCGACAGAAAGGAAGTCTCAGTGATCAAGAACATCTTCAAAGAGTATGGAGCTGCTACAGGTCAAAGAATAAATTTTGACAAGTCCTCCATTACTTTTGGTGCCTTGGTAGAGGATGATTGCAAGGATTGGATCAAAACTGAGCTTGGTATAGTTAATGAAGGTGGAGCAGGAACATATTTAGGTCTACCAGAGTGTTTTAGTGGATCTAAGGTTCAGCTCTTAGACTATATCAGGGATAAACTTAAAGCTAGACTGTCGGGCTGGTTTGCTAGGACTCTATCCATGGGTGGCAAGGAGATTTTACTCAAAGCTGTGGCTATGGCCATACCTGTATACGCAATGTCTTGTTTCAAATTGACAAAGACAACTTGTGAGAACTTGACAAGTGCGATGGCAGTTTGGTGGCATTCTTTGGAACACAAAAGAAAGACACATTGGGTGAGCTGGGAGAAAATGTGTCTATCTAAAGAACAAGGAGGGCTGGGTTTTAGAGACATCGAAAGTTTTAACCAGGCTCTGTTGGCTAAGCAAGCATGGAGAATACTTCAAAACCCCTCCTGTTTAGCTGCAAGATTCCTCAAGAGTAGATATTTTGTTGATGAAGATTTCCTTGAGGCTGAGATAGGGGTCAGGCCTTCTTATGCTTGGAGGAGTATCTTGCATGGTAGAGAACTGGTTGTGAAAGGCCTCAGGAAAGAAATAGGGAATGGAAAATCCCTTAATGTTTGGATGGATCCTTGGATTCATGATTTTGCTCCTAGACTTCCTCTTCAACGACATTTCTCTGTCAACCTGAATCTCATGGTAAAGGATCTCATTGATTTTGAAGAAAGAGACTGGAAGAGAGACTTACTGGAGGACTTGTTCTATCCAGCTGACGTGGAGCTAATTGTAAAGAGGAAACCAGTGGTGTGTTTGGATGATTTTTGGGTCTGGCTTCATTCAAAAACAGGGGAATACTCTGTTAAATCAGGTTATTGGTTAGCCTTTCAATCTAATAAGCCTGATCTAATTCGTGAAGCGAGTCAACTGCCCTCAACCAATGGTCTTAAAGAAAAGGTATGGTCCTCTAAAACAGCCCCAAAAATAAAGCTTTTCATCTGGAGAATTCTCTGCTCTGCCCTGCCTGTTGCGGATCAGATTATTCGAAGAGGGATGGATATTGACCCGCGTTGTCATGTTTGTGGTGCTGATGGTGAGTCAATAAACCATGTCCTTTTTACTTGTTCCTTAGCTCGTCAAGTTTGGGCTTTGTCTGGTATTCCTACTCCTGAGAATGGATTTCAAAATGGCTCAATCTTTGCCAATATCCAGTTTCTCTTTGAGCTTGAACAGAACTTGATGATACATGAACAGGTAAAAAGATCATGGCCATGGGTTCTTTGGAGGTTGTGGAAGAACAGAAACAAGTTGTTTTTCGATGGTCTCACTTTCTGCCCATTAAAGTCAATAGAAAAGATTCAAGAAGACACACATGAATGGTTTCTGGCTCAATCTCAAATTCAGAATGTTGATCCGGTTTTAGACAGGCTGATTGATCCAGGTATGCATAGATGGGATCCTCCTCCTTCTGGTTGGGTCAAATGTAATATAGGTGCTTCTTGGTCTGGGAAAAAAAGATTATGCGGGGGTGCTTGGGTGTTAAGGAATGATCTTGGAGAGGTTTTGTTACATAGCAGGAAGGCTTTTAGTCATCTATGTGAAAAAAAAGATGTGATGTTGAATTGTGTCAGGTGGGCAATTGAAAGTATGCACAGTCACAAGATGACCAGAGTTCTCTTCGTTTTTGAGCCAGGAGACTTATTGTCTGCGTTTGCAAGGCCTTCTGCCTGGCCTTCCTTTGCTTATCAAGTTTCAGAGTTAACTCATTTTTTGGAGAAGATTGGAGAATGGAAAGTTATGGAGGAAAAGGTCGTCGCGAACAGGGGAGCTTCTCTAATTGCTCAAAGTGTGGTCAAAGAGGTCAGACTACAATCTTATGTTGCTTCTGGTCCTCCTTTTTGGCTTAGTCAGTTCTTTGAGGTTGAGAGAACCTTTCTCTAACTATCGCTCTTTTTCCTTGTCCAATCTTTTGTCATCCTTTTTTGGTGTTTGGTACTTACCTGTTGCAGCTCTCATGTAACCATTATGGGTCTCTTTTGTAATTGCTCTTCTTGAGTTGAAATATCAATACATAATCCTTTCAGTGAAAAAAAAAAAAAAAAAATTAATAAGAAATGAATATACGAATTTGCTTTGTTGGTGTTAGAGGAAGAATAATTTATTAATATTTGGACAAAGAAAAAAAATGACTGGACACATGATGTGTTTGGACTAAAGGACATTTTTGTGGGAACAATACTCACATGTGCTTTCAGATGTTAACTTTAAACTGCCATATACCTCCAATTCGTAATTTATACACATTCAATACGATCGTTTTCCTTATCCATGAACATTTGCACAATGCAGTTTATTGGGAGTGCTCTCTAATTATTATGCAAATTAAAAGAAAATAAAACAAAGATCCAGTCACATTATATTTTGGGTTTGGCTTAGCATTTGATGATCCTTCTTTATCTTTATTCACCTCACTCTTTTTAACCCATTGGATCATATAATATTCCTATCACAACATTAGCGTCCTGAAAATGTTGAAGTATTTTTGTGAATTACAATTAAAAAAAAACGAAATTTTATTTTGGCAGTATTTTTGTGAATTACTACTCTGTTAAGGTTCATTGTAGGTCATTGTAAAGGTTCATTTCAAGTTAATGAGAAATGTTCAATCAGGTAAACACTAATCTCTCTAAATTTAAGTACTATATAAATTATTTTATATTTGTTGAGAAATTATATCATTAGGTTAGGTAGTATCGATCAGAACCGCTTCATATCACATATGTAAACAACATTTCTCAGGAATGCCTCTTTTTCGGATCATGTAGAATGCTACTTTCTTAATATTGTATCCACATGTATATTTAAAGTGTGTATAAGAAGAACACATCATTACTATTTTTTTGTTAATCAAATAATTACTTGTAATTTTAAGAAAATGATTATAATAATATTCAAATAACATTTGACAAAGTAATTAAACACGTTTGAGTGAAGTAGAAATTTGGTGTACCTTTATTATGTAAGTCTAAGACCTTTTTTGGACCACATTTAAACATTTCCATATGAATATATAAACCAAAAAAAAACAAACTTAGTCCAATGTAATTAATCGAATTTTATCTAGTTCCGATTGCCACAGTAATAGTATCTACTATATCTTTTGGTCACACCTTTTAGTACGTATTCCAAATGGAGATAATTTGCTTTACAAATCAATTAACCAAATTAAATTAGACCGAATTAATTTCGATTTGTTTTGGTTCCATATTTGTTCCTCTAAAGTCTAAAGCCTTGTTTGAAAAATCGCTAGGCGCTAGTCGGGCGCTCGGTATGGGTCTAGCGATTAATCGGAAAATCGGATTAAAATCAGGGATTAATTGGGGATTAGTTTTAGGGTTATTTTAATATTTTTAAAACATATTATTCCAATATTGTTTTCAAAATTGCAGTAAACACATAAAACTTTATTTTTGAGACAAAATTTTATGATTTTTATTGCACATTTATGATTTTTATTAAAATTTTAACATAAGTTATTGTAAAACATCACAAGCTCCCACTTTAAATGATTGAATAACAAAAATAAAAAGTTTTTTTATACTTGCAATCTAAAAATAATCGGGATATGTAAGATTAGGCGGAGAGTAATCGGATTAGGCGGGAAGTAATCGGATTAGGCGGAGAGTAATCGGGTAACTGATTTCTTTAGGGGATTAGTCATTAATCGAGGCGGATAGGGTGGGCCTAGCGATTAAGCGGGGAGTAATCGGGGTAGGCGGGGATTTTTAGAACAGGGGTCTAAAGTGAAACAAGAAACTTTGAACTTTGCGTGTCTTCTACAATTTTTATTACTCCCTGTGGCTTCTTGGTTACATTTATTTTTAACATTCTTTTTAAATATCACTTGTACTTTTCATATTTTGGGTAACGATTGGTAGCTTTCAAGTTTCGAATCGACCATATCGTTGATAACAAACAGTTTGGATTTAAAACGAACCGACTGTTATGAACCATTTCGAGGGAAATTTTTGTTTCTATTTTCGAAAATAACAAATGTTGCAAAAGAAAATATCTATATTATTGTACTCACCAAAACATTTAAAGTGATTTTGGTTTAAATGACAAGCATTTTTTTTTACATACATTAATATTTAAATTACTTTTAAGATTCTAGGTTACTGGATAAAAGCCTGCGCTACACGGCGGAATATATTTTTATAAAATAATTTTGTTTCTATATAAGTATGATTGAAAAAATTTGAAAAGCTCTTAACATTTGATATCTTACATTTACTCATATTTTAGTACAATTTACTTTATTATATAATTTATGTATGTATATATTAATAAATATGTTATATATTATTTTTAAAAAATAATGTATTGTATAACATATTTTATATATAATTTTAAAAAATAAATTGATATAAACTCACACATAATTTGTTTGTTTATTGATATAAATTCACACATAATAGTTCCAACTCATATTATTTGTAACTGACAAACTAAATTTTTTTTCTTACGAATTTCAATCTAAAGAATTTTTAAAAAAAATCCAAAGATAACTTCTATTTTTAAATTTTTTTTTAATTTAACGCATCAATCTAAATTCAAGTGCTAAATTTCATACTAATAGTTTCATCTTTAACAATAGGATTTAATTGAAAAAAATTGTTTACTTCTTGTTTTTTTTCTATATTTCACTCCATTTAAGTATGAGTGCTAGGTTTCATTCTAATGATTTTATTCTAACTAAAATTAATTTCGTGAAAAATATGATTTCATTTTTTAATCTTAAGGACCAATATTTTTTAATGAAGCTTTTTGTTTTTAAGAAACACTTAAACCTCAAATTTAAACTAAAATAAATATTATAATGTTCTTTATATAATTATCTAATGGATCAAGAAAAAGCTAAATATAATGATACATATATTAAAAATAAATTACAAAAATTTATTTAAGATAATAAAGAGGTAGTAAAAAATATTTGATATATGTACTACAATAATTTATTTATTATATATTGCATAACTAAAAAACAAATACATAAATATGTTAGAAAATAATTAAACATCTTAAGTAGAAATTAGAGATGGATCTTCTTAACATTATTTTCCCTGTTGTGCGATGATTATAATTGATATTCTTAATTCTCCATACCAATAAACCTGAAAGTTTCTTATAATCATCAAAAATTTTATTTTGCTTCTGAAAATTAAAGAAGAAATATTATATGGCATACTTTCTAAAATAAATTTTGAATCAAATTTTTACAATGAATTTTTCTTTGATATTAACCCATATAACAACATAAAAAATAGATACATGGATATAGTGGAAAAAGACGAGAAAATGGCTACTTATGAGATGATAATCTAAAATAGACAATAGATATTAATTTTTAAAAAATATCAAAAATAATGTAAGATATATATTATATAGTCTCTAAAATTAAAATTTAGAACTACGCTTTTACAGTGATATTAAATTTGATTTTTTAAAACCCATACAACAACAACAACAACCAACCAAACAACCCACCAAAAATGATGTTGGAAAATGATAAATACATTACTTTGTAATGATGTTCTGTTGTTTAATTGCTTTTCTTCCGTTTTGTATCTGTTCATAAATTGTTTGGATGTTAATCTATTGAATCATTCAGACGAAAAAAAAAATCTTAGATAAAACACAAAATTATAAATTTCATGGTTTTGAGGTTTTCTAGGTCTTACAAACGGTGTCGTTTTGAAATATATCACACATATTGATATATTTTTTATAAATAATATATAATATAATTTTATTAGATTTAGGACTAATTAAAGGGCGAAGATTTAAACACAGACTTTATGAGTTTTTAATATAGAAAATTTATAAATTGTTTTGCGACATTCTAAAAAAAAAAATCTAGAAAGACATTTTGGTGAAACATAAGAAAAATGAGAAAACTGTCATTAAAATCCCTAATTGATTGAAAATGTTGATTTAAATATTCAACTCCGACGAAACAAAATAAATATCAAATGTATGTTGATTTTCCAAATAAATACCAAACTTTCGTTTACCTGACCATATTAGGCATGGTGTTAAGTGGGTTAACATACCATGTTAACGAGGTTAATTTCTGTTAATAGATTCGTTAATTGAAAATGACAACATTCTCTCTAACAATAAAACGACGTCGTTTTGTTGTAACTCGTCAATAAAATCCTGAGATTCAAATCATATGAAGATTTAGAGTTACGTATTTTGCTCGATTTGGGTACCTAAAATTGAATCTAGGGATTTAGTTCAATCGTTACGATAAAATGACGTCATTTTGTTGTTATAGGAAACGATGTCGTTTTCAATGAACATGTATCTTAACAGAAAATTTACTCCATTAACGGGATCTGTTAACCCACTTAACGGGAAAAATGGGTAGCAAAACCCTCACCTTTTTTTATAAACATATTAAAAAACCTCAACTTTTTTTTTTTGGATTTTTAAACCCTCACTTTTTGATAAATGGTAAAATAAACCCTATTATTAATAAATTCAAACAAATCGTTGTATTAAAACATAAATAAATGTAAATAATCTGATTAAGGATTTTTATCCTCAAAATTCTTGTCTACAATTTTTTCTAAATTAAAATTTTTAAGTCATGATGTAAAAAAGTTAAATAATGAAGTTGTGTCTGGTTATATTATGAAAATTCATCAACGTGAAACCAAACAGATTTTGTTACGAATGAAATATAAATTTTTATACCGAACCGAATATGAGTTTATATTAACAAAATTTTATTCGGTTCGATCACTCAAATCTACTAACGTGAAACCAAACTAAATTTTATAATACTACGAAAAGTACATGAATTTCCACTTCAAAATATTACCCAAATATTTTCATTGGCCGAACTAAATAAGATTTACTAACAGTTAATATTTCTATATATATATATAATGATATATTAAAAATATAATATAAATTACATTTAGTTAATCATTATTTAACTATATTACTATTTAAAACCTGAAAAATCGAACAAAAAAAAAATCAAATGTGCCATCCTATAAATTTTGTAGTTTATATAACATAACTTCTAATGGTAATAAAAATAATTTGCCTAATCTCAACAAAATTGTGAATGAATTTTTATAGCACAAAAACTGATATACCTCAATTTTTACAGGTTTTAGGTATGATTTAGATATAGGTTTTAGAGTCTATTTGTTATTTCTAGAGTCTTTTTTTAGTCATTTTCAGGTTTTTACATGTTTGAGATGCATTCAGAGATTATGGAGCATTCTGGAGGAAAACAGAGAACTTATATTGCAGAAGAAATCCGGAGACCAAAATTCGCGTAGGTGTCGATCGACACCACTTCTGGTGTCGAGCAACACCAATATCTGACGGCAATTCAAATACGCGTTTTATTGAAGTTATGAAAATTTGCAGATTTGCCCCAGAACTTTTCCCTATTTTCAAAGAAGTCCATGCACGTTTTTAGAAGTTATATATATATATTTAAGGTCATTGTTTAGACCTAAGCTTGGAGAGGCTATTCTCCTTATCTATTCTGTTCTTGGGAGCAAAATCCTGTAGAGACTCCTTTTAGAGAAGATCTTTCTAAACCCTATTTTCTTGTTATATTCATTATTGATTTCCACTTCAATCATGTTGTTTGCTTCAATCGCCATGTTTGAGTAGTTTTCTTGTTAGGTTTAAGGTTTCTCATTAGGGTTATAGATGATTTAGTAGATTGCCACCTGTTAGGATATCTGTAGGATTCTTCATCTTTGGTTGTTCTTAATGCTAATTCTAGCTTGATCACCTAGAATTTGATCAAAGATAATAGGTAGATTCGAGAGGTCATCTATTACTGGAATTATCTTAGGTGGGCAGAGATTTCTAGATTCATACGAAAAGTGGTCTAGGAATATTTGTGAACATATCAAACATGTATTTAATGCTAGTCTAGATCTAGGAATTCGCATTTGAGAAGGTGGAATTACTTGATATTAGATTAGTTAGTCAACGCATCCGAGAGGGTGGTTGGCTATACATTAGTGATTTGAGTTCTAGAACGGTTCGATAACATCCTAGCAATTATTAGATCTACTAATCATATGTTTCCTAAGAATACCCTAAGCCTGACGCTTTTCTCCATCAGATTTACATCTTGATTTTTATTGCTTTTCTTGTCTTTTATTTTATAATCTATTTGTTTAGCTTAATTTGAAACTCTTAGTCTATTGTGTGAACTGAGAGCTTTGTGGAATTCGACTCTAAACTACTACAATCGATCTCTTATTTGAGAGAGTGGTCTTAGGTCTTAATTTGACTCACATCAAAAACCTTAATTTTAGAAGAAAAAAATCGCAAACTCGAATTTGAAAAAAAATAATCATAAATTAAATTATTTTTGTTTATTACACTTTAATATAAAGATTTTTTAAAAAATAAGTTTATTAATATTAGGGTTTATTTTACCCCTTATAAAAAAGTGAAGGTTTAAAAACACACAAAAAAAGTTGAAGATTTTTCTACCCATTTTTCCTACTTAACGTCATGCCTAATATGTCCAAATCAACGAAAGTTTAGTATTTATTTGAAAAGTCAACATAAATTTGATATTTATTTCGTTTCGTCGGTAGTTGAAGATTTAAATCAACATGACATCTAAGAAAAATATCAAGTTTCGTATATTTACCTAGAATATTAAAATCTTAAACTATTCCAAACGTATGATTGAGTAGACTCCCTTTAGATGTATAATTGTATTTCAATTTTTCATCATGCTTTTGTAATGAAGGCGCCTTTACGATTTGTAAAGGAACTCTTTTCTTTGGCGATCAAATATCATAATTGAGTTAAATAACATTGGCCCTCTAATTATGAATATGGTATTTAACTTTTCACCTGTAAGGCTGTAACCAATTTAAGTCAGCAATATATCTTTCTTTCTTCGTGGACTCTTCAATTTTCCCATCAATTGTTTTCTTAATTTTTTCTATCAACAATCTTTCATATTTTTGGCCAAAGGAGATAATTTATTTTCCGTAAAAAAAGTAAATAAGTTTTTTTTTGTTTTAGTAAATTTTTTATGAATGTCTTCAAGATAATGATGTAGTAAATTTTTTATTAATATGTAGGTTAATACACTATCTGGGAACCCTAAATCTAAACTTTTATATCATAAGGGGTTTACCAATATATCCTAATAAACATTTAAATTTCTAGAACTCTAGAAAGGAAAAAGAAAATAGTATTGCATTTATTTCCACATCTACTTTTTAAGGGGTATTATCGTCATTTAAGTACGAACTGACAGCAAAACCCCCGCGCGAATGGTCACTCTCAGTGTTCTAAAAAGCGGTCTAGGCGGTCGCCTAGGCCCCGACTAGGCGCTAGGCTCTCATTCGACGCCTAGATAACCGCTTTGACCGCCTAAAATTACATAGATCTTGTTTTAATGTATTTTTTCAATTTCAATTAGAGTTTTATTTATATATATAGTTATAAATATTTATATATTATTTAATATAAATATAAATAAATATTTTATCTAGTTTTTGTTTATAATTTCATAATTTTTAGTTTTATATTGATATTTTATATAACTTTTATATATAATATCATATTTATAATGTATTATATTATAAACGTCTAAACCGCCTAAAAAATCGCCTAGGCCCCGATTAGACGTTCTAGGCGCTAGGCACTGGGTCACCGCCCGCTTAGCGCCTAGCGCTTTCTTGAACACTGGTCACTCTCCTAAGTCTCCTTCCTCCCACCTTCGGACAATCGGACATTTACGTAAATCCACCAAATATTATTGGATTTTAGTTATCCATATATTAATCCACTAATAATTTACACTATTTTTACATTTTACCATTTACATGAAAACTTTACTACATAAAACAATCTATATACGTAATCTTCGGTTCGTTGTCTCCGTAGCATTCAGTATAATATAGCCTAATAAAAAAAAAAAAAAAATTGAAGTACCCCAACGACATTTTCTTTCTCCATTTCTAACTACAATTCATAAAACACACACTCACTTCATTCATCACTAAATCACAGTAACTTTTTTTTTTTTTTTTTTCAACTCAACTTTCGTACTTTTTTTTTGTTTTCTCTCTTTGGATACTTTGGTAGATCTCTCTATTCCACGAACAAACAAACCCAGAAACAAAAAAAGTTTCTTTTTAATCATTCGATTAGAGAGATCTGAATAAACTTGTTCTATAGTTTTTTTTTTCCCCTGCAAATGTGATTTATGTAGTGACTAAATTTCTAACCTTTCGGTTCTGATTCAATCTTTTCGTCTCTCAAAAAGCTAACTTTTTTTCTGTGTTCTCTGTTCCGTCCCGTGAAGCAAATGTAAGTTGGTACAACATTATTGGCTTTTTGGATTTACTCTATTGAAACACTGCTACAGTTCTTTTCAAAAGGATCTTTCTTTTTGGGTTATATTTGATGTTTGATTCTTTGCTTGTGGATGATTTGTGAAAGTGGGTTATTCTTAAGTCTTGATATTTTTTTTTTGATTTTGGTGATTTTAATTTTGGGAAAATGTCGGTTAAGTGACTAAAAGATTCTTTCTTCTTTGTTTGTCTCATTAATTGAAGAGCAATAGTTGTTATACTGTACTTACTGTTATGCTTTTTTTATATAAATGGTATGAGATGGAGCTGAACTTTCTTTTACTTGATTATTGTGTTTAGGCAAATTTCTCTGGAGTAAGTTCTTTGTCTTCAAGCTGTGTTTTGAGTTTCAAGTTCTTTTCTTTGGGGTGGGTTGGATTTGGTTTCTGCTCTTTATGTGTTTGGTTCTTGATAAATTCAAGTGAAACAGTGAGAAAGATGAAAGAATCTCTTCCTTGTTTGTTTTTGGTGGTTCTTGTGGGTTTTGGAGATGATTCTTATGTTTCTCTGTACAGTAGTTTGATTATGTGTTGTCTGCATTTTGTGGGAAAGCCTTGTCCTTTTAGACCAAAACTATGTCCTTATGAGCTCTGAGAAGAGTGTATGAGATTAGATGATCAGGGTCGTCTTTTTATTTTGGACATCTATGTGGTCTGAGGATGCTTATGCATTCATTTTGATTTTGATGCTGCAGTTGAATCTACAGCAAAAAAAAATAAAGTTGGAGCTTCATTTGTGCGAACCAATATGGATATCGGGTTGAGAATTTTTGTCGTTTCCGTGCTTCTTGTTACTGTGACAGCAGAGGTTTACATTGTGACTATGGAAGGAGATCCGATCATAAGTTACAAAGGTGGAGAAAATGGTTTTGAACCAACTGCTGTAGAATCTGATGAGAAGATTGATACATCAAGGTACTTAGATAGTTTCTGAAATTGTAATAGTACCTATACATCTGGATAGTTATTTACTAAACAGCAAATCTACAGCGCGAGTGCTCACTATCATTAGTCTTGATACTTTTGGTTTAAGAGACTAAAGATTCTTTCTAGATTAACAATCTGTTACTTTTGGAATAGTGTCTATACATTGCTTGCTAGATTAACAGTCTGTTACTTTTTTTAGTGAATTGGTGACATCGTATGCTCGTCACTTAGAGAGGAAGCACGATATGATTCTTGGGATGCTCTTTGAGGAAGGATCATATAAAAAGCTTTACAGCTATAAACACCTTATAAATGGATTTGCAGCTCATGTTTCTCCAGAGCAGGTGAAAAATCGATTGCAGATCATTTCTAAATATTTCTTAAATTTCATGTTTCCTTAGACTATTTCACTATATTTGGTAGGCAGAAACACTTCGTCGCGCCCCTGGTGTGAGATCTGTAGACAAAGATTGGAAAGTGAGGAGACTCACCACACATACACCAGAGTTTCTGGGACTTCCAACCGATGTTTGGCCAACAGGAGGCGGTTTTGATAGAGCAGGAGAAGATATTGTTATCGGGTTTGTTGACTCGGGGATTTATCCGCATCACCCGAGTTTCGCCTCTCACCACAGATTACCTTATGGCCCTCTTCCTCATTACAAAGGGAAATGTGAAGAAGATCCTCATACCAAGAAGAGCTTCTGCAACAGGAAGATCGTTGGAGCCCAACATTTTGCTGAAGCTGCTAAAGCGGCTGGGGCATTTAACCCAGATATCGACTATGCATCGCCAATGGATGGTGATGGGCATGGAAGGTTTGTCTTTAAAGTTGTCTTCAGGTGTTAGGGGGAGATAGAACCGTATCATTGTGCCCGTATTCTGTTGTACTAAGCAAATCTGATTATGCTGGATTTTCAGTCACACAGCAGCTATAGCAGCTGGGAATAACGGTATTCCGTTGAGGATGCATGGTTATGAATTTGGAAAAGCGAGTGGGATGGCTCCTCGTGCAAGGTAGGCAGATGTGCAAAATGGCAGTTTTTATTGACTGTTTGTATTCTTCTCGTTCATAGGCTAAATGGCTAATTTCTTTCAGGATTGCTGTTTACAAGGCTCTGTACCGGCTTTTTGGAGGCTTTGTTGCTGATGTAGTTGCTGCGATTGATCAGGTAAGAGTAAGAACTTAGCATAAGTTAGAAAAGTCTGATCATAAAGTACCATGGAAAAACATCTCAGCTTAAATAAAATGATGATCCTGCTGCATATTCTCTATTCGTTCAGCAACACGAGCTACATTCATCAGTTTTTATTTTAAATGAGTCAAGTAACCTTATAACTGCTACTTATCATGGACATTACCTTAGTTGATATTAATAGAGATTTTCATGACAGGCTGTTCATGATGGAGTTGATATCCTGAGCCTCTCGGTTGGTCCAAACAGTCCTCCAACAACTACCAAGACAACGTTCTTGAATCCATTTGATGCTACCCTTCTTGGGGCCGTAAAAGCTGGTGTTTTTGTTTCTCAAGCTGCTGGAAACGGAGGGCCCTTTCCGAAAACGTTAGTATCATATAGTCCATGGATAACTACTGTCGCCGCTGCAATTGATGATCGCAGATACAAAAATCATCTGACCCTTGGGAATGGAAAAATGCTTGCTGGGATGGGGTTATCCCGTAAGTAAAAAGAATGGGATTTTACATTTGGATGACCGATACAGAGTTTATATTTCCATGTTTTTGATGAATTATTACGTATTTCCTGCAGCACCAACTCGCCCTCATCGCTTGTACACTTTGGTTTCTGCAAATGATGTTCTGCTGGATTCATCTGTTTCAAAGTATAATCCATCTGATTGCCAGAGACCAGAAGTCTTAAACAAGAAATTGGTTGAGGGAAACATTCTTCTCTGTGGATATTCATTCAACTTTGTTGTTGGTACAGCTTCCATCAAGAAAGTTGTTGCAACCGCTAAGCATCTCGGTGCTGCTGGTTTTGTTCTTGTTGTTGAAAATGTATCTCCGGGAACCAAATTCGATCCAGTTCCTTCTGCCATTCCAGGAATCTTGATTACAGATGTGTCTAAGTCAATGGTAATGGGAGTTTCAATTGCTTTCACTTATTCTCAGCCTAATTTCTCAATCTGAAATGCTGCTTTTTGAATCTTTAGGATTTGATCGATTACTACAACGTCAGTACATCAAGGGATTGGACAGGGCGAGTAAAAAGCTTTAAAGCCGAGGGAAGCATCGGAGATGGCTTAGCACCCGTTCTTCACAAATCAGCACCTCAAGTGGCATTGTTCTCAGCTAGAGGACCCAATACCAAAGATTTCAGCTTTCAAGATGCTGATCTTCTTAAACCAGATATTCTTGCACCTGGTTATCTAATATGGGCTGCTTGGTGTCCAAATGGGACAGACGAGCCCAATTATGTTGGTAAGCATTCAAAGTACTGAAGTTAGCATGTGACGATAATCAGAACTAAAGTTTATTACTTTGGTATTGAGCAGGTGAAGGATTTGCGCTAATATCAGGAACCAGCATGGCTGCACCACACATAGCCGGGATTGCTGCGCTTGTGAAGCAGAAGCATCCTCAATGGAGCCCAGCTGCTATCAAATCAGCTTTGATGACAACCTCAACAGTCATAGATAGAGCAGGAAGGCTTCTTCAGGCACAGCAGTATTCAGACACTGAGGCTGTCACGCTTGTTAAAGCTACTCCTTTCGATTACGGAAGTGGTCATGTCAACCCAAGTGCTGCTTTAGATCCTGGTCTTATCTTTGATGCAGGTATTACTGCAATGTCTCATCAATGATGTTCCAACAATCTTTGATCTCTGGTTGATAAGACTAATCGATTTTCTCTTGTAGGTTATGAGGACTATCTAGGATTCTTATGCACAACCCCAGGGATCAGTGCCCACGAGATAAGAAATTACACGAACACGCCCTGTAACTACGACATGAAACATCCTTCAAACTTTAATGCACCATCTATAGCAGTTTCTCACCTTGTGGGGACCCAGACCGTAACAAGGAGAGTAACGAATGTGGCAGAGGTCGAAGAAACATACACAATAACAGCTAGGATGCAGCCGTCTATCGCCATCGAAGTGAACCCACCAGCAATGACACTCAGACCAGGCGCTTCTAGATCCTTCTCAGTCACTATGACTGTGAGATCGGTTTCTGGAGTATACAGCTTCGGGGAGGTAAAGTTGAAAGGTAGCCGAGGACATAAGGTCAGGATTCCGGTGGTGGCTCTAGGACATCGGCGATGAACAAATCGTGTGGGTTTTGTAATATTATTTTTTTGTAATATGCAGTAATAAGAGGGTAGTTCTAGAGAATTGTGTCTGATAAAAAGAGAGGAAAATGCTTCATATAGCAGTTTGTATAATTAGTTATCGATATAAAACTCCAAATATATGATCAAATGCCCAGCTTTTTAAACTGTATAAACCTCATGTCTTGTTTTCATTTCATTTTCAACAAAGGTGTTCCAACAAAATGAGAGAAAAACCAAAAGGCACTCTGAGAATTCTATAAATAACAATGAGATGTAGTGACAACAGATGAGTTAAAATGCCCCAACGTCCCCCAACTTAATGAAAAACCCCAAAACACTTCCTTAGCTTCTCAAGATCACACGATTTTCTCTGCTCGCAGCGAGATACAGCTTCTTGGGGTTCCATGATAATGCATCAAGTTTTAATTTGATTCATGGGTGTAACTGAACGTTGGTCAAAGAATCCGAGTCAAAAGAATACCTCCTTTGCATGACATTTCATCAGTAAATCAAAATTGCTCGAAAGCCCTATGCGATGTAGTTTGAGAAGAGTTCGATCAGTTTATCGAGTGTATCAGCATGAAACTTCCTTCCAAAGAGATAGCACGGTCTTTTGATTCCATTCCACATGCAATGCGTCCATGATACTACTCCCTATATTTGCAGGCATCAAAAAGCGGCAGATTAGCATCTCGGTAAGGAAAAAAAATCGGAAACTTTGCAACTAATTACAAGTGGAGATGACTTGGGCTTAAAAGTTTCTACCGTTTTCTCACTTGTTACGCGTGAAACTGCGTCAATGGACTGTAAACGGATCAAGCGGCATACTGATTAGTTATCTCAATGGAAGCAAGCAAGGTAATAGTCAAGGAAGATTTTAAGAGATCATAGCGGTTTGGTGATTATACCGTGATGTTCTTAATTAACTCTCTTGTGACATCTTCAGGCATGTATTTTCTTGGATGCCACTTTCTCTCAGACCAATCAACATATGTCACAGTCCAGTTAGCAATGCCAGTAGGATCAAGCATCTGCCAAATTTATCAGACCATAGGTATATTATGGATAACGAAAGTACAAAAAAATCAAACATTTTCTTTCTATTTAGAGTCAAAATGGATTCTCACATAGAAGAATGTTGGCAGATAGTGTTCATCCGCGATGCAGTTCTTGTTGCCCTCTACACCTGGCTGAAGAAAAAAAAATGGCCTTCCTATTAATATGTGGTTATTTCCATCTATTTTGAGGGTTAGGTCATACTCACCCCACAGTAGTCCCGAAATTTAGAGTAGTAAAGATTATCTGCCACAGTTACCACAGCATGCTGACGCGTCATGGAGAACCACTGCATAGATATAAAGCTAATTGACTAAGCGATGAAAACTTGTCGAGAAACTCTCTAATTCCAGTAAATGTAGCCTAACTTGATCAAAATGCTTCCCAATAAAGATGAATGGATCAAATATGCAGATCAAATGTGTTTAATTAATGATATCAATACTAGGAAGTATCAATTCATCACTAGCAAGAAAAAATTTAGGCTTCAAAAAAAAATTCCAGTTTCTAAATGCTGATGTAATATGGTGCATACGAGCATACGTATGCTATTGTTATAACTAGTCCACAAACAGTTCTACTTAAAAGCCTTTTGTCGCATCAAATGGTTCCAACGATGACACATAACTGATTTCTTATATCTGAGTCTTTGTATTTTAGTGATCTTGCATATATATTTGCAGAGTGTGCAAGCTTAATACTGGATATACCTGTGCACCCTTTCGAAAATCTTCCCTTGGAATTTCCGGCAACATGTGGTCCATATGCCTGCCCGTTCCATGTGGACCAGGATCGTTAAAGCTGAAGAGTAAAATAATATCATATTTAAGTATAGAGAAGTCAAGAAGAAATCTGGCAACATGTGTAATTAATTATAGTTTTGAAATCTCAGTAACTTGAACAAATACTTTACCAGTCAACATAGCTGACATTGCTGTGCATCATATAGTTGTACATGTATTCAAAATTTCGAAGTGGCACACAACTGCAAAACCAGAAACACTCAGGTTGGTTAGGGAAACCTCAGAATAATCAGTGAGAAGAGAAATAAAGTTTCTGAGATTACCTATCAGAGAGTAAAACAAATTGCTGATTTTCAGGATCTCTAAGAGCATTGGTCAACAAACGTCGTTCGGCGTCAATCATTGATATTCTACCCCAGACCACCTTCAGAAAACATATATCTCTTTTACCACAATCATGCAAATTATTACAGAAGCAAGAGATATTCATGATACATTCCAGACCAATTGTGCTTTCTTTTCATGAACGTAGAGAGGGATCACATGATATTTACAAGACTACAAATATAGACATCAGACCCAGAAAAAGAGACATACCTCGTCACTTCGAATCTCACGGTTAACAAAGTAACGACTGGTGTGGACCGGAGTATCCTTTGATGCATGAATATAAACAGAGAATTTCCCCTCATGACCCTGTGAGGAGGGGTAAAAGCCGAAAACAGTCAGTGAAAGAAATAATTTAAAGAAAGAATGAAACAAAAGCAGGGATACTAAACATATTGCAAGTGTTCATAAGGCACTTGCTGCATCCAAGTTGTTAAATGATTTTCTAGACAAAGTCTACATTTTGAAGAATTGTTAACATAAAAGGCCAGCCTAAACTTAAAATGAGTTCACTGAACTTCCTATCATCAGTATCTTATTAGCCAGAAGGAAACATCTAAAACAATTGATGCGGGGAAAAGAAGTTGGGAAGAGATAAAGTATACCTGGAAAAAGAGGTCCCAGAGCTTTTCAAAAGGCAATGTACCTGGGGTTAAGAACATAAATGCAATTTTAGAACTCTTTTTTATAACACGAGGGGAGCTCAAAATTTCCTTAATAACTACACGAGCTGCAACTTCTTCATCCGAATATTCCCTCAGTGATGGTGGAAGCCAATCAGTTAGTCCCTTGCACCCTTTAGATGAAAACATATAACAAGCCGCTTTTCTGTGATGAGGGAACATGTAAGCACCAATTACAAACATTGCTATCAGTGAAAGCACTGCGATGATCCATACTGGCTTCCTTGTAGGAGCACGATGGCGAGCCCCAGGCAAAGACTGCATATAATTGATTTTGCCTAGACGCCATCCCTTGATTGCCTTCATCTCATAAAAACCTTTATTGCATACCGCAACACCTCAGCCTATTCCTTTAAACCACTCCCAAAACTGGACGAACAAGTTTCTTCAGCTAAAATGATTCAATTCCACTTGGCAGCTAGAGCCAGTCGAAACCTAAAACTTAAATGCAAAAACCCATCTGAATATCAGAAATCTATACATAGCAGAACATAATTAAACCATAGTAGAGCATAAGAGACAACTCTGAAAACTAAATCAAATAAGGATTTAATATTCTTCTGAATTCGATTCTGTCTCTCTAGTTTATCCAAAAAGAATGTCACACCAAAAGTGTGCGACTCAAATTGACAACCTAGATTCTAGAACATGATAATTCTCAAAGTTATGTTTGTTTTCCTAAAGAGAACAACACAATTTCACCATTGTATCTTAAGAAACTTGTTATGATGACCAAAGAGAAGAATCAAACATCTACAGGAGAATAAATTGACAATGTCAATGAGACAATTTCAAATAAGTATCCTAACTCTATCCAAACCAAGAAAAGTCAAAACCACCAGCATCACAGCTTCTAATAGCGAAAACCTACACACAGCCACGAGCATTGCCTCAGTCAACAAATTACACAAATGCTTCCAGATATTAACAGAATCAGGAACGAGATCAAACGAAATCCTAAACCAAATCGGATCCTCTCTAAAGCCAATTCATCGTCCGCACAAAATTCAAAATTAACAAACAAATAATCAAAACGCCGAGAAAATTGAACCTGGAAAAATCTTCCAAACGGAATCAGATCCCAAAAACGGCGAGAGTTTTCGTCTTCGCGAACTTGTTTGCTTTCACCCAAAGATCTAGGAATCAAATTAGACTCCGCGAAAATTTCCCAAGCTCTCCACGAACGAAGAATTGAGAGCTACTAACTTAAAGAAACTTGGATAGATCACTCAAGAGTATATGTGAAATCGATATCTATGCACGCATTGAAACGTTTTCTTCTAGGTAATTTTCAATTTTCTTCTATAATTTTTTCCTTCTTCACGATTTCGTTTCTTCTTCTGATCTCTCTCTCTTTGTTGTTTCTCTTGCTCGCTCTCTATAAAATGGAGGTATTTCTGTACACAGAAGACGACGAAGACGACGACGAAGAAGGAAGAACGAAGAAGAAGAAGAAGAAGAAGAAGAAGTCTCCTCGGTTCAAAAACAGAAGTAAATATTTTGAGGTGATTAATAAGAATTATTATATGATTAATTAAACGTGTAATATTATTATTGGCTATTCGTAATTGGACATTCTTTTTTTTCCCGGTTCAGTTCGATGTGGTTTGAGTTTTTCGACTTTTCGGAAAAAGGTTTTTACTTCGTAGATTAAAACTGAATTTTATTTCAATTTGGTTTGGTTCAGTTTCGGCTCGGTTTTGATGAAAGAAAACAATAAAATAAAAATTTAGAATTAGTTGAGTTTAATTATTATTAAATTCAGTTTGATTTCACCGGTACAAGAAAATCAAATGGTTTGGGTTAATATTACATTCGGTTAGCATTTACGTTGGTAAAAAATTGAGTGTGGTTGGGATTTTTATGGGTCATCCATGAACCATGTAAGTCATCATCGATTTGTTGGCTGGTCAATTTGGTGTCCCGTCAAAGGAAAGCATGTTAGATTGTTTAAAAAAAAAATAATAATAATTCCAGCTTACGTTCGTATTGTCTTGATCAAATTCAGAAATACATTTTTTTATTAATAGTTTTCTACAATTTTAATAATACATTACAAAAGTCTTTTTATTTGTAAAATATACCAAAGTCTAAAGCCTCTTTGAACTCTTTATTTCATTTTTAATGGCATTAGAATATCATATAGGTGACAAATATATCATTATTGCATTATAGCATTAGCGAATCCATTAGATTGATTATGGCTAATTAAGGGAAAATATGCGAAATTTTTATTATAAATAAAAAGTCTAAAACAGGTTGTAATATTAGAAGATTTGTGTGGGTTGTTTACAGGCTCTAATGATTTTTTCCCATTTTCTCAAACAAGTGGACATTGACCTCTACTTATTTTTATGTCTTTATATGAATTGGTAAAATAGTTTTTATTTTAATTTTATATTCAAATATTAGTTCTAGATTTAGATTTGAAAATCAAATTATTGCAGTCTGTAGATTCAAATATTTTAGATGTTTTAAAGACCATTTGTCATAATTGTGTACTAAAAAACTTGATTATCCATACATGATAGATAATATGATCATCATAGATATATTTTGGTTTTCTATGTAAGTAAATTGATTTTACTGCTTTTAATGAAGTTACCTATAAAAATTTGATCTACTTTGCTCTCCAATTCCATTTCTTTAATAATTTGCTCGACATTACTTAAAAGTAAAGATTAAAGATCGTGCCACCCATTTACTCACCATGACAGTGTCAATTTAATTTAATTTGTTCTGGTACATATAGAGTGTAGACTATTATTTCCCACGAATATTGGAATCATGATACCATCCGAAATTTTAATTTTGTATTACATATAAACAATATTTTTTTCCAAATCTTGATACAAGAAAAAGAAAAAAGAAAAGTTGAACGTATAAATCAAGTCAACTGCACATTCACAAATACAGTATGAATTTATTAATACACACACCATTAGTTAATTTCTAAGTACTTTGATCCCACTTCTTCAGTGTGTTGGCGGTCATGTTTTCAGATTCCATCGTATATTCGAAGGTTTTTAAAGCGTAATTTTACGAAGATTTTAAAATATTTTTGAACTATTCAGCGTTATTTTTTTTCTAATGATTTATCAAAGATGTAGCCAAATAGATGTGCCAAAATAAAAAAAGTATCGCTTTATTACCTTTTTGGCAATTGTTGCTTTATTTATTTATACTAAAGTAGTATCATCTTTTTGTAATTGAATAGAGAAAGGAAGAATTAGTCTAATAACAAAAATTGGATAAGGTAATCAAGTAATTTTTGTTAGTATTTTATTCCCATCATGCATGCTGTAAAAAAAAATCATATACAATATAGTAACTTTTTTTTTTATAACTTACACTAAGAGTAAAATAGATTATGGTACAAGAGTTCAGAGATCCAGAAAGGAGGATCAACACATCCAGAATAAAAAGAAGTGGTAATTCAGCTAACGTATGTGCTACTTCGTTACAAAAACATTTTACAAAGAGAAACAAAATGTTTGAAATAAGGTTGCCCAATACAAAATGTCTTGATATAAGCCATCCATAGAAGTGTTGATATAGCGACCATTGATGATATCAATGAGAGATTTACAATCGCTTTCAATACAATATAGTAATTGATTAAGGTTTATAGCCTATTGATTTGTATAATGTCTCTATCGTATTATAACCCATTAAAAAAACACATGAATTATAAATGAAAAAATATATCTTAAAATAACACTATAATAAGTGTTATTGAAAATTATAACACACTCCGCAAATCTCCAAAATTAGCATTAATGAATTTCCACAATAACTATTTTACCTTTATCTAAGTATGTAAAATAAATTTCATTACAATTTGAAATTACGATTATAATACGATCTCGTGACGCCAATCAAATGCTTACATTAGTCTTTTTAATATCAAATTTGTACTATTTTTGGGACTTTAGAAATTATGTGCTAAATTAGTAAATTTGGTAACAAAACTTATTTTTATGCTATATATTTGTGAGAATTGCCCAAAAGAAAATAGTTTAGATTTTTGTACACTAATAAAGCAATTCAACATTAAACAACAAAAAGTAAACTTCAAAGCAAAAACTAAAACAGAAACTCTAAAGACTAAAAAATCTCAAGTCTTAAAACATAAAGATAAACAGAAAAACAAAATCTCAATTCTTTTTTTCCTCTAAAATCTAAAGAATTTTTTTTTTTTTAATGTATTGTCCTAACTCCTAAGAGTAGAAGCTTATGCATTTTTAAAGGTCACAGATAGAGTTACGACTTATTGAACTTTTATTAAACAGATAAACTGTTGATGTATTTTATTGATGAATATTGTTTTTCACTGACTTACAGGTTTTAAATTTTAATCTATCGAAGACCGAACAAGCGTAAAACGAATGGACTAATCCATATTAACACCTCTAAAATTTGATGGGAAGCCTACTGAGCCAACCTTCTTCGTCAATAAAGGTAAGATTCGTAAATTGCAGAACGTCTTTTTCACTTGCCTTCCTGAGCCATGACACTCTCTTTGACATGTCCGCTCCAACTCCAGTGCAACCAAACTCCACAAACGTTATATGCTCCCTAAAACAACATCGTTTTGCTTTCTTTTTATCAATAAACATAATAAAAAAATATGAAATATCATATGAAAATGTAATAAAAGGTAAGAGATTATATACTCTTGTCCTTTTCCGTTCCAAGCATCCCAACCAATTGGCAAAATAGCGTCGCCAAAATTAGAATGGTAAAAGATGACACGTGCATAAGGTTCCCACGCTCGTCCCAGTAACGCCTTAACCTTGCCATTTCCAATAACAGTGCAGTCCTTAAACACGAACCCTCCTTTATCCATTGGCGACTGCCTTCCTTGTGCCGTTATCGTTGCATACGGTTCGTTTGGTGGGTAGATTCCGATCGATAATTTCAACGTACACCCCTTTTGTTATACATTAAACATTACTCAATTTATTAAGAGATTTATCTTTATATGGTAAAGTTCTAATAAAACGATCATCTTCTTCTCATTTTCGTTTTTTCCATAGTGCTCTCATGATCAATACCAAAAATGTTTACTCTTTTAAACATTTTAATAGTTTCTTCAACTAAATTTACTTGTGCAACATATAAGGTTGGTAACGAATCTTTAGATATTCTATTCGTACGAGAAATATAAACAGTAGATTTTGATAATATATATCTATGTGTACCTCAAAAATGGATTGGGCATAGCCAAAAATGAAATCTATGCCACCGGAGATAACACATCGTTTGTAGTAGTGTCTGCCTAAACCATCGCAAAGTGTATCTTGAAAACCATCAAAACTAGAATCGATTATTGCATATTTGTCTCCAAGCATCCTCGCAGCCACCGCTGGTTTGGTTGGTGTTGCTAAAGAGCTAATCGATGCGATATTATATGTATTCTAAACAAAATTGAAATCAACTAATCAAAAATTTAATCATAGATATGCATATTCATCATAAACGGACTGCTAATTAAAATAGTTGGTATTCATGAATTCGGATTTTTACGAATCATATGCCTTTCAAATCAAATAAATTGACAATGAATGGATTGGTTTATGTTTTTTATATAGTATGTTCGACGATCTAACTTTATTTCCTATACATGATACTCTAACACAGTTGATATATAGATTTAACAAGAAAGCGTACTTTGAAGGTGATTCCAGTGATGATGATATTGCTAGCATAGGACGTGAAAGTGGCGCTAGTATCGGTTTGTTGATGATCGCCGTAAGCTATTATCGTCTTTTCAATTCCTCTGCCTTGCATATATATGTATCCTTTATCCGCTGGTATTGTTACTTTCTCTCTATATTTCGTATTATTGACAATTCGTAAAATTTTAAATCTTGTTAAACCGTATCAATTGGTAAGAAAATGTTACAAGATAAATCATATGAAGCCTTGGAAAAATAAGTAAAATTATACATTACTTGTAAATACCGCTTCGTATGAGGATACGGATCCAGTTTTGGTTTTGCAGAGGGATAGAGTCGATTGCACTTTGGACCGTTTTGTAATATCTAGCATCGTTTGGATTTACGATTATAGTTTTAGCTATTTGGCTGGAGTTTTCATCCCCTTCCGCGGATCCGTACGCCAATAAGATCACAAGTAGACACACCTTGAAGTAAGAGTAACAAAAACTGTGAAATGTCACCCCCTTCATTGTTATTAACTATATTTATGTACTAGATTAGTGTTTTTATATTAAGTTGAATGTATTAATTCTTATCTAGTTTGAAACTTTGAATTGGGTAGTCAGAGAGGAAGATTCAATGCTACTTTGTTATCTTACCATTTTTCTACTTTGTTATCTTACCATTTTTTCTGTTGTAATTTGACTGTATGATTGGCTAAATATTAGGTTAAGACTTTAACTAATTGTACCACATTGAAATATAATTTTGTTTTTTACTAGGATTTTCTGCCAAAAAAAAAAAACTTTCAACTCATCAATTTTGAAATTTTACCATCCATCTCCAATATAAATGCACAACAACCATACGAAATAAAAAATAATATGCGGTATAACCCTTATATGTATTTTCTAAACTTTTTCATGGTCATATTCATTAGATTTTTAAATTCTAAAGGTAGAATCCTTTGGTAAATCAATATACTTTTTTTTTACATCAGTAAATCGATACACTATTTGTTAAAATTTTCAATATACAAAATTCAATAAAAACACTGAATTATGGAATTAAATGTTTTAATTTTATAATTGTTAGTATAAAAAATCACATAGCATTTAAAGATAAATCAGTGATGTGATTAGTCAAAAAAAAGAAGAAGATAATTCTCCAAAATACCACATTTTAATATTTTACAATTTTGTTCTAAAAGTACTATCATTAGTTTTTTTCGATAATACCACAAATTTAATATTAAAATGAAGTAAATCTCTTTTAAATGGTGGAAATATAAACTGTAAATTGGAAATAGAGAAAGTAAATATAAATTTTTCATTTTACTTGTAATTCATTTTGGTTGAACAAATATTTTTATACAAAATTTTGTGGTATTATTGAAAAATGTTGTTTTGCTTTCTATTTATAAATTATAAGCATATTATAAAATTATAAGCATATATATATATATATATTTATTTATTTACTCAAATTTGTAGCATTCTTGTAACAAATATATAATTATACAATGGAAGAAAAATCAGTGACTTTCTTGCCATGTTACAACTAATTCACTATATTAAATTACACATTAACACATGAGTTCTCATTATTAACTAAGCCGAAGAGTTATCGTTGGTCGTTTTCTTGGAAGAAGAAGAAGAAGAATGGCTCTGTTTCTGTGAAGAATTATGGCTTGACGACGATGACGACTCAGTAAAGAAGACCACATCTTCATCGGTATCGACTAAAGCTTGAATTGATCTTGGAAAAGGCGGCGGTATATTCGGAATGCGCACGAAATACCGAGATGTCCCCATGGGCATCGATTCCACCCGCTTAGGTTGGATGGGCGTGCTTCGTTGGAAAACATGGATCCGCCTAGGCTGTCCCGTCCCAGCAAATAAAAGCCCAGCCCACAGATAATTGGTTTATAAAAATACCTTGGATTTCATCTTCGGTGGATGTCTCTAGGTTTTGTTTATTTATTTATTTATTTTAACTGATTGCTCAACTCTTCCCGGAAAATAAACCGCCGCCGTTTTCACTTGTCCATGGCCAGTTCTAGCCACAAATCGGCCGCCGAAGTTAATTTACTTGGTAAGCGAAAGGTGGAAGATGGTTTGGAGACCAAATCGATGCTGAAGAGACGTAAGGAGGAGGAGACAACGAAAGAGCAGATTGAAGCAAGTGTCGAGTTGTCGGAGACAAAGTCTGATGAGGCTGATTTTTATGAAGAAGCTACTGCCGCCGTAAGTAATAATTTTGTTAGATATATATTTTGCAAGTTTTATGTTCAATTAAGCAAGCATCTTGGTTCTTATTATCTCAGGAGACAGAGACAGTGGAAGGAGTTGATGAAACTCCCGAATTCTCTTCTTTTTCTTATTATCTCACAAACACACTTGGCTGTTAAATTCAGGAAGCAGAAAAGCCGGTCTTTGTTGGCAAACTCCCTCGCGAAACTGAAATATCAGATATGTAAGTAGCACCTTTCCTTGTCGGAGCTAGTTTAGTTTTTCATGCCTGATAGTATTTTATCCTCCAGAATCGAATTCTTCAAAGATATTGGACAAGTTGTCCGTGTTTGACTTGAAACATACCTCCAGGGCTTGGACCGAGGAGCATTTGTTGAGTTTGCTTCTGCTAACCAAGCAAAGAAGGTGAGACTCATTTATTATTTATACTAGTAATCATGGATGAAAAGTCTTTTCACTAGTAGTAATTAAGTCTTTCATTCTCTCTAGGCATTGGAAAAGAAGCAGGGTCAATATTTGCACAATCGCAAGATTTTTCCTGCTGTGGCTATTGAGGGATCCCGATGCTTTCCACCCAAGTAAATTGAGATTTATCTTGTGTAACAAAACTGCTATGCCACTAGTACAGAAGATTAACGTTTTTTTTTTCTTTGGTTAAATTAGGTACTGCATAGATCACAAGGTTTGGTAAGGGATTTAATTAATTATTTGCATCTTGAGTTTGTTTGTTATCATAGAGAGATCCATCACAAGGGTTTTTGCAGGTACGAAGAAGACTACCTTGAACAACAAGATTGCCGCCTTCCGATAGGAAAAGATCCGAATTCTGTCAAGGTACCTCTTCTTATTATCTTCAGAATATGTCAAGCTCAGAGCTTAGCGTGTAATAACGAGAGAAAGTCAAGAAATGATTTATTTTGTTGTTGAGCAATTTAATTATTGTCGTCACTTGGCTGTTAAATTCAGGAATCTGCCCTACTCTTTGTTGCCAATCTCTCTCCCCAAACAACTAAACTTTCACATATGTAAGTAGGCACCTTAAAAATTTCCACTTTCCTTGTCAGATCAAGACTGATTTTTGCCCTCTACTTTTACTTACAGCACCCTTTTCTTCAAAGATGTTGGAGATGTTGTTAGTGTTCGACTTATTGTAAACCAGGAGGGTAAGCATGTGGGCTATGGCTTTGTTGAGTTTGCTACTGCTCACCAAGCAAAGTGGGTGAGTAGTTTTTTTTTTCTAGTAATGATGAAAGAAGTTTTAAAGTGATTTGAAAAGTATACAGCTAGTTATCCGATAGCTGATTAAATCTTTTATATACTGTAGGCGCTGGAAAATAAGAATGGTGAATACTTGCACGATCATAAGATTTTCTTGATGCAAGGACTTGATGGAACTCCAGATTCTGCTGAGGTACCTCTTATTATTATATTTAAACGCTTAGTGTTTAAAATATCACAATTGTTCGGCTACTTTTTTTTTTGTTATTGAATCTAAGTCCTTTTCTCTTGAGAGTCGTGCTAACACACTTGGCTGTTTCCCAGGCAGTTGCCATAAGAAATAAGACACTCTTTGTTACCAATCTCTCTCCCATAACAACAAAAATATCACATATGTAAGTATCACCTTTAATTTACACTTTGGTTCTTGGAACAAGTTTGGTTTTTCATGACTAATATTTTATCCTCCATTTATTACAGCATCAATTTCTTCAAAGATGTTGGACAAGTTGTTCATGTTCGACTTATTGTAGACCAAAGATGCAGGATGGTGGGTTTTGGCTTTGTTGAGTTTGCTTCTGCTAACGAAGCAGAGAAGGTGAGAGAGTAGTTATATAGTAATGATGAAAGTAATTTCACTAGTGTATACCTAGGATGTTATTTGAAAGTAGGATTACTGATTAAATCTTTTATTCTGTAGGCGCTGGAAAAGAAGAAGGGTGAATATTTGCACAATCGCGAGATTGCTCTTGCTTTTGCTAAGACAGACGCAGACACTTCAAAAGACGCAGACACTTCAAAAACCAAGTAAATTGATTTTCCATGTTATGGAGATTTGTTTATGTAACACTGGTTGTAACTTAATGCTAGAGTTTTGATGCCATTACAGAAGGAAGACTAATGCTCTTGTTTTTCTTTTCTTTTCTTTTTTTGGTTAAACTAGGTATTGCTTAGATCACATGGTTTGGTAAGGCATCTCACTATTTGCATTTTGGGGTTTGTTATCAAGAGCACATTGGGCTAAGTTTTTGGTATAGATCACAAGTGTTTTTTGATATATTCCAGGTACGAAGACTACCTTGAACAACGAGAAATAGAAGATGCAGCAGTAGAAGGACTCGATTTTGTTGAGGTACCTCTTGTTATTATCTTGAAGAAAAATTATTGTTGCCACAAAGTAGAAAGATGACATATTCGTCGTCTAGGTTTTTGTTATTATGCAATTGGAGTCCTTTTCTCCTTTAACACCCTTGGCTATTAAATTCAGGATGTTGCCTTAAGGAAAAAGACGGTCTTTGTGGCCAAACGCAATATGAAAAAGAGTGGTCTTTGTAACATACCAAATATGTAAGTAGCAGCTTTAATTTCCTCTTTCGTTCTTGGAGCAAGACTGATATTTTATCCTCCATTTATTACAGCATCAAGTTATTCAAAGTTGTTGGAGAAGTTGTTCGTGCTGGAGTTATTGTAGACCACTGGGGTGAGCATGTGGGCTGTTGCTTTGTTGAGTTTGCTTCTGCTGATGAAGCAAAGAAGGTGAGAGTAGTTCATAGTATTTAAGGAGTCATTTATTAGTTATGATTTGGAAAAAGATATGCTCAAAGTAAAGATTGATCTTGTAGGCGGTGCCAGTGAGGAATGGTTATAATTTTTTTGTTAACGTGGCTGAGATAGATCGTCCATACCCTTTCCGACTCAATTACAAGCTTGCAGAGAAGCTTTGGTACGAAGACAACCTTCGACGAGAAGGCTTTGGTTTGCCGATCAAACCGAAGCTGAGGGAAGCTGAGCCGGCAATCGACTGATAGACGAAGAAGATAAGATGAAGCTCTTTGGTGTCTTTAAGTACATGGTCCCTTTTATATTTGGTTATTATATATAAGATAAAATGTTCATGTTTTGACCAAAATATATTAATTTTATATAGTTTTGTACCGTTTTATAACTTTAAAAGACTTTCTATAACTTGAACTTGTTAATCTGGTTGGACCGGCTTTTGGTTTAGGAGTGGAATCATGTCACATGTGACACGAAGCGCGTTTGTGTAAAAGAATCGAGTTACTCCCCATGACGATTTCAATTTATTTTTATTTGTTCTCGTATAGACAAACTCCCACGAATATTTGAATCGTAATCATGGTATTCTCCATAATTTTAATGTTATATTTAGCTAGTTGTATTACATATAAACACAATATTCGTTACCAAAACTTTCTTAATACAACAACAAAGAAAAGTCGTGTTAATTGAAAAGTCGAACGTATATATTAAAGTCAAGTCAACGGTCCTCACACACATAAGAGCATACACAATTAGCCCTGGACAAAAAAAACCGAATCCGAAAACCCGAACCGAAAAAATGAGTACCGAACCCGATTTTTAAAAATACCCGAATGGGTCTAAAACTTCTATACCCGAAAACCCAAACCCGAACCCGAACCGAATCCAATACCCGAAAGTACCCGAACGTACCCGAAATATAAGTATACACCTAAGGTGAAGTGATCTTGGTCTATTGGCAAATCCACAGAAGACAGACACCATCACACCAGTGATCGAGTCCCTGACCCTACAATTTGTAGGAATTAGGCTAATGGGCCGGCCAGTTGTGGTCCAAATGTTGACAAAAAATAATAATAATAATAAGTATACACCTAAGATTTTTAGTAATACTTATATTTATAATAACAAAAAACCCAAAATTATAAATATAAATCCAAATATATTTGATACTCTTGAGTAATTCGAGTATATTTGGGTAAAAAGTAACAAATATTTTAGTTTTTTTGGGTATTTTTGAATATTTTCGGGTATATTTGGGTAAAAAGTAACCAATGTTTTAGTTTTTTCCCGGGTATTTCGGATATTTTTCGAGTAATTCGGATAAAATTGAATATATATGGGTAAAAAAACCAAATCCGATATGAATCCAAAAATAGTTCAAGTATTTCTCGGTTCTCATATAGATACCCGAACCCGAACCGAACCCGAACTAAATAGTAAAATTACCCGAATAGATCTCAACCTCTATACTCAAATTACCCGAAACTCGAATGGACCCGACCCGAATGGGTTCGGGTACCCGAATGGGTTCGGGTACCCGAATGTCCAGGACTATACACAATGGCACATGTGTGAGTGTGGGAGTAAATAATTTTTTATTATTATAATTAGAGAGAGAAGAAAGAGAGAGAGATAAAGAGAGAGATAAAGAGAGATAGAGAGAGTGCAATATTTTTCTTTATTTTAATACTCATACCCAAGTGTAAACTTACACCCAACATACAATTCCTACACAACTTTTCTATTTTTTCTCTTTTTTATATTACTTACACGGTTACACCCAACCAAAGATTGTACTATTGTGTATGATCTAAGATTTAATTAATAATACACACACACCTTCAATACACACACACACCTTCAATCCTTCATATGTAATTTCCTCAAACATATAACTCTACTATAATTAGTTAATTTCTAAGGGCATATGCAAGGGTGCATCTTTGAAGTTTGATCTTAAGGGAGAAAAAATATTAAAATATTGTAAGAGCTTTAATTAAGATCTTTTGTAAAGTAAGTGATTATTGGTAGAACATGTTTAGATCATAGGAATTGATTTGAAATTGAAATAATGTAAGAACATTAGTTTACAATTTTAAAAACTTTAAGAAATAACTTTTAAATTGCAAACTTAAAAAACTTATAATAAATAGATTTGAAAATAAAAAGAAACACAAAATATAATATCAAATTTTTATGAAACAACAAAGAACATTAAAGATATAAATAAAAAAAACAAACAAACAAACATATTATTTAATTAAACCCTAGCATAGATTTCGGATCGAAGGAGAAATGAAATGTTTTTTTCCTTTGCAAAAATTCGTAGCCAATGATGAAGCGCCACGTCACGCTAAAACTGGGCCAAGAACAGTTCTACAACAAGAACAGATATACAACAGATCTAACACTATTCACAATATTTTCTATTTTTAAAAGGCTAAGAACACCTAAGTGTTCTCCCTTTAAATATGGCCTAAGTACTTTGATCCCACTTCTTTAGTGTGTCGCTCTCATGTTTTCAGATTCTATCGTATATTCGAAGTTTAAAAAGTTTGTTTTTACGAAGAATCTACAAAAGTTTGAACTATCCAGCTATAAATTTTCTATCCATTTATATATCCGATATACAGTCAGATGGAACTGCCAAAATAAAGTATCTCTTTATTACTTTTATGTTTTGTTTTGGCAATGTAGTATCCACTAATATTAGTTTAGAAAACAAAAGTTCTCATAAAAATAGGTTTCATTTTGGAATCAATTATTTGTTAAATATTATGTGTGTGTATGTATATAACTTTTTTTTTTGTTAAAGGTGTATATATATAACTTACTTTTGAAAAAGATCGCATCTCCCTTTGGAACTTCTACGAACATATATCTCCAGCCGTATGTTTCACGGTCGATATATAGATAGAAAGAAATACCCTTAAAGGTGATTCTAAAGATGATGATATTTGCAGGATATGACGTAAAAGTGGCGCTATAGTATGACAGTATCAGTGACTTGATGATCACCACAAAAAAAAAAACTATCGAGTTTGGTCTTTAAGTATGAATGTAATCAATGTTTTTCTACTTGCTTATTTGGTTTGGTCTTGGTTTATAAAAAGATCAAATTTGTAAAATTCTTGTAACATATATATAAGTTTCCACAAGTTTGGTAACATTCTTGTAACAAATAAATAATTATACAATGGAAGAAAATTCAGAGATTTCCTTGCCATGTTACAAATAATATACTATATTAAATTACACATTGATAAATATGAGTTTACATTATTAACTAAGCCGAAGAGTCATTGTTGGTTGTTTTCTTCGAAGAGGAGGAAGAAGAAGAATGGCTGTGTTTCTGTGAAGAATTATGGCTTGATGAAGATGAAGACTCAGTAAAGAAGACCACAGCTTCATCGGTATCGACTAAAGCTTGAATTGATCTTGGAAAAGGCGGTGGATTCACTTCCAAAACACCTTCAAGAATCTGAACAATTTGGCTCATCGCTGGCCTATGACTCTCTTCGTCTTGT
The DNA here is from genome assembly GCF_000004255.2 of Arabidopsis lyrata subsp. lyrata. Taxonomy (NCBI): domain Eukaryota; kingdom Viridiplantae; phylum Streptophyta; class Magnoliopsida; order Brassicales; family Brassicaceae; genus Arabidopsis; species Arabidopsis lyrata. The sequence goes on from NW_003302553.1 coordinate 23,457,944, forward strand.
ATGCACCAACACGCCACTTTACAAGCTCTCGTGAGCTCCTCTATGTCCGCTTCATCGCCCTCTAGTCTAGGGTCAAGTAGCGAGCGGATGTCTCCATCTTTGGTGAGTATGGTCGCAGCCCAACTCGGAAAGAATCTGACTTTCTCGTTTTCTGATTGCTCCGTGTTTCTTCTCCCGGAAACAAGCTCGAATAGCATCATCCCGTAGCTGTAAACATCAGCTTTCGCTGTTATCGCAACTCCCGAGATCCATTCAGGTGCAAGATAGCCTCTTGTGCCTCTCATTGTGGTCAAAACCCTGCTAAAATCTCGACCCACGAGCTTGGCTAAACCGAAATCAGCAACTTTGGGACAAAACTGTGAATCTAACAAAATGTTTTCGGGTTTTATATCGCAGTGAATGATACAGTCTCTGCATTCGTCATGTAGATAAGCTAATCCTCTAGCTGTCCCTAACGCGATTTGGAACCGAAGTTTCCATCCGAGGACGATCTTTTCTTCAACTTGGTTAAAGAAAAGATGAGCATCCAAAGAACCGTTAGGCATGTAATCATAAACCAGCAATTTCTTGTTTCCTTCGGAACAAAACCCGCGAAGCCTCACTAGATTTACATGTTGGATGGTTCCTATCGTCACTACTTCCGTCCTAAACTGCTTCTCTCCTTGGCTAATACTCTCAAGCCTCTTCACCGCTATGTCACTAGAATCCGGCAAAACCCCTTTGAACACTGAACCAAAACCTCCTCCTCCTAACTTCTCCGCGAAATTCTTCGTCGCATTCTGTATTTCTCTATAGCTAAACGCAGCCAATGTACCATCACCCTTCTCTCCTCTCATTCTCTTCCTCCTCCGGTACCTTAAAATCAAGATTACCACCAACAGAACAAGGACTATTACTCCTAATGAGCCTAGAACCGCACCAAATATCATCCCTTTATTGTTACTTTTACCGGAAGAACCATTAGGAATGTCAGAAGCAGCAAGTCTAAGATAAAACGTATTCCCCTCACTGTTATCATCTTCCAGTTGCTGAAGATTCAAGACATCTTTATCCCAAACCAAGCATTTGTTAGAGCCTTCATCATGTGCATAAGCCTTACAAGAACAATCCCCTTGGCAAGCAGAGGCACAAATACTAAGACTCGTTCTCGGCAATTCCTCTGAATTATCAGCTAGTTTCATGTTTGGAAGAGGAAAAAACTGGTTAATGTCTCCACGAGAGCATTGTAGCTCAGTCTTTCTTTCGCAGCCTGCAGAGTAATCCTTCAAGTCCCAATCTTTCTGCGACTTAGGCCTAAACCCTTGCGGACATCGGCAAAAAGGTTCAGACTTGTCACTACAAACGCCAAAGGAGCCACAATACCTATAGACCTGACATTGTTGCCGAGGTTGAGACCAGAACAAGTTCCAGTCCTTGTTTCCGTCTAACCAAGTGAACTGTTTGATCTGTCCAGACACGTCCATGACGAAACGGGACACGTTCAAGTGGTTGTAGATCGAGTACGTGAAGTATGACTCCGTGGAGTTAGAGAAAAAGCTGAAGTTGTAGATGTAATTGAGTCTCATTTCAGGGACCAAATCAAAGATCCTGCTCTGATTGTTCCAAGGACCACTTGACCAGTACTCATTAGATCCGTTCCAAAGGATTTTGTAAGCTGTGGACTCGTCTAGCTCGAGAGAGAACAAACCTGGTGATGGATCTTCAAGACTCTTCCACGACGTGAGTCGTTGGCTCTTTCCGGTTCGTTTGTCTAACCGGATCTTCATTCCGGGGAGCCACGTGTTACCAGGGTGATCAAAGCTTTGCCACAACTTGTTGGCTGATGAGCCGGAGCCGCTGGTTCTGAGAACAAGATTGCCGTCGTCGAGCAAAACCGCTTCAAGAGCAGAAACAGAGGAAGAGGTGGAGTTGAGACCGGTGGACCAAACCGGAGTCTGGTTATTACTGTCGAGTAAGATCAAGTTTCCGTTGGACATTTTGAGAACAGATGAGTTCTTGTTAAAGACTGGTTTGTCTCGATTGGCTACCCAGAGGACGGTTTGAGAGAGTTGCTTGTACCACAGACCTATATAGAAGTTTGAAGAAGAACCTGGTTTAAAGAAACCCATTTCGTAAGTTCCGTCGGAGGAGACAATTGTCTGGTCACCGGAGAGAGTAAAGTCGCCGGAGATTGTGTCGACGGCGGAAGAGCCATGGATGAAGAAACAGAGGAAGACGAAGGAAGAGAGTTTCAAGAACGAAACCATGAGAAAAGCTTTTAGAGGAAAGAGAAAGATGGAGAGAGATCATATGATTTATGAAGAGAGTCTTTGCTTTTTAAAAAGCAGACAAATCTTTAAAGACTCCGTGAGGTTTGGTTTGTCAATGGCGAATTATATGATCAAAACAGAAGAGATATGTCGTATGATTTGGTTGGTTTGTTTACTGGAGAAAAGTCAAACAAGTTGCAAACATATGGTAGGGACTAGGGGACCTATCTTGACTTCGTCAAAAAACTCAGATATTATAAGATTTGTGATTTGTCTTTGTCGTATATTTCATGTTGTGTTGTGTGAATAAAATGCGTAGTTGCATTTAACCCAAATCGCACTATGATTTGAAGTCTAAATGATGATTATACAAAATTGGAAAGTAATATGTTATTGGTAAAACAATTGGTTTGGACCCAAAGATAACTTGATTAGTACTTTAGTACCCAAATTCTTATTTTTATTTGTGGGTCAAGATATACTTATTTTCAAAATACCTCTTGGACCCTATAGAAATGTTTTTAAGGCAAGATACATACTAAAAAGTTTATCAAAACGGTGGATAAATACAACCCTTGTTCTAAAAATCGGCCGCCTAGCCGCCTATGCGCTGATCGGAGGAGCACCTAGACGGCGCCTAGCCCAATTTTTTTTTTTTTTTTTTTTTACTTTTTTTTTTTATCTAAAATTCAAAACGTCTTACTTATGTTCGTAATTTGTATAAAAATCATAAATTTGAAATTAAAATCTTGTTTTCATGTGTTTAATACAATTTTAAAAACAATATTATATAAATTTCTTAATTATAATGGATTAATATGTTTTTAAAATATTAAATAGCCCTAAAAGTAATCCCCGATTAATCCCCGTGTAATCCCCGATTTTCTTGCTAGACGCTAGGCGCACCTTCACCGCCCAACTAGCGCCTAGCGATTTTTTGAACACGGAATACAACCATAATAAAAAAAATATATTTAGAAGATCATGTTTAGCTAAAGAATGAGCAACCACGTTACAACTTACAACATCGTTTGATATGAGTGAAAAATTCGCTTCTTTAAATCTTTTGGTCCGCAATAATATATATCATTACGTATGTTTTTCTATCTCAATATCTTTGATAGATAGCTAAAGAATAAGCAACCACATTACAACATCGTTTAACATAAGTGAAATTCATTTACTTAAAATTTTTAGCCCACAATAATATATCGCCATAACTTTTGATTTGCCGTTACGTTAATGATCTTCAAAATGCCCTTGCAAGCCTTAAAAATAATATTATGTCGAAAACAACTCTTATTATATAAAGTATGATTTTCAAAGTTAGTAGTTAGTAATTTATAGGATTGTGTCACATGTAAAATTTATCGATCTCAGATTTTGACACGTGTAAATCAAAAATTTCTTTTTGTTTATTTTAAAACTTTTTTATAAGGAAACTACATGTACGTGTCATATTTATCGATCTCATATTTTAACATGTGTAAAACAAAAAAAAAATTATTTATTTTTAAGAAGTTATAAGGAAACTATACGTATATATCTTATATAAAACAATTCTAAAAATCTAAAAAAGATAATTATAAGGAAACTATATGTATCTTATAAAATAAAATAGAAATTTTTAAAAAAAGTTATAAGGCAACTATACATATATATATATATATATATATCTATATATATATCTATATGTGTTTATATGTTCATGTAACTCTTTTAATTTTCAGAGTAGCTATCATCAAACAAAACATGGGTAAACAAGTTCAAAATAACAATAAGATAATGTTCCAAAAATACCAAAACAACTAGAATTTAATCCGCGGTACACCGCGGGGCTATATTTTTAAAAAATATATAATGTTATTTTTTAAAAGATTAACTGAAGATATATCATATTAGTTTGTATTTTTAAATGTAGATATCTATCTATGTATTATTTAGTGTATAATTACTATTGTTTAGGTTTCAATTTTTGAAGTATAGATACGAAAACATACATTTTAAAAGTAACGATGTATGGTCAATTTTAAAATTTTAAATATTTTACTCCGCGGTATACCGTGAGGCGATACTTGTATAAATGAAATTTTTAAATTTTAAGTTGTATTTGTTTTGTTAATATTGTATGCTTTGTTTTGTGTTTAAGGTTGTATAATTGTATTTTGATTGTTAATTTTAGGATTTTATCCATGATATACCGTTCTTTATTAATATCGACCCAAACCCGTCATCCCATATAAACCTGTCTATACTATTCTGTTAGCTAAATTATTAGAGTTATAAAATCCAAGATAATAAATTATTATTTTTATAAAATCCAATAATTTTAGGATCTCACCCGTGGTATACCGTTCTTTGAATAATTTTAAATTTATACTACTAATATATATTTTAAATTTATCATATAAATTATATAATTTTCTATGTGAATATTTGATTATTATAAATTAGTATTTTTATTGTTATGCAAAATATTAATATAAATATTTGCTATAAATCTGTTTTATGCATATTTTGTGGAGTAAAATTCACGGAATTTTTTTTTGAAGATATATGGAAAGATTGTGTAGAGATTTTTAGAAACAAATTAGGTAAGATATCGTTTGGTTAATATCTTGTATTTAAATTTTTTAATCAAAATAGTTAATGCCAATGACATTCTTTGTAAATACTTAGCAACTCTAAGATTTATTTGCTAAGTGTACTCCAAAAATGTATATATAGATATATATTTTAAATTTATCATATAAATCATATAATTTTTCTATGTGAATATTTTGATTATTATAGATTAGTAGTTTTATTGTTATGCAAAATGATAATATAAATATTTGCTATAAATCGGTTTTATGCATATTTTGTGGAGTAAAATTCACGGAATTTTATTTTGAAGATATATGGAAAGATTGTGTAGAGATTTTTAGAAACAAATTAGGTAAGATATCGTTTGGTTAATATTTTGTATTTAAATTTTTTAATCAAAATAATTAATGCCAATGACATTTTTTGTAAATACTTAGCAATTCTAGGATTTATTTGCTAATTGTACTCCAAAAATGTATATATAGACTCTTGGTTTTCCAAAAGTACCACAAACACAAAAATTGATTTTCAAGGATCAAAAATTTAAAATTTTAGGTTTGGGTTGATTATTTTGGATTTAAGGTATATTTTTTAGGGCGTAGAGTTTAGCTCTGAAGGTTGAAAGTTTAATTTTAGTTTTGTAGTATTTTTGGAAAAACCATAAATTAAGTGGTATTTTGAAATATTAAACTAATAATGATACCCTTGACAATTCCAACTTAAAACTTTCATTTATTATCAACCTTTCGATTAAGTGGGTTGCGTCCACCTGTTAATCTCTTCACCGTGCCATGGTGCGTCGGGTTATGCCCTTCATTCCCTTGATTATTTCTTAGAGAAACCAAATTACAATTGACCATTGATATTCTTACCCTTAAAGTATCCACATCCAACCATGAAAAACCCGAAATCAAACTATTGTAAAAACGTTTGTTACAACCAATGAAACTCCACTCCATACACTCAAAATCCAAAATCAACCGACCCACATCATAACTTTTAGAAATATTCCGACCACCCACAATAGCCCATGGAAGAGTACTCAACGCCCTCCTTCTCCTATCACCGGAAAACCATCTGTTAAAAACTCCTTCACCTGACCTTCTCTCCTCAATCGTTTTCAACCGAAAACCTCTTTGATCCGTAGTCCAAGACCAAACTGCAACTGAAACAATCTCAAATTCCAATAACAACACCTCCCAATCCACAATATATATTCCACCAAAGCTCAAACCCAAAAACTCAAACCCCAAATACAACCGGAAAAAAAACCATAATCGAAGCAAATTCCGACCACCATCAATAACCATCATGTCCAAACGATACATTCCTTTTATTAATATTTCAATAACACAGATAATATAGCTTACATATAGGATCTGAGAATTGAAACCAACATAAAAGGCTAAAATAAAGACCGAGAGAGAATTATTAACCATGTTGCTCATGATGTTTCCGTGGGATCCTTGACTAACCATGGAGCTTTGAGGCATCACTTCCACCAAAACAATAAGAAACCAGAATAATATAAACCCAAGAAAAAGATACAACCAACAAAACCCAAGAATTATGAAGTCCAAGGCTAAAAATAAATCGTTGATGCTTTGAATTGCTGAAAATGAGATGAGGTGAGCAATACCACCAGGCTGTGACACTGATTTATATACACCCATCTTCAAATCTATATCTCCTTCAAAGTAAATCATGGAACCGCAAAAATCAATCACTATTATGACCATTAAACCCCACCGTGAAATCTTAGCTCTTCTAGCCTTTATCAGATTGTAAAGAAACCTTGATGAGGCTTCTAGAATCTCTCTCCGCTCGCTTACTCTTTGTACTTCCTCTGAATTTCCCTCATCAATTGACCAAAACTCACCCAATGAAATTACAACCGGAAATAATTTCTCCAGCCGTGAACCTTTGCCCTTTTGCACCACGATCGCTACCGATATAAACCTTTCCAGATATGAAAGATTGAGCCCATTTAAAACCAAGTGACTCACCTGAGATCTCCGAGAGATATCAATCTCCCAAATAAGATGAAAAAACATCTCTGGTCTCAACACCTGACTCTCCACTCCTGTCCATAGAAACTGATATCGTAGAATTCTTCTACTCCTTTGAGCTGTACCCATTGAAATCAGATAAAATATGTATAACTCTACCACCGTGAGCTCTTCCCCAATCACACCCATTTGATACCCTCTATAGACTCCGACAAAACCCTGACTGTTGCTTCTCTCGTCGACCCCTCTCCGATCCCAAGCTTCTTCACTTCTATTTCCAAACACCATGACCTCACTCCTTAGACATTCACCTCCGTATATGGAGACCCACCTCTTATTTGCCCTGAAATATAGTTCATCCCAAAGAAACCAACAAAACTTGCCATCAAAACCCACCATCAAATCCCAACGAAACCACCAAAACCTGCCATCAAATCCCATCTCTAATTCTCCGACCCCGATTCTGACTTGAATCACCCAGATCCGATCAAAACCTCGTTCCCCAGCAAGACCAAAACAAACCCAATTGTCAAGGGTTAGGAAATAAGGCAACAATTGGGTATCTTCGGGATTTGTGGAAGCAACATAGGCCGGATTTTTTATTTCTGTCGGAAACTAAACAATCCTCTTCTTTTATGGAAAAATTTGTAGGTCACTTTGGTTATAAAAATTTAAAAACGGTGGATCCTATTGGTTGTAGTGGCGGTTTAGCCCTTTTTTTAATAATGATTATCATGTTTCGGTTTTATTTGCAAGTAATCGTGTGATCGATATTGAAGCAAACTATAAGGGCAAAGTAATTTATCTCACTTTTGTTTATGGAGACCCGGTTCCTAGTAAGCGGGAACAAGTGTGGGAGCGGTTAACTAGAACCGGTTTATCTCGGGATTCTCCGTGGTTTTTAATTGGTGATTTTAACGAATTAACTGGAAATCATGAAAAGCGAGGGGGTAAATTAAGACACGCGTCTTCTTTTATTCCGTTTAATCTAATGATTCAAAATTGTGGTCTTCTGGAATTTCCTTATATCGGCGATTGGTTGTCTTGGCGGGGGTGGCGGGATAAAAAACCAATACGATGTCGTCTAGATCGGGCTCTAGCGAATGAAGATTGGCATGAATTATTCTGCAACACATTTGTAGAATATTTACAAATGGTAGCTTCTGACCATTCACCGGTCTTAGCTACGATTGCGGATAAGATGCCACGCGGGAAACATAGTTTCAGGTTTGACAAAAGGTGGATAGGGAAAGAAGGTTTACTGGAGACAATTGCAGATGGTTGGAATTTTGATTCTGAACCAGGCGACGGGAAATTTGTGGAAAAGTTGACTAATTGTCGGCGAGCTATTTCGCAATGGCGACGAGAGTTGACTCCCTATGGTCGGCAAACGATTGAAGATTTAAAATCGGAACTATATGCGGCGCAAAGAGACGATAGGCGATCACGGGAAGAAATTACAGATTTAACATTACGGCTGAAAGAGGCCTATCGGGACGAGGAATTGTACTGGCACCAGAAAAGCAGAAGCTCTTTGATGCAATTAGGGGACAATAACTCAAAATATTTTCACGCTTTAACGAAGCAGAGACGGGCGAGGAATCGAATCACGGGTTTACATGATGAGAATGGGACATGGTTAACGGAAGATAAAGAGGTTCAAAATATAGCGGTTTCCTACTTTAAGACTTTATTCACTACAACAAAACCTGAGGTTTTTGAGGATGCATTGGAAGAAGTACAAAGTCTGATCACAGATCAGAATAATGATTTTTTAATAGCCCCGGCAACAGAGGGTGAAGTGAGAGCAGCACTTTTTATGATGCACCCGGAGAAGGCACCGGGGCCAGATGGTATGACGGCATTGTTTTTTCAGAAAGCATGGGCTACCATTAAAGTAGATCTTTTATGTTTGGTTAATTCTTTTTTAGAGGATGGGAATTTTGACAAACGGTTAAATACGACAAATATTTGTCTTATTCCAAAAACGGAAAGACCGACTCGGATGACGGAACTACGACCTATTAGTCTCTGCAATGTTGGTTACAAGATTATATCAAAGATTCTTTGTCAAAGACTAAAGACAGTACTACCAAAACTGATCTCGGAAACACAATCAGTTTTTGTAGAAGGACGGTTAATTTCGGATAACATTCTTATTGCACAAGAGATGTTCCATGGGTTACGAACTAACCCATCATGTAAAGGAAAATTCATGGCAATTAAAACTGACATGAGTAAGGCTTATGATAGAGTGGAATGGATTTTCGTTGAAAAAGTTTTAACCAAACTGGGGTTTTGTGAAAAATGGATTAGTTGGATAATGTGGTGTATCACTACTGTCCAATATAGGGTTCTTCTTAATGGACAACCTCGAGGACTAATAGTACCAGAGAGGGGTTTACGGCAAGGAGATCCGCTGTCTCCTTATCTATTTATTCTTTGTACTGAAGTATTAATTGCGAACATACGGAAAGCAGAACGGGATAAATTAATTACGGGTATCAAGGTGGCAACTGCAAGCCCATCGATTTCTCACCTGCTTTTTGCGGATGATAGTCTATTTTTTTGTAAGGCTAACAAGGATCAGTGTGGGGTAATCTTGGGGATCTTAAAGCAATATGAAGCGGTCTCGGGACAACAAATAAATTATTCCAAATCTTCGATCCAGTTTGGGCATAAGGTAGATGACGGTGTGAAGGAAGATATCAAATCTACCTTAGGTATCTCTAATATTGGTGGTATGGGTTCATATCTTGGGTTGCCAGAAAGTCTCGGTGGTTCAAAAACAAAAATTTTCTCTTTTGTTAGAGACAGGTTACAGACAAGGATTAACGGATGGTCGGCAAAATTTTTATCAAAAGGTGGGAAAGAAGTGATGATTAAATCGGTAGCTGCGGCATTACCAACTTATGTTATGTCGTGCTTCAGACTACCGAAAACAATCACTTCTAAACTCACTAGTGCGGTTGCTAATTTCTGGTGGAGCTCGAATGGTGCCTCCAGAGGTATGCATTGGATGGCTTGGGATAAATTATGTATTAATAAATCGGAAGGAGGGATAGGATTTCGAAACGTCGATGATTTTAATTCGGCCTTACTTGCAAAACAGTTGTGGCGGTTGATCACGGTTCCGGATTCTCTCTTTGCGAGGGTTTTTAAAGGGCGGTATTATAGGAAATCCAATCCTTTGGAAAATATAAAGTCATATTCCCCATCGTATGGGTGGCGGAGTATATGCTCAGCTAGATCTCTGGTTAATAAAGGACTTATTAAAAGAGTCGGATCTGGGAATTCCATCTCAGTTTGGGAGGATCCGTGGATTCCAGCTCAATTCCCGAGACCAGCAAAAAGTAATGGATCTATTAATGACCCATCTTTAAAAGTTAACATGCTTATAGATAGTCGATCTAATTTTTGGGACATTGATCTCCTCAAAGCGGTCTTTGACCAGGAAGATGTCGAGTTAATAAGTGCCCTACCGGTGGGTGCGCCAACCAAGGAGGACACCTTGGGTTGGCATTTTACAAAATCCGGCAAATATTCAGTTAAGTCGGGGTATCATACCGCACGGTTGGATAAGTTGGAAACCAACTCATCTTTCATTGGGCCAGATTTCAATAAGCTAAAGGCTCATACTTGGAAAGTACAGTGTCCACCTAGGATACGTCATTTTTTATGGCAAATCTTAACGGGTTGTGTACCGGTTACAGAGAACTTACGAAAAAGAGGAATTGATTGTGACACTGGTTGTGCCAGATGTGGTGCACTGGAGGAAACAGTCAATCACACACTCTTTCAGTGCCATCCTGCAAGACAGGTTTGGGCACTTTCTCAGATTCCTACGGTTATGGGGACTTTTCCCACAGATTCTATTTTTGCAAACTTGGATCATTTATTTTGGAGAATACCATCGGAGTTTGATTCTATAGCTTTTCCTTGGATTATTTGGTATATTTGGAAAGCACGGAATGAAAAATTGTTTGAAAATGTGGATAACGATCCGTTAGAGGTTTTACGGTTAGCGTAAAGAGAGGCACAATTGTGGCACTCAGCTCAAGTGGAGCTTCATACTGAAACTCAGGCTTCAGTGGAATTTCCAAATCGGCCTCAAACGAGGGGGGTGTCCCTAGATTCGGATTTTACAGGATACCGTTGTTTTGTGGATGGATCCTGGAAAGACAGCGACAAGTTTTCCGGGATAGGGTGGTTTTGTACACCATCAAACGGTGAGCCATCAACAATGGGAGCTGCCAACCTCCGTAGAAGCCTATCTCCGCTACATGCCGAATTCGAGGCCCTCCTTTGGGCGATGAAGTGTATGATTGGTGCAGATAATCAAGAGGTAGCATTCCTTACAGACTGTTCTGACCTGGTGAAGATGGTGTCTTCCCCAACCGAATGGCCGGCCTTCTCAGTGTATCTGGAGGAATTTCAGAGCGACAAGGAAGAGTTCTCTACCTTCTCTTTATCTTTAATTTCTCGTTGTGCAAATGCAAAAGCGGATAATCTGGCACGAAAAATTCGTACGGAACCGCTTCATATCACTTATGTAAACAACATTCCACAAGAATGGCTCTTTTGAGCACTATTTAATTACAGATGACAAAAAAAAAAAAAAAAAAAAAAAAAACTAATAATGATAGTTTTGGTTTTAAAAGTGGTATTTTAGAAATTTTTATTTCTGAAGAATTTGTGGAATCATATTTAGGCAAAATTGCAAAACCATATTTTTGAGATTTGACAATAATATATATATATATATATATATATATATATATATATATATATATATATATTTTTTTGTCAACAACTTTATTAGATTAGCTTATAAAAGCCAATTTTGGGGAATATTGTTTACATATGTAATTATAATAATGATGAATATTTAGCAAAACTTTTGGTGATTGATAATTTAAATTTACTTGATTCTTATAATAAATGTACCAAAAAAATTTAAGTATAGAAATGCAAATAAATGTATTAAGATAAAATGATGAATATATAAACAAATCTTCTCTTTAATTAATTTTTTTTCTTCTTTGTCTTAAATATAGTTTCTATTCACAGTAAAAATCTAATATATCTTTTTGTTAAGTTTAATTTAAGTTTATTTAAAAAAAAATAAAACCCCCACATCGGGTCCTAATCTAGTATTACAAAAAGAACCTTAAAAACGAATAATGACGCAAACATTACTCTCTTCCCTTCCCTATAAATAAAATAAGCATCAAAGCGTTTTACACATCAGAGAAATCATAAGCTAAACGCCTAAACATGTTCTAAACACCGTCAGATGATTTAACGTAGCCCTTAATCCAACGGTCCAAAATTCAATTTCATACAAGGTCTCATAGTCTCTAAACCACCAGATTCTTCCTCTCCCCTCCGATACCGAATAATAGAAACAAGTTTTAACAAAACATCCGGTCCCCGTCGCCGGCGTCATCGGAAGACAAATTCGTATCTTTGAACTGTAATTTCGTACTTGACACTGTACAATCTCTGCCGGAGTAGACTGAGATTACGATTGTACTCACGTATCACATTCTTATTTGACGGTTTTAAAAAACCCTAACTAAAACTCGCCGCCACCGCCGCCGCCGACTCTGTTACCGGTTCGTTTGCTCTATCTTGAACTTCGCTTGAATAAAAAATGCATGTTTGCTCCATTTATAATCATCTGTTCTATATTCATGGTCGCTGAATAAGTGTTTTGATCACTATGCTTAGTTTCGATTTTGGGGTTTAATCTTTCTCTGCAGAAATTGGTGTAGTTCAGAGGAGATACGTCTTTTGATCCTTTATACGAATATAAGAAATGGGTTCACGAGAAAAATTGTTTCTTGATCTTAATGAAGTTCCTGTAGAAGTTGATGGAGATGATAATATGAATTTGAATCAACCAAAGAATGTTATTGTGTCTTCAAACGCTAATACTTGTGGAGACTATGGCAGAGAAGAAGGTGAATTGATGGATTCTGATGCTAGTGTTAAGGAAAACACACAAGATCATTCTGACTACAAGGGGATGATAGAAACTGGCGGTGAAGAAGATTTGACGGTGAAGCAGAGAGAGGTTAAAGGAGTTGAAGCAAGTCATGCAATTAAGTGTGCTAATACTACAGTGAAGAGAAAGATGGATCAACAGAAAGAGGCAATGTTGGGAAAGAAACGAAATAGGCAGACTATGTTTCTGAATCTTGAAGATGTTAAGCAAGCAGGTACTATTAAGACATCTACACCTAGGAGACAGAACTTTTCACAGGCTGTCGCTACACGGTTCAGTGCAGTTAATCCACCTGCTGAGCATGGAGGAGAAATCCAAAGCCATCGAGATCAAAAATCAGTTGATTACTCTTCTAACGGCAGTATACATCCAAAATCTGCTGAACAGAAGTCAGAAAGTAATGGTGAATCAAATTCGAGTTTACTTGGTAAACCTGGGAGGTTCAGCGGGGATGAAGGACCTTCTGCTGAAGGGATGGGAACATCTGTGTCAAGGCAGGCTTCTTGGAAGCAGCCCAAGAGCGGTCATTCATCTAGTGGAAAAGTCTCTTACAGCCAAAGATCTTTCAAGAAGCCAGCCACAACTAGTACCCAATATCAGGATACGTCAGTGCAACGTCTTATACGAGAGGTGACCAACGAAAAGTTCTGGCGTCATCCTGGTATGTTAAATATTACATTTCTACCTATGGAACATGTTCTTGAATATGCCTTATTTTTCTTGATGTAATTGAATCTTGATTTACGGTAGAAACTTTTATGTGGGTAAAATTTACTGCTTCTGAAGTCATGACTCTGGAGATTCATAATAGTCAAAAGACATGTAAGCTGCAACGAATATATTGTACTGTTAAAGTAGATTGAAGAATTCTAGTGACTTTGGTGATCGACTTGTTCTTGTTTTTTTCGTGCTTCTCTCTAGTGAGAAAGATTTCAGATAGATTTTGATAGAAATTTCATTGTGTTGTGGCAGATACGTCCCTATCTATTTCCACCATTGTTATTGTTGCTTTCCAATTAAGGCATTGAACATAAAGTCTAGCTTTGCAACTAGACCTGGTTCCTGGTGGTAATTATTTATCAGGCTGGCACTCTGGTCGAAACTATATTGGGGTTAAAAATCTCCTTCGCTGAGAAGATGCTATATCTAAATGCTGAATGGTATATCAGAGAAAAGTGAATATCGAGTATTAGTTCGCTTTTTGATTTATATATTTTCCGTCTTTCTTTAGACTATAGTGTAGATATTTGGCATGCATGGAAGATTTTGGCTGATCTGTTCCAAACATATATTTTCTTCGTTTTTAGCTCATTGTGTATGCTTTCCCCCTATTTAGTTTGATTTACCTGTTGTATAAAATTTCTTTGTCTATCAGAGGATACCGAACTCCGAAGTGTACCTGAGCGATTTGAATCTATGGAGGAATATGTCAGAGTTTTTGAACCCTTACTTTTTGAGGAATGCCGGGCACAACTTTACAGTACATGGGTTGAACTGGCTGAGGCAAATACATATGTGAAAGTTCGAATAAAATCCATCGAAAGAAGAGAGAGAGGTAACTGGCACTAGATCTTGTTCACACGTGTAAGCATGCATAGACACTTTTTGCATTATTAAACAGTTTATTGGACTTTGTTTCTTCTCCTTGTTTCTGAAAGTTTTCATGTAAACTCAGAGTTTATCTAGGAAAATGATTTTGCCCTTGATTCACGATCTTATATCTTGGGCAGTTTACCAAGTCTCTTGATTAGGGTCCTCATTTTGCTTGTTCATTATGTTCTATTAGGTTTGAGTTGTGGAGACTGTTCTCTTATATCTCTTTGGATTCACAACCTTATTCTATACCTTTTTATGTCTGGCCGTCTGAGAAACACTTTCAAGTTTCTGTTAAGTTACTTGACTGCTAGTCTTTGTTTGTGTGTTTAGGATGGTATGATGTAATACTTGTCTCCTTAAATGGCTGTAAATGGGCTTTCAAGGAGGGAGATGTTGCAGTTCTTTCAACTCCACTGCCTGAATCAGGTATGTTTGGAGATCATTGATGTCTGTTTGTTTCTATATTGCTAGCTTCTTTGCATTTTGTATAACTTTTCTCTTCTTTATGCTAAGATGAAGCCCATGAGGATGCTGGACGTGTCGCTGGTAAAGTTAGGAGACATATACCAGTTGATACCCGTGACCCTCTTGGAGCTACTCTTAATTTCTATGTTGGAGATTCTGGTGGCACTGGCAGGTAGGCTCATATGTTGTATGTTCATTCTCTGTCTGTTGATACTCTATCTGAGTTTCTATCCTTTCTTCTATTTTCACGAACTATCAGAAATTGAAAGCAAATATTTATAGTCTCTCATCCATGTATTTGCATGGACCATTTATTTTTACAGCAAGATTGATGATAATCATATTTTACGGAAGCTTAAACCTAAAGACATCTGGCATCTAACAGTGCTTGGTTCAATTGCAACCTCACAGAGGGAATATGTTGCACTTCATGCGTTTTCTCGACTTAACCCACAGGTTGGTTTTTGTTTATTCTCCTACAGATCTCCTATAGATGCTTTAAAATATGCTGATGTTGGTGAAACTTGATGTATTTGTTAGATGCAAAATGCCATTCTCAATCCCAGTCCGGAGCAGTTTCCTAGTTACGAGGAGCAAACCCCTGCAACGCCTGATTGTTTCACTACTAGCTTTGTTGACCATTTACATAGAAGCTTTAATGCTCCACAGCTGGCTGCAATCCACTGGGCGGCAATGCATACTGCAGCTGGTACTAGTAGTGGGGTGAAGAAGCAAGAACCATGGCCATTCACTCTTGTTCAGGGCCCTCCAGGAACAGGCAAGACACACACTGTTTGGGGAATGTTGAATGTTATCCATTTGGTTCAGTATCAACAATATTACACTTCGTTGCTGAAGAAATTAGCACCTGAAACCTATAATCAAGCTAATGAGTGCAGTTCAGATAATATTTTGTCAGGCTCTATTGATGAAGTCCTACAAAACATGGACCAGAATCTGTTCCGCACCCTGCCCAAACTCTGTGCTAAACCAAGGATGCTTGTTTGTGCTCCTTCGAATGCTGCAACTGATGAACTTCTTTCACGTGTCCTCGACCGTGGTTTCATTGATGGGGAGATGAAGGTATATCGTCCCGATGTTGCTCGAGTCGGTGTTGATTCTCAAACGCGAGCTGCGCAAGCAGTTTCTGTGGAGCGAAGAAGTGATCAGCTATTAGCTATATCCCGCGACGAGATTCGACGACACATGCATAACCTCAGACTACAAGAAACACAGATTTCTCAAGATATAGCTGGACTTAAAAGGGAACTTAATGCTGCAGCTTTTGCTACACGTTCTCAGGGATCTGTTGGAGTTGATCCTGAAGTCCTTATCTCAAGAGATCAGAAAAGAGATGCATTGTTACAGCACCTTGCTGCTGTGGTTGAAGCCAGAGATAAAGTCCTTGTTGAAATATCTCGCCTTCTTATTGTGGAGGGAAAGTTCCGTGCTCGTAACAATTTTAATCTAGAGGAAGCTCGAGCGAGTCTTGAGGCAAGTTTTGCAAACGAGGCTGAAATTGTTTTTACCACCGTATCAAGCAGTGGTCGTAAATTGTTTTCTCGTCTTACCCATGGCTTCGACATGGTTGTCATTGACGAGGCTGCCCAAGCTAGTGAGGTTGGAGTTCTTCCTCCCCTTGCTCTTGGTGCTGCGCGATGTGTACTTGTCGGTGATCCTCAGCAGCTTCCTGCGACAGTAATTAGCAAGGCTGCTGGAACTCTTTTATATAGTAGAAGTCTCTTTGAAAGGTTTCAGCTAGCAGGTTGTCCGACTTTGTTGTTGACTGTTCAATACAGAATGCATCCTCAAATTCGAGATTTTCCTTCACGGTACTTCTACCAAGGACGTCTCAAAGACAGTGAAAGTATATCCAGTGCTCCTGATGAGATTTACTATAAAGATCCTGTTCTTAGGCCTTACCTTTTCTTCAATATTAGCCATGGGCGGGAGTCTCATAGAGGTGGGTCTGTATCTTACGAGAATGTTGATGAAGCTCGATTCTGTGTTGGGGTGTACATGCATCTTCAGAAAACTCTGAAGTCGTTGGGTGCGGGTAAAGTGTCTGTGGGAGTAATAACCCCGTACAAACTGCAGCTGAAATGCCTAAAGCACGAGTTTGGCAATGCATTGGGCCAAGATGAACTGAAAGAGATTTATATAAATACAGTAGACGCGTTTCAGGGTCAAGAACGTGATGTCATAATCATGTCATGTGTGCGTGCTTCAGGTCACGGGGTTGGCTTTGTTTCAGATATCCGGCGGATGAACGTTGCTCTTACCCGTGCGAGAAGAGCTCTGTGGGTGATGGGAAATGCATCTGCTCTGATGAAGTCTGAGGATTGGGCAGCGTTGATCACTGACGCGAGAGGCAGAAACTGTTTTATGGAAATGGACTCTCTTCCCCTGGATTTCCCAATTCCTAAAGTACCTAGTTATAATCCCATGGCACCTAGTACCGGGTTAATAACATCGAAGTTGTACCCTTCTGACTCACAAATCATAGGCCTGCACAACAAATTACGTTGAAGGTGCATTGTGTTTCAACGACCATGGAACTTGTTCAAGACGGTTTTATTACAAGACACATGTACTGGATTTTGCTTCTCTCTTCCAAAACTCTTTTTTTTTTTGTCAAGAAGGGGAAGAAGAATGATCAGCAATGCTTTGGAAAAAGGAATTTAAAGTTAGCGTATAAATGAAAACAGGCCTTAAAGGATTTGTTAGTCTCTTCACAGTTCCATTTAGTATCATCATATAGTATAATTGGCACAGTGTTAGCATCTTGTATATAATCCCTCCATCATTTAGCATTTTCATCTGCTTTATTATAAAAGCTTTTTTTTCGGTGTGATCATTGTTCTTTTATCTCATCGATGAGAAATCATATTATCTTAACATCATTTGCTCCTACCCTTTCCCAGATTCATCAGATCATATCCTACTTTGGTTTCTACTCCTCCAGTCACTTGGAAAAGTAAGGAAAGATTTATGAATGGTGGTAATCGGTAACACTAACTTTGATCCAATATCTGTTTTGACTGTTTGTTGTGTTTGGTTTAAGGACTCCAAGATCAAAGTTCAAACACTTTAGGATTTGGCATACATAAAGGACTCAAAAGGATCACTAGCATTGTCTTTATGAATAACACTGTTGCTGACGAAAAAAAAAAATGAATAACACAGTTGCTTAATCTATACTACTGCCTTTGCTGGAACAAATTTATCCATGTTTTTTTATTTCGCCATTAATGGAATGCAAGACGACACGTTTTGTGAATAGATGGATGCGTCAAGCACTCACATGGTGATGGTGATGGTGGTGGTGGTGATGATGGTGGCGGTGGCTGCAAAACTCTTTTGCGTAACTCCTGCAACAGCTTTTACCACTGTGACGCTTCTCTCTTTCCCTACATTTTGATGCGCAAGCCTCTGGAATCTTCACTTTGCAACAGGTCTCTACCTTCACGGCTCTGTTTGAGCTCTCACAATGCTCATCCTTCTTCACTTGCAAGTCAGATAGCACCAGATCAGTAGAACTAGTGCAACAGCTTTGACTAGACACTTTCACTGTTCCACAGCCTCCGGATTGAGCACTCTCCACATTGACCAACTTTGAAGACCCTTCTTGTGTCAAACCAGTTCCACAACAATGTGATTTGCAATCACCACCACCTTCAGTTTCCAAGCCTGAAACCACCAAGCTAACAGGCTTCTCACCACAGATTTTTGTCACTTCTTCTTTGTCCATACAACATCCCGAGGAACAATCCGTGCTGTCTGTCTCTTCCTCTGAAGCTAGAGTGATTTCCGCTGTTTGCTTTTCATCGTTGCAGCAACCAGACTTGCAATGTCCTTCATTCTTTATCTCCAGATCACATTGCTCCTCCACTTCCCCTTCTGTGTTTCCACAACAAACCAACTTGAGATCATCACAACATACACCAGTTTCCATGTCCAAACCTTCCTTCTCCACCAACACAGCATGCTTCTTCTCATGGGAGCTTTGTTTCACTATCCCCTCATTCACACAACATCCCGAGGAGCAATCTTGATCGTCTGTCTCTTCCTCAGAAGCAAGAGTTATTTCCCCGGTTTGTTTTTCATCACTGCAGCAACGAGACTCGCAGTGTCCTTCAATCTTTATCTCCAGATCAGTTTGTTCTCCAACTTCCCCTTCTGTCTTCCCACAACAAACCAACTTGAGATCACAACTTACACCAGTTTCCATGTCCAAACCTGCCTTCTCATGGCACCTTTGTGTCACTGTCCCCTTGTTCTCGCAGCCAGACTTGCAGTTTCCTTCATCTTTAATCAGCACTCCTTTCTCCGGGTAAGATTTGTCCTCACTAGCAAGCAACAAACCTATTTCCTTAACCTTCTCCTCTTTATTGTCACAACAGCTTGTTTTGCAGGGTTCCTTTCTCTGCAACTCTATTTCCAAACCAGTTAATGCCTGACCAATAATCTGCACCGGGACAACAATTTCCTCAGCATGCTTCTTCTCCTCGCAATGGCTAGATTTGCAGTCTCCAGCACTCTCCATTTGCTGTTTTGATTTCTCACAACAGCTCTTTGCCACTACTTCCTCTACCTTCTCACTTTTGTTAGCACAACAACCTGAACCACCTTTCATTTTCAAGTCATGTTTGACATGACTAGACTTCTTACATGAGCTCAATGAAATAATGTCTCCCACTGCTTTCCTAGTTTCCTCACCGCAACAACCATCTCTCACAAGCGGCTTCACTTTGTCTTGCTTCTTATCGCCATAACAACCAGGGTGAGAATGATCAGAACTGGTTTTACTACTTGGTTTCATCATCACAACCTTCTCTTGATTTTTCTTATCTCCACAACAGCTTGAGTTACATTGACCATTCCCGCTCTTTTTTAACAAGCCTGCTTCTAAGTCCACAACATCATCATCATCGCCTTCGAGTTTCCTACCATTCAACATAGATGTAGAAGCCCTGTAACACTTTTTGTTCCCAATCTTTTTCTTCTCTCGCAGCAGCAACATACTATTGAGAATCACAAGAAGACAAGTCCCTACATCAACAAGAACAGCTGCCCAAATCAAAGGATGACCAGCAAACGCCAAAGCAAGTATTCCAGCTTTTAAAACGATTGAAAGAAACACGTTTTCAACAACTTTGCGCCGAGCTCTTCTCGCTAGCTTTACCGCTTGTGGTATCCTTCTTATGTCATTAGACATTAGAATAATATGACCAGTCTGCGTAGCAAGCGCCGAGCCAGAGATTCCCATGGAGATACCAATATCAGCTGTAGCTAAAGCTGGTGCATCATTCACACCGTCCCCTACCATTGCGGTTGGTCCTTCTTTCTTAAACTCTTGTATGATTTTGGATTTATCTTCAGGAAGAAGTTCTCCATGTACAACATCTAAAACATTCCCTAGCTGTTTCATAAAACATGTCAAGGTATTATTAAATAACCTCTTGGCTTTAGAAAGTGATTAAAATTATGGTTTTTAGTCTCACCTGTTCTTGAGCATGCATTGCCGCGGCTTGACTATCTCCCGTTAGCATTGCGGTTTTGATGCCTAGAGATTTCAGTTCCGTCATTGCTTGAGATACACCGGATCTACAAGCATCAGAAAGATTGAAAACTCCCGCTAGTCTTTCACCTACATAGACGTATCCAACAGTCTTCCCACCTTTGGTATCAATTTCAGTCTCTGGAACTGTCAAGAAAGAACAGTCAAGTGATCAGACTAAAGAATAACAAAACCTCAAAAAACTACATTGAGGTTTTTTTATTACAAGTACCGGTTGAACAACCAGCTCGAGAAGCAATCCTTTTGTTCCCGATGTAGATATCGTTCCCATCAATCTTCCCATAGATTCCTTCACCTGGAAAATTCTGGTAATCTTCAACCTCTTCAGGCCTAGGCTCAACAGAAACGGATTTCGCGTAGTCCACGATTGTTGCAGCCATTGGATGACTTGATTTGCTTTCAACACTTGATACCCTGAAACATTATATAATAAGAAAGTTTCAGTCATAAGTTATTTCAGCAAACTTGTTTTAGTCAGAACACAAGTTTAGTTTTACCAGTAAAGCAAGCTGCGTAGGCTTATATCTCTAGAGAGTGACTTGAAATCTATGACAATGAACTCTCCTCTTGTAATAGTCCCGGTTTTGTCGAAAGCAGCGATCTTGATCTTTGAGAGAGTGTCCAGATAATCAGCACTTTTGATCAGAAGCCCGGAAGTTGCTGCTTTAGTAAGTGCACAGAAAGTAGCAACTGGTGTAGAGAGGATAAGACCACAGGGACAGCCACTGACTAACACAACTAATGCCAGGTGGAACCAATGTTTAAGGTTGTGGACCTTCATAATAACCGGGACAATGGCGACGCAAGCTGATACTACGATGATTGCTGAAACAAAACAAGAAACACAGAGGTCTCAAATTACGCTATTCAAGAACATAAAGAAAACGTTTTGGTTATGTTTTTGCTTACCTGGAGTATAGTACTGAGAACATTTGTCTATTAGTCTTTGGGATTTGGTTTTACTGCTCTGAGCTTCTTCTACTAGCTTAGCCATCTTCGCAACCACGCAATCACCCGCTAAAGAAGTTGTTTTCACACTTATGTAACCTGCAAAACACAGGGAGAAAGATCAAAAGAGTGATAGATAAAATAAAAAGGTATAAAGCTTGAAGCTCTTAAAAGAGGATTACATACCATTTAGATTGATAGTTCCAGCCCAAACCGTAGAATCTCTCTGTTTAGGTACAGGAAATGCTTCGCCGGTTAAGGTTTTCTCGTCTACTTCACAGTTTCCATCCACCACAATTCCATCAATTGGTATGGTTTCACCAGCTTTAACCGCTACAACTGTGCTAATCTTAACCTCATCTACTTCAACTTCTTCACCAGTCTCTGCTATTATTGCCTTCTGTGGAGCTAAGCTCATCAAAGACTGCATTACCGCTGTTGCCTGAGAGTTTACGCTTGCCATAATCATTACTTCAATAAACAACCATTACATTTTCAACTTCAAATCATTTCGAGAAATAGCAAGAAATTTCACAATTGTTATGACACAACAATAGATGATGATTATTAGCAAACAAACCTTGTAGCTAGCTCTTGTTTCAAGCCAGTCGGATATGGTGAACAAGAACACAACTGCTGCAGCCTCCATGAAATCTTGCATTGCAAGTGTTGCTATCACTGTGTTGATGAATTTGGATAATCATTATCAGTTAAAACTTAAAACAATAATCACCTCAAAGAGTACAATAATTGTTTTCAAAGAGCACAAAAGCTTGAAGCAATAATTACATTTTCTAAACGTTAAAAAACCAAAAAAAAAAAGAAAAAAAGAAAATGGATTCGCAGTTTGTACATTTTGTTGTTAATCAATAATTATGTCTCCTAAACAGAAATTCCAACTAAACTAAGTCAACTTTAGTATCAGTTCCAAGTTCTTAATTATTTTCTTCATTTTTAATGATCTTTTGCATCAATTATTATATGCACTTTTTTGTTTTCTTTTAATGAGTTAAAGTGCTTTTTCCATTTTGAGTTGTAGAAGATAAGCCAATCAAAAACCTACTTAGCGTTTTTCCTTCTATGGCACGTAATTGCAATATATTTATTAGAAAAAAACTCATCAAAAGATATCACTATCATTTTTTAGACTTTCAACAAACCTTAAAATTTAGTCTGGATTTTTAGTATGAAATTTCTATGTTTTCGAAAAAAAAAAAAAAATTGACATCTTAATTGCACCAAGGAAAATATAACTAATTATAGAAAATAGAATTATTTTCATATAATAAAATATATATAATTATTTTCTCTAATGTTTAGAGAGTTTTGATTTCAATTATTTGTTTCTATAAATAATCGTACTAATAGAACAGAACGAAATTGTATATTTTTTATAAACAGAAAAAAGAAAGGCGTCTTTTTTTTTTCCTATATTTTGACTGCACATTTTGTTTTTGCATTATCTTCCGCACCAACTTTAAAGTTTATCACATGTTCACTTTTCCTATATCCAAAGAACATTTTGATCTTTTCATATAACCTATACCTCAAATTTGCATTTCATACGGCAAAAATATAAAGTCATTTTAGTTTTTTCTATAACCTATATATAACTCAAACAAACTCTACAATATAACAAAGATATCAAACTACTACACGTATTTATTTTTTCTTATATTGGAGTTCTGTAAAATGAGTTGAGAATAATATAATTTATGCTTTGGTATTTCCCATATGAATTTATTTTAAAATATTAACAAAAAATAAAGGAAACTTTTCTAAAAGGTTTCGTGGAGTGTTGGGTATGTAGGAAAGCAGTATATGTAAGCTTTTTTAAAGTACCATAAAAAGGCTAAAGACTCGATCACAAGTTTTTAAAAATTATATATATATATATATATATATATATATATATATTAATAGTTTTACTTTTACCACAATTTGCTAAGTCTTCGTTCTTAGATAAGTAATACTCTATATAGTTGTTACATCGATCACGGATAGCCATAAACTATTATACTACACAACATCATTCTTAAGTCACGGAGTAAATATAAAATATAGAGAAATAATGTTAGGTGCTAATAATTAATATTATAAAAAGTGGTATAACGACAACATAAAAAAAAGGAAAAAGTGGTATTACCGGTTATAATGACCAATATATTGATGTCGATCCTAAGCCTTCTAATGGAAGCAAAGGCTTTGGCAAGTATCGGATAAATACCGGCGGCAACTGCTGCGACTGCGAGCCAACGTAACGGCGAGTAGACAAACTTTAAGAAGGAGAGTAGGAGAAGTATGCCGGAAACCACCGCGAAAGGGCTCGGCCATTTGTTCTTGAAGTTGGTTTCTCCGTTTACTCTCACGTTTGCTTCTAACCTAGCTTGGTTCAATGCCTTAGCTGCAACACAATTTTTTTCAGTATTAAATCATTAGTTCGCAACCGTGAAAAAGGATTTATTAAAAAATATTTTTTAAGTGAGGAAAAAAGACAAATAATTAGCCTATTTTTAGATTCAAACATTAAGAACTAAATCACAAACCGGGAAATAGTGAATTTTTCTTAATTATTATTTTAGATTTTTATTTGATTATTTTGTAACTGTAATGTCTAATATGGAATATGTTTTCTGCAAATAAAAATTATAAAATATAGTTACGTAACGAGTGTGATGCACTACCTATTAAATATTCATATCAAAAGATTTGGTAAGTATCTCGTCAGTTTTCTAACAACCGTTATTCTATATACGATTTTCGGAATTAAAATCTATATATGATGTCAATTAGAAATATTGTTTACACACGAATCATGCGTTATATATGCATGTACGTATTACGTTACCTATTATATGCAAAAACAAAATGTGGTAAAGGTTTTATGATATGCAAAATTTAGATTATATACATATAGAAAACATGTAATCGTTTTATTATGTCATTATGCGTTTTTATAAAAGTTATTATTTAAATTGTTGGTTTTCAAAATACCGTTTGAGAAAAGTCTAGACGAACCTTACTCGCAATCTTTGGTTATACTAACTGAACGGGTTTCATGGAGTTAATTAAGAAATCAGTAACGGTTTATTCTATTTTGTTGTTGGTAACAAAAAATTATTAATTGTAAAATTGACCTTTAGCTTCAACCTAGGCAGTTCCTAGGTTAAAAACTCAACTACCTACTCCACTTAAACAGAACAAATATCAAAGCAAAGCAATTAAGAAAAAAATTACTTTAGTAAAACAGAATTGATTTGGAAATGCAAATTAGTGGTAGAATATTAAATATTTTCAGTTGAAGTGACTTGTTGGATTAATGACCAAAACTGGCGTTTGCGTACGAAACCATGACGCGAAACCATTAATTTAATAAATAGAAATGAAACAAAAATTAAGTGAGTTTTTCGGGTAAACTAAAGTGATTATTTATGGCTTTTAATTATCTTTTTTTTGCTTGAAAAGTTTAATTATTACTTTATCATTTTTGACTGAGTAAAATTAAAATAATTTTTAAAAAGATTTACCAATTTGGAAGGGAGAGATGAGGAGACTGTCGTGAACAACGATCACGGTTCTCGAGGGAACGATGACGGAATATTCTTTAACGCCGTCAAGTGCCTTGAGAATATTCTCGATGATAGGAACTTCCGATGTACAACAGATTCCGAGAACATCGAAGTAACTCTTTTGCAACTTCTTCACTTTCTTTTTCTCTTCTTGTTTGTTTTGTGACGCCATTTTCTGCAAAACGTAAATCAAAACTACAAAATTATATTTGATTTATAGGCTTTTGGATTACTTTAAGACTGTTTTTGAGGAAACAAAAAAAGAAGAAAGCAAAAACTTTTTTAGATATCATTATCACAAAACAGTTCATATTTCCTTTTTTTTATATAAGAAAAAAATTTAGATATGGGTCTTGTATTTTCTTATTGAAAATGATTACTTTTTTAGATAAGATTACAAAAATAAAGTTGAGATCAAGCCAAAAAATCTTCACTCTCATTTTTTTGCTAAAAAAAAATCTTCACCCTCTCATTGCTTACTTCTGTTACGAGGAAGAAGATGAATCAGGTTTTACTTATTTTTTGGATTCTATACGCATAAAAAATGATTTGAAGGGATTAATTTGGCGTACAAGACCAAAAAAAAAACACAAGAAATGCAAGAGAAGAATAGCGTCTTGTTTTAGATCACTTATCATGAAATCTATGTGAATTAAGAAGAGAGAAAAAAATACCGGAGAAGAGAGGAGAGCTAGTAGCAAAAGGAAGAAGCCGATACGAAAAACCGATTTGGTTCGGTTTGGTTTGGTTCGATCAGATTAGGTTTTACCATAAAAGTTGAGAGAGGGAGTGAGAGAAGTGTTAGGAACGTAGAGAAGAAGATTGAGGGGATTAGGTCAAGAAATGGGAGTTGCTTATATAGGCAGATAAGTAAGAATGTTAGATGCAAGATGATTGGTTGGTTTTCTTTAACATTTTTTTATATTATCAGATTTTTTATATAAAGATATTTAGGGATAATGAACTCTATAAATATTATAGGGTAATTCGAAAAAGCTCCAAATTCTTAAATTATGGTTTCCAAAAGTACCACAAAAATTCAAAATTATTAAAAATACCACAAATTTGTTAGGTGTATAAGTTTGTTGAAAGTTTAATAAGGGGGTACCAAATGATTTAAGAATCATTACTAAATTTTTGAAATCTTTATTAAACCTAAAAATTGTACTGTTTCCAGATTTATTTTATATATATATATATATATATATATTTTTTTTTTATTAAAGGTTTTATGGGGTTTAAAGTTATTTTTTTACAAAGTAAATTTCGTAGGCTATTTTTATTTATTTGTTTTCAATTCCTATATCCTTCCTAATTTCCAGGCCAGTTCCTATCTCTAAGAACTAATTCTCACGGCAATTCTTATTTTCAAGATTCAGTTCCTATATTTTATGAAACGTTTTACTTGACATATATATTTTGACAACGTTTTCTAATCCATAATGGATTATAGACTAGTCTAACTCTTTAAACAAAAAAAGAATTGATGATCATTTTTTCAGTATACGGAACTTATTAAAATTTGAATCAAGTTTTTTTTTTTAATACAAATTGTCATAACTCATAAGTATAAATATTTAAATCAATTTTTGTGCATGACTTTATTATTAAAAACTCGATCTTAATTAGTCTTGAAACCAAGTATTATCGAGGTAGATGCTCGATTAGAGTTAGCTCATAACAAATACATATTCTAAGTTTTTTGGGTTCAACATACGGCAGTTTTTTTTATTAATAATTAAATTTAAAATGGTTACAAAGGAAAAGTATTGAGGTTACAAAACATTATTAGCTTGAAAAGTAGGGCGAGACTAAAACTGGTCCGATACGTCACGAGTTTAGGCACATTAGTATATAGCATATCATATCTAAGAATTTGAATAACCATATTATTAGTAAGAGATTCTTGCTAGGTTTATTTAATTGGACGAAAAATTGATCAAAGGGGGATTTTAGTGAGGGAGAGACACGAAATAAAAAGTTACCAAAATTTTAGTGGAAACCCCCAAAAGTGGAATGTCACGAAAATGGAATCCATGTGTGATTCCTCATCTCATTGTTTTCTTTATTATTTATTATTTTTGGTACGATTTTCTTAGTTTATCATCCTAAATAATTAACTACAAATTCTTTTAACGCAATGCACCAATGGTCGTCTACTTTCGTAGCTTATCTTATAATATCTACCTATATCTTTTATACTTTCTAATAAAATCTCACATGTTTGCATAGTATAATAGGAGAAAGAGATAGAGTAAAGACGTATACGGCTTAAATCATAAAACACTAAATTAAATCAATGACATATATAAAGTTATAGAACATGCACTGTATGATATCACGGATGAGCTATGGAAAACATCTAAATTTTATGGTGAATGAAGAATCGGTGAATATAACTAGTGTAAGCCATATATAGGATCATAGAGATCATCTACGAGTTGAATTATCAATATGTGAAATTGAATAATATTTCCTTTTTTTATATATATATTATATATTTCCGTTTCTTATTTACCTTAGAGTTTCAAAATTCTATTTGTTAAATTCAAACAAGAATGCGCTCTTGAAAATGCATCATAAAGTAGTACGGAGTACGGACTCTTATCTTTTACAAACTTGACGATAAAGAAAAAATATTACATTACATATTATTTTTGACTTTGTATGATTAATTTACATTTTTTGGAGATGCAGGATAAATTTATAAAAATTAGTGGGTTGGAGAGGATTTTTTTGCACAAAATCCTATGATATACTCCCTCTGTTCCTAGAAGATTTTTTTTTTTTTTTTTTTTTGTCATCTGTAATTAAATAGTGCTCAAAAGAGCCATTCTTGTGGAATGTTGTTTACATAAGTGATATGAAGCGGTTCCGTACGAAGTTTTCGTGCCAGATTATCCGCTTTTGCATTTGCACAACGAGAAATTAAAGATAAAGAGAAGGTAGAGAACTCTTCCTTGTCGCTCTGAAATTCCTCCAAATACACTGAGAAGGCCGGCCATTCGGTTGGGGAAGACACCATCTTCACCAGGTCAGAACAGTCTGTAAGGAATGCTACCTCTTGATTATCTGCACCAATCATACACTTCATCGCCCAAAGGAGGGCCTCGAATTCGGCATGTAGCGGAGATAGGCTTCTACGGAGGTTGGCAGCTCCCATTGTTGATGGCTCACCGTTTGATGGTGTACAAAACCACCCTATCCCGGAAAACTTGTCGCTGTCTTTCCAGGATCCATCCACAAAACAACGGTATCCTGTAAAATCCGAATCTAGGGACACCCCCCTCGTTTGAGGCCGATTTGGAAATTCCACTGAAGCCTGAGTTTCAGTATGAAGCTCCACTTGAGCTGAGTGCCACAATTGTGCCTCTCTTTCCGCTAATCGTAAAACCTCTAACGGATCGTTATCCACATTTTCAAACAATTTTTCATTCCGTGCTTTCCAAATATACCAAATAATCCAAGGAAAAGCTATAGAATCAAACTCCGATGGTATTCTCCAAAATAAATGATCCAAGTTTGCAAAAATAGAATCTGTGGGAAAATTGATTTTGTAGAGATTTCACATTTTTTTAAAAACTATCATTGTTTAATTACTTACTTTTATTAAATATTTTTAATAAACTATAAACCAATAGTAATCTGAAACAGTTAATCATTACGTCTTGAAATCTACGAGTTATTAAAATCAATTAATTAAAAATAATAAAAAATCTAGAAAATCAAAATTTGTGGAACAAACTCAAAACACTAGAACATCAAACTTCAAAGAACAGAGGGAGTACTAAGTATGCCCAAAAATATAGCAGTATTGAAATAATTCATATATTGGATTTTTCTTTGAGTGGTGTTAGTATTCAGAAATGAATATCTTTTCCTTAATTTCAACGTCACCTCATCAAAATTTGGGACATTAGAAGGACCATGTCGCCTGTCAAGCCCTAAAATATGCAGCATTTCATGTTCAACAAATTTCTGTTAGAGATCGTTTAATCTTTCTAGATCAACAAATATATATGATGGTGGATATAGAGCATGAAAAATAATTAATTTGATTATTTTTACGATAACCTATTACAAGAGAATTCTACAAGAAAGTTGGAGAAATTATTTCTATAATCAAAAATGATTTTTAGTTTTTAGTGTCCTATATATTAGAAATCCTATATAGTACCAAATATATTAGAAATTATGAAAGACTAGCTAACAAATTTTACAAGATTTTCAAAATAGCACACAGGCCAACCATTAGATAAAGATGGAATCCATCAACCAAAACATGGACGTCGTGATCCTGCACAAACAATCCCAGCCAAATTGTTACAAATAGATATATGAATATGACCCATGTTTAGAGTACTGAGAAAAGCATATATATGACAACAAATAATGGAAAACTCTCCATGGTTAGTAAGGCTGCTAATGTCACTAGCTCCAATCAATTCATATATAAATACCAAATACTTCCCTAGGTATATCCTATTGCTACTCTATAAAATCATGTTTAAGCATATATAAGCTGTTTTAAACAAAAGTAGAGTTCACTACAAAAAATAAAAACAATTTAGAATTCAGTTTTTTCTATACTTCAGTACTTCACCTACAAATATCGACTAGCATTCCGACATTACTATTTAAATGTAAGATTATTATGTCGAGAATTATTACTTGTCTGCTTTATTTAGATTATATTCTCCTCTCTCTTTTCATTAAGAATATAAACACATACACATGGATCGGATAGTCTGATAGTCATATCTTCCGACTTGTGTATTATTTTTATTTTGATGGTTGATTTTCTATTTTCAGATATTCCAAAACTGTTTAAATAACTCTTAAAATCATCAAAATTTTTACCAATATCATTTATTTTTATTTGGAAACTTTAGTAAAGATTATTCCTAAAAGTTATATATATTTAAATATTCAAATTTTGGAATTTCCTTAGATATAAATATGAAATTTATATTAGTATAACTTTTGTTTTTTCAATCTCGACTCGGACACCAACATTTTGTTTAGAATACCCAATTTTTTGTATCTTGTTGAGGTTCTCGGATTCGATCTATAGCGAAAACATTTAATTCTAATCTTCTAGACCTTTTTTTTTTTTGAACTCAACTCTCGATCAATTCTAATTTTAATGGATAAAAAGAGAGAAACATATATAGAGATCGAGAACATGGAACATAGTGAAGATGAAGAGTTTACGAGTTTATGTTCTCGGTTTGAGAAACCCTACATCTTGGTCATGCTAATTCTAGCAATCTAAAAATTTGTAAAACATAGAGAAGATGAGATTAAGCTGAAAAAACAAAGAAAAAAACAACTACCATGTTAAATTGTTACAAAAACTTTATAGATAATTTTATCAACCAACACAATGTTATATAAAACAAATTATTTTGGTATTCGAATTGTTAGAAAAAAATTAAAATTTACTATTTATTATAATTATACCGCATTTCTTATAGTCACTATACAACTTTTGTTATATTAATCTAACTCATACCATTTTTTCACATAATCTGTTTATCCTACACAAATTATATTTGTTTTGCTTGATATGTTCGATCTAGCATTACTCAATCAGCGACCACAATACAAAGCTGTATTTTTTTAAGGATTTAAAAATACAATGAGTGGCGTGTATATTAATCATGTAATTGGTTAACGTCTTGTGTTTTTTTTAACAGCAATATAATAAGTTTTAAAATTTATTAAAATAATGGGGTTTAAAAAAAATGGACTTCTCTATCTAAAAACAATTTAAGTGACCATAGTCTAACATAAATACCAATAGCCCAATGGCCCATACAAATTTTGTACACGAGGGTAAGGTCCTAAATTCTAATGGAGGATATTGTATTATAAACTATGGCCCCGAATGTTTTATAGTTTTTTTAATTTGTTTTTAGTTTCTGGTTTTTGGATTTTGGTTTTTGTGTTTTTTTTTTTTTTTTTTTTGTAGTTTTTTATTTTTGGTTTAGATTTTAGTTTTTGCAAAATCTTGAATAGTAATTTTTTTAGTTTTAAATTTTCTTACATAATATTAATTTTTAAACATATTTAAGTTATCTATTTTATTTTTTATTTTTTATTTTGTGTTTAAAAATTACTAAAATAATGATAATAAAAATTAAAAAAGATGCAGAGAAAATTAAACATAGGTGGATTGCATATAATAGGGTTTTAGTTTTCGATGAAAACCCATAGAATAAGGTTTTAGTTTTGAATGAATCGGTAAATGCTGAAAATAGCATATTTAAAATAATAATAAAATAATTGAGAAAAAAATGAGACGTAAATTGTTAGAAAACCCCACAAAATTGGGTTTTTTGATTCTGGAAAGAAATAAGCAAAATCTCTTAAGATCTGGTTTCCCTATTTTTAGGAAATCTACTTCTTGTAGAATCGTGACCGGGTAATTATTTCGTTTTTGCAAAGTCAAAATTCAAAAACTGCAGCCATTCAAGGCCTACATAGAACTGGAAATGTGGAATTACTAAAGAGATCTTATTGCCATTTGTGGAAATTTGGACTTAAAGATCATTTTTGTGCGAACCAAGTGGATCACTTCATCAATACTTGGAAGATTTTGATTCCACCATTGATCAGAGTACAATAGTCAGAATGGAAAAAAATCTCAAATTAGACCTATGAAAAAGTAATCTTTGTTATAGATTTGAATTTGGCATCTCGAATGTTAGCATTAAGCTTTTTCATGGTATATTTAACTGGTAACCTTGAGACAGGGCCGATCCTAAGCTTTTAGAGGCCTAAAGCACAATTAAAAATGTGATATTCTTATACTTTAAATACTATGAACAAAAATATCATATTCTAGTATTAGAAATAATATAATTTTTTTTATTAAATATATCAATGTTTTTCATTAAATATTTTGATAAAATAAAATAATCTATGAAAATTAATCCATCTAATTTTTTTTGCAACAAATCCGTTGAATTCTCTTTTTTTAATTTCACTTATTAGTTGTTAGTTTGGTTTCGGAAAAAAAAAAACACTTGATAGTTACAAAATTAGATGAGAAAGTACAAAAAAAAAAGATAAGGAAAAAAAACAATTAAAGTGGATGGGAAGGTTCGAACCTAGGAAGTTGGAACTTAAAATGGGCAGTCTTACCACTAGATGAAATTGATAATTTTAACAATGTGGCCCTTCAAATTTTAATTATATGTTGTGACCTAAAGCAGATAATTTTAACCTGCTTTATGGACAGGCCGGGCCTGCCTTGAGATGTCAAAATCCCAAAAATTGTAAAACCCAAAGTCTCGGTAGTTTTTCCTTTCATCTCAAATTTTGGATGGAGAGGCTTTCCAAACCGATAGAAAGCTTCATCAATGGCTTCATCATATCTTTTCTTTTATATTTACCCTGAAGAATATATCCCTTGATTCAAACTTTGCTTCGTTGTGCCCGCGGTGAGACATGCTTTAGACTGCGGATGAGAGCTTTTCTCCGGCATCTCAATGCATTTTTATTGTTTTTAATTGTTTATTACATCATAACTATATGTTAGTTAACTTTACTTAACAAAAAATGTTATTTTATCATTCAAGCAAATTCTTATTTCATGTAATATTTAGATAACAAAGAGTTTATAAATAACTCGAGAACGAATACTTTTATTTTTACCCACACTACTAAAATGATAATTATCTCTAAAAATCTTAACGAAAAGGCAAACAAAGTTAACCAACACTATAAGTCTATAATAAAGTCTAAAAATTGATATTGTAAGAAAATATATTTAGTGCGGGTGAACAATAAAATACACACACGTATATAGTACTAGTCAGTGTTCTAATATTTGCTAGGCGGTAATCGGACGGTGGATCACCGTATAGCGTCTAACTGTATATGTGGCTGTATATACGGGATATATACGGTAAATATATATAATAATCATATAAAAAATATTTGAGTGAAAATGCTATAAAAAATAAAATAATTGTCAGAAAACATAAATAGAGTCTCACGTTAAACTCCAACTCTCAAGAAAATGAAAACATAATCACAACCGTATTTATATAAGCGACACATTATAAATGGCCGTACTGATCCGTATAGCGCCGTATTGAGCCGTATATACCGTATAAAGGCCGTATTGAGCCGTATATACCGTATAATGGCCGTATTGAGTCGTATAGCGGTCGTATTGAGCTGTATAAGCGGTCGTATTTAGCCCAATCTGTATAAGCGGTCGTATTTAGCCCAACCATATTTGTTAATTGCGTAGCTTAAAAATAGTATAGTAATCTGCCGTATAGCGTATAGCTACCGTATATACGGTCGTCTATAACGTATTTTAGAACACTAGTACTAGTACATGGGCAAAAGAACATTAGATTGAATTTGAATAGAAATCATATATATAAAAGTTGGCTAACTCTCTCCATATGAGTGACACATCAGCACTTAAGAGAGTGTCACATGTCCAAATAGAATTTAAAGATGAAAGCCGGTGTTTTCACGTCCGATCCGAACCGTCCGGTCCGATCGGTTAATGCGTGACCCGGACACTTCTCCGGTTTAGGTTTAGGATTAACATCCGCCAATTTTAAAACCGAAAAACCCCATAAAAACACGCTATTAACCCGCTATCCGGTGAACTGGTTGACCGGCCGAGCATGGGTTAACAAAATTCATTTGATATTGTTTTTTTTGAAAATGCTATAAAAAATAAAATAATTGTCAAAAAACATAAATGGAGTCTCACGTTAAACTCCAACTCTCAAGAAAATGAAAACATAATCACAACCGTATTTATATAAGCGACACATTATAAATGGCCGTACTGATCCGTATAGCGCCGTATTGAGCCGTATATACCGTATAATGGCCGTATTGAGTCGTATAGCGGCCGTATTGAGCTGTATAAGCGGTCGTATTTAGCCCAACCATATTTGTTAATTGCGTAGCTTAAAAACAGTATAGTAATCTGCCGTATAGCGTATAGCTACCGTATATACGGTCGCCTATAACGTATTTTAGAACACTAGTACTAGTACATGGGCAAAAGAACATTAGATTGAATTTGAATAGAAATCATATATATAAAAGTTGGCTAACTCTCTCCATATGAGTGACACGTCAGCACTTAAGAGAGTGCCACATGTCCAAATAGAATTTAAAGATGAAAGCCGGTGTTTTCACGTCCGGTCCGATCGGTTAATGCGTGACCCGGATACTTCTCCGGTCTAGGTTTAGGATTAACATCCGCCAATTTTAAAACCGGAAAACCCCATAAAAACACGCTATTAACCCGCTATCCGGTGAACTGGTTGAACCGGCCGAGCATGGGTTAACAAAATTCATTTGATATTGTTTTTTTTGGAATAAATATAAAGTTTTAGTCTTTTAGTGTATTCACTATTTAATTATTTTAAGAACGTTTTTAATTCTTTGGATCTTCTCAAACGGTTTTTGTTGGATTTAAAAATTTAAATCACTCTATTATTATTGTTAGACTTTATATTTTGTTAAACATGGTATGATTAATTTTATTCTTATATTTATAAAACTATATAATCTCTAGAAATATTAAATACATTAACTAAGTTTGAATCAATTGACCCGTGGTCGAACCCGGTTGACCCAATGACTCTGTGAGTCAGAAGGTAGTCCGGTTCACCGTCCGGATCGGGTTTAAAAATATAAAGTCAGTTTTACCTTCCATTAATCAATAATCAATACACTTTTAGCACTTAGATTTCATATTATCATGACCCTTAAATTTCTACTCTATCATTTTAAAACATCGACTCTTCATAAGCCATCATTCTCAAAGCTAAATCAGTTTTTATACTCCATCACCAAATAGTTAAAGGTAAGTTTATGAAGGAGTTTGTAAGGTTATTATAAACGTTTATATCTACATTGTTTTACTAACATTAATATTTTTCTACCACTTACCTGAGCAAAATGCACAAGGAAAAAAGGAAAACATGAATAGAATAAGCACACAACGTCATTCATTTTTGTTCTTACAACTTTTTATCCATATAAAATACAAAATTGTGTGTATGTTTGTTGTAGTTAAATTGAATAAAGTGATTGATTGTAGGTTCTATGTGGCAAATAGTAGTTTCATGAATTGGCTTGCATACATGAAGCTGAGTTCTTGGGTTTAGAGACAAAGTTAGCAGAAGGTTTAATAGAAACACAACCCATGAACAATATTATTCTTCTTTCTGGTTATAGATGAAGTTCAAATTATTTTGGTGAAAGAGAAAACTCGTGATGTTGATTTACCTCAAACTAAAGCGCACAAGTAAAAAAACAAATCTTTCGACGAATGGCAATATTGACAATATGATGATAAGCACATATCTCACATTGATGACCTTTTATTTATTTTCAATTCTCTTAATACTCTCACAAACTTAAGAACTCTATTTTCATCTATAATTCAGACTTGTGAATTTTACAAAATTTATTAATTATACAATATAATATTTAATAGTTTCATACTTTCATATGAAAATAATATTAAAAATCTACAAATTTGTAGAATGAATGAAAAAGAAAAAATAATACTATAAACCATCATAGCTAAACATAAGCCCGTGCGTAGCGTGGAACTCACCTAGTTGTCATAATAAGGAAACCTCTTTCGTGTTTAGAAAAGTGGTGGTATACTTATTTATATGGCTATTGATAATTCTCTATTTATATTCGTTCTACCACCTGATACATTAAAATAATAGTTCCTGAATCTGTGGAACTTTTGCTCAGAATAGTAACTTACTATTTTCAGTTTTCTCCACCCTTTTGTCATTATTGAAAACATTTCATTTTCGGACTTCGATCACTACAAGAATTCATCTCTCTTTACATCATTTCTAATGGATTTCTTTCCATAAAACCCTTTTATCCATGAACTTAATTCTTTATTTTGAAGATTTTATTTAGCGAAGGCAGAAATTAGTTTAATATTTGATTTAAGATTAGATTTAGTTAATTATTAGACAAATCATTTTTACAATATGGGATTTATTTCATAGTTGATTTTAGTAGAATTGTTAAATGTAAGCATCTAACCAATAGATTTCTAAAAGCTTAGGTGGGCTGGGATCTGTTGATCGGTCTAAACTTTTAAGTTTATTGTATAAAATGATACACGAATATGAAGTAAAATATTGTTGGATAAGTTATCGTGATGCATTAGAATAAACATAAATATGATAATGGACGCCTATTGTGTGCCAACATATAATATTTTTGAGAAACCATATTTTTGGAGCCTAAAAAAGGGCAAAATCTATAAATTATTCAAAAAAGGTCAAAATCCATAAATGCCATTATAAAAAAGGGCAAAATCCGTAATTAATTATAGTTGATTTTAGTAGAATTGTTAAATGTAAGCATCTAACCAATAGATTTCTAAAAGCTTAGGTGGGCTGGGATCTGTTGATCGGTCTAAACTTTTATGTTTATTGTATAAAATGATACACGAATATGAAGTAAAATATTGTTGGATAAGTTATCGTGATGCATTAGAATAAACATAAATATGATAATGGACGCCTATTGTGTGCCAACATATAATATTTTTGAGAAAAGTTGCTAAAGTGGTATGAAAGTGCAATGCAAGAACTAAATTACCAATGAGGTACTGGTCAAGCTTAATTGTATACTTAACTCGTTAAATATTATCATAATCATATCTTTACAAAAGAAGACCATATCGTTGTACGATCAAGAATATATATAAGATATTTCTCGCCTCTGAGTGATATGATAGAATTGATGCAAAGTAACAAAGTAACAACCATATCTATATACACAACATACATGTAGAACAAATCCGAATAAGTGCATCATCATATTGCCCTTTGGAATTAAGAAAATGGGGTCAAAGACAAGAGACAATTGTCTTATAATGATAGGTACACAGTGAAAAACACGATTAGATTATATGATACCACTTCACTCAAACTATATATATGTTGTATCCAATCCAAACCGATTTGGGTTTGCAATTTGTATAACATTTTTTTCCAGATAAGAAAAAAAACTTGCATTGAATCACATACCATGAAACCAGAAACATGTCAAAATTGAACAAAACTCCTAGTACGTAGCCTATAACTCCTATGGTTGGTTTAAGCTTTTAAATTAGTCAAACATGTGGTGTGGCATTGTCACTGAATTTAAATTAAATTTAGTAGTCCTGGGCAAATAAACCGAACCGAATGTACCGAACCGAAATCGAAGAAAAAAAAACCGAACCGAACCGAACCAAAAATTTGAAAATAACCGAATGGATGCTAAATTCTCTAACCGAAATAACCGTAACCAAATCGGTACCGAACCAAAATATTTCGGGTAACCGAAATACCCGAAATACAATTATATTTTCAAAATAGTTAGTTATTTATAAACCAAATAATCAAAAATACTTGAAAAATATATATAAATAGTAAAAATACTCGAAAATAACCGAAATATATCCAAAAATATCCGAAAATATCCGAAAATACTCAAAAATAACTGAAATATCCGAAAATATCCTAAGCAAAATAACCGAATGGATACTAAATTTTAAAACCGAAAAAACCGGAACCGAACCGAAACCGAACCGAAATTTCAAAATAACCGAATGGATACTAAATTTTGAAACCGAAAGAACCGAAACCGAATGGACCCAACCGGTTAACGGAAAGCCCATGCCTAAAATTTAGGATAATAATGTCCACTGGGCTAGATATGACTCTAAATGCCTGGCCCAGTAAAACAGATTGGGCCAAAATTCTAGTTCTTAAAGTTGATGGCAGCTTCGTAATTATGTAAAATACCCAAGGACTAAAAAAGAAGTATCAGGTATCGAGGCATTTGATGATAGTATCTTTTAAGAATGTGGGTCCAGATCGTGTCTTTTACTTTACAGGCCGGTCCTTTCTTTTTGTTGCTTTTCCTAAATTTTTCCAACGTATTTTCCCACTGGTGATGCTTATGTATTTACGAAATCACCCATGCTTACGAATGATTTCATTTTACACAAAACAATCCACCATGCAAATAAAACAATCCACCATGCAAGTAAAATTTGTCCTCGAATGAAATTATCAAGCAAAAGTAATTCAAATTTGCTTTTGTAAATATTGAATTTCTGTTAAATTTTATCACTATCATAGTAGAATGACAAAAAAAAAAGAAAAAAGATATTACCACTCCACAAAAATAAATAGATCAGTAAAACTAAAAAAATAAAACTTATGTAGTTTATCAGTTACCAAATAAATCATTATTAAAAAAATGTATATCAGTATATAATTTAGTAGTTTACACTGATCGCATCGTTGTTTCTTTTCATGTTATTATAAGATTGAAATTAATATCAGTATAACAACTGAGGTATGAAAATAAATGAAATGTTAACAATAACATCAATAGATTATGCCATAACATCATAAAGTACAAGAAAAAGACAAGAAATATTTGAGAATGGCAAAATCGAAAATAAACATGAAAAGCGAGGATAGAAACAAAATAAGCAAGTCGTATTCCGTGTCCCGTCTTTCTCTTAGCCAATATATATTCTTCGTAGCTTTATTAAATTTAGGTTAACCATTTTCCATTCACTTTATTTATTTATTAATTAATCATTTCTTTTAATTTCGACCAAAAACAAAAACAAAATTTATTTCTTTTAATGTTGGTTCTGTCTTCTTCTTCAACTTCTTGATTGTGAGTCTTGACTTCACTATTTCTTTCATTCTCTCTCCTTCAAAATCCGACAATAATTTTGACCGTTGTTTTCTCCAACGTCTCTCTCTCTCTCTACTGTGTATCCTCACGCTCCTCCAGTCCCTTTTGACTCATTATTAGGTTTTTTTTCTTCTTCTTTGCCTTCTCTCTCTCTCTTTCTTCAATAACTTCTTTTCTGGGTTTGCTCATCACTTTTGGCATTTTCACTAGACCAAATCCAAGATCTTACACAATTTCTCATCTGAGTTTCTGTCATTCTGAGTAAAAATCTCACCTTTTTCATAGTAAACCAGCAAAATCTCTTCATGGGTTTTAGATTTTACACTCATTCTTGAAGAGGGTTTAAGGATTAAAGAGCTTTGTCTTGTAAACTAAGCAAAGAATCTTCTTAATGTCTTTTTCTCAGTTAATGTAAGTTAAGACATAGTTATGTCTTTAGTTTGTTCTGTTCTCACTTGGTTCATAGC
Organism: Arabidopsis lyrata subsp. lyrata; assembly: GCF_000004255.2. Taxonomy (NCBI): domain Eukaryota; kingdom Viridiplantae; phylum Streptophyta; class Magnoliopsida; order Brassicales; family Brassicaceae; genus Arabidopsis; species Arabidopsis lyrata. The sequence goes on from NW_003302553.1 coordinate 23,497,164, forward strand.
TTTTGTATGAGTCTTGAGCTCTGGATTTGAGCTCAAAAGAGAAGAGTAGAGAGAAATGGGATGTTCTCATTCGAAGTTAGATGATGAAGAAGCAGTTCAGATCTGTAAAGACAGGAAACGTTTCATCAAACAAGCTATAGAACATAGAACTAAGTTTGCTTCTGGTCACATTGCTTATATTCACTCTCTTAGAAATGTCTCTGATGCTCTCCATGACTTTATTATCCAAGGAGACAACAACAATGAGTTTGTTCTTCCGATGAGTCAAGACTCATTCGTCACTCCTGTTAAGAGAATACCACCAAGCCGCCGCAACCGCAGCAGCCGTAGTAGTAATAGCGGTGAGTTCATCTCGATTTCGCCTTCTTCGATTCCTCCGAAAATGATTCAGAGTAGGCCAAGATCGAATGTGAAAGCGAATTACTTGATGGCTAATAGAAGTAGACCGGTTAGAGTAGAACAGAGATCTCCTGAAACGTTTAGAGTCGAGACATTTTCACCACCTAGTAACCAATATGGTGAAGCAGATGGTTTCTTTGGAATGAATATGAATATGAATATGAATACTTCTGCGTCTACTTCATCTTCGTTTTGGAATCCGTTGAGTTCTCCTGAGCAAAGGTTAAGTAGTCATAACATTCCTCCTCCTTCACCGCAGAATTCGCAGTGGGATTTCTTTTGGAATCCGTTTTCGTCATTGGAATATTATGGATATAATAGTTATGATAGAGGAAGTGTTGATAATAGGAGTGGTATAGATGATGAGATTAGAGGGTTGAGACGTGTTAGAGAGGAAGAAGGGATTCCGGATTTGGAAGAAGATGATGAACCTAATGAACCTGAACCTGTGAATGTGCGGTTTCAGAATCATAATCCGAATCCGAAAGCAACGGAAGAGAGTAGAGGTAAAGTTGATAAGAGTTGTTGCAATGAGGAAGTTAAAGTTGAAGATGTTGATGAGGACGAGGATGAGGACGAGGATGAAGATGAGGATGATGAGTTTACGGATAGCGGGTGTGAATCTGAGAATGAGGGAGATGAGAAATGCGTTGCTCCAACGCAAGAACAGCGAAAAGCTGAGGTATCTAGAGGAGGAGAAACTACAGGGAATGTTGTTGGAGTAGGTAAGGTTCAAGAGATGAAGAATGTTGTTGGTGTTAGAGATGATGCAAAGACGACAGGTTTCACGGTATATGTGAACCGGAGACCAACTAGCATGGCTGAAGTAATCAAAGATCTTGAAGATCAGTTCACAACCATTTGTGATGCGGCTAAGGAAGTTTCAGGGCTATTGGAAGCTAGTAGAGCTCAATACACTTCATCCTCCAATGACCATAGTGGTAAGTTTATGAAAAATGTTGCAATATTTTTCTGTTTTATGACTTGACTTATATATGAAGTCCTATTTTATGTGTTTTGTAGCCAGGAAAATGCTGAATCCAGTAGCGTTGTTCCGCTCGGGTTCATCAAGATCTTCCTCGTCAAGATTCTTGATCACTTCTTCTGGTGGTTCGAGAGAGAGCGGGTCTGAAAGCAGAAGCGATGTTTCAGATGAATCTTGCATGATTTCTGGTAGCCACCAAACAACATTGGACAGACTTTTCGCGTGGGAGAAGAAACTCTACGATGAAGTTAGGGTAAGTAACAAGAGATATAAGCAACTAGTGACTACCGTAATCTCAATTATATTAATCTCTGTTGTGTTGTTGTAACAGTCTGGAGAACGTGTTCGAAGAGCATATGAGAAGAAATGCATGCAGCTGAGGAATCAGGACGTGAAAGGAGATGATCCGCTTGCGGTTGATAAAACGAGGGCTACAATCAGAGATCTAGACACACAGATCAAGGTGTCAATACACTCGATTGAATCCATCTCCAAAAGAATCGAGACTCTTCGTGACCAAGAACTATTGCCTCAGCTTCTTGAGCTCGTTGAAGGGTAACACAAACAACTTCTTCTTCTTCAGTTTCTCTTAACACTAAGATTGACAAATGGTAATTATGATCATAACAGATTAACAAGGATGTGGAAAGTGATGGCAGAAAGTCACCAGATACAGAAACGAACACTAGACGAAGCCAAACTGTTACTTGCAGGGACACCAGTTTCAAAACGTCACAAGAAGAGACAACCTCCAATATTGCCAGAGGCTATTAACTCTCAAAGATTAGCTCAATCTGCTTTGAATCTTGAAGCTCAGCTTCGAAACTGGAGAGCCTGTTTTGAATTCTGGATCACCTCTCAGAGATCCTATATGAAAGCATTATCTGGTTGGCTTCTCAGATGTTTCAGATGTGATCCTGACCCCGAGAAAGTTAGATTATCCTCATGTCCTCACCCGATATACCGAGTCTGCATTCAATGGGCAAGGTTGCTTAACAGCTTGAACGAGAAACCGGTTTTGGACAAACTTGAGTTCTTTGCCTCAGGGATGGGTTCAATATATGCAAGGCAAGTTAGAGAAGATCCAAATTGGAGTGGAAGCGGGTCAAGGAGATATTCCGGGTCAGAAAGCATGGACCTTGTGGTGGCTGATAAGCTAGAAGAAGATGTTGTGATGACTGCTGAGAAACTTGCAGAGGTTGCTGTGAAGGTTCTCTGCCATGGAATGTCTGTTGCAGTGAGTTCACTCGCTGAGTTTTCCATCAACTCGGCCGATGAACACTCAAAGCTTGTTAACCAACCAGCGGACGATACGTCGGAGCAGCAGCCCGCGGATGTAAATTTCAATTCCTAGTACTTGTTATTAAATTTATTTGGTTTTAGAGAGTTTAGAATTAGGTAGGTTTTTGGCATCATCTTTTGCTATCAGAAGATAGTTTCTTAGATGGATGAGATTTGTATTATTAGTAAGACAAATAGAGTTAGTTCAGTTGATTTTGAGGATGTATCAAGAGTCTTCTAATTTTGGGTTCTGGTCTACCACATTTCGGTATTTTATCCGGTGAACCGGTTCCCTTAATGTGGCTACCTGCTAGTACATTGTCTTAAAAACCAATGAAATTTATATAAAAGCCAATAGAATCTCCTTCAGAACAAAAACGACTAATCTCACATCTGTAATCCGCTCCATAACCAAGAGTTCAAGAAAAAAAGCGTAGAGATTATTCTTAGTCTAAGAAGTGTTTGCCTGAGAGTTACCGGTCCATTTAATAAGAGAAGCTTCAGTTTAGTCATCTTCATCTTCATACTCCAGTTCCTCAGAACTACCTCCTCCCATTACTGATACGTAAACGACGACGGCTAGAAACTGAGCAGCTAGAAAGAATCTTGCTCTTTTCTTAAATTTTTTCTCCTCTTCGGTCTTTTCCACCTTTGGTTTGCCCTTTGGCTTCGAACCTGAACAACAGATGAAATTCATTACTTCACAGGCTTAAACATATCCAATTAATGTTGCATATATGACCGATATATAATATGACATATGAAGAGTACATGATATGGACGTTGAAGGTAGGATGTGTCTTACTCTTTCTTGGAAATGAGGAAGGGAATGAGTGAAGTGGAGGTGAAGGAGATGAAGAAGAAGCTTCAAGGAACTCTGACTTAAGTTTCTCAGCATATCTCACAAGATTACTATGTTCCAGGAGTTTGCACCGAAGCACAGATGTTACCTGACATCACGAAAACTACTTCATCTAAATAGTTCCAAGGCTGGATTCTACCAGATAAACCAATAACTGAAAAGTGTATAGGAGAAATCTAAAGCTGCTCACCGGTAATGCTTGGATAATAAAAAGCATGTGCGAGAGTAAGAAAGCATCCAAACTCGATGGCCTGTGGGAAGAGAATAAGAGAAACATTGTCAATCTTTTATAAAAGGCTAAAGAGAAAGAATCCAGTTCATCAATGTGATTGCAATACCTGTCTTCAAAGAGAAACTTCTGCTCGCCTAACCTAGTCGACAAGGCTTCATATGCCTCACTTGCTCTCTTGTATATCTGTTCATTTTTAAGACTAAGAACTTTAGTAACTAGTTCAAATGTTCAAAAATATAAACCACAACTTAAGCAAAGCCGACCTGTTTTTCTCTTTGCTCTGCGTTTTCTTTGGTGATTCCTAAACGGTTCTTGGCCAAGTATGTCTGCTTATAAAACAGAACCTTGCTGATCACCCAAGGAAGATCTGAATAGTAGATTTTCGTAGTAGATATCCCCTCGGTACCAACCCATATCTCATAGGTAAGCGCTTCTTCCAGCCAAGAAACAATAAGAGCCTTCAACGACAAATAATCCGGAAGAGACTGAAGCTGAGAGTCCAGATTAACAATCCCATCTTTCTTCAGTTTTTCAATGACTCCTCCATCTTCATTGTTATATGCAACATATGTTCCACTTTCAAAGTACGGCAGTTCATCTACATAACACCACCAAAACAAAAACAAATGATAACATGATCAATACTCAAATAAACAAAACTTCAATTATCTAATGCAAAAAATCTGTATATCAGTGAACAAAGGATACCTAAAAACCTAATTTAAGCTCTGATTAACCGACGAGGCAAGAGCTTCGAATCTCAATCCTCAAGCTAATAGAATTAACAATGAGCAATTCCAGCACATACACATCACGCAACCAAAACCTTAATCTAAAAACCAAACTACGAAGCGAACCTGAATCAGGGAAGGTTGAATTGAACGCAAGTTCAAAAGGAAGCTGGGCTAGTTTGAGGTATATGTAAGCAGGAAGACAATTAGGGCAAGCTGTTGGGAGATCGAAGGAAGGTTTCCTTGCCACCAAAGTATAAACCTCCGTCTCTTGATCGCCTTCCATTACCGTTTGTGTGTGAGAGAGCTCGGGTCTAAAGAAGAAGAAGAAGAAGAATAATTCTCAAGTAAGAGAAGATCCAGTCGGGTCCGGGTTTTGGTCCGGGTTTAGTCGGTCGGGTTTTAACTAGGGTTTATTAATATACCACCAATATTGGGCTTTTAAAGGCCCACGCACTACCCATTAAGGCAAAGCTAGTGACTGCAAGCTACTGGGAGTGTTGTATTAATTTGTAAAAACTAAAAATAAACATATTAGTTTTTTTTTATAAATGAATATAGTTTAGAATTTTTACTTTGGTATTACTGGCTTAGATTTACACTATATTCATTTATGAAAAAACATAGAACACATTTCCTAATTTTGATATGAATTTTAGGTTTACATGTTCATACCTCATTTATTTTTTTGTTAAAATATGTTCATACCCCTTGTTCTAAAAATCCCCGCCTAGACCCGATTACTCCCCGCTTAATCGCTAGGCCCACCCTATCCGCCTCGATTAATGACTAATCCTCTAAAGAAATCAGTCACCCGATTACTCTCCGCCTAATCCGATTACTTCCCGCCTAATCCGATTATTCTCCGCCTAATCTTACATACCCCGATTATTTTTAGATTGCTAGTATAAAAAAACTTTTAATTTTTGTTATTCAATCATTTGAATTGGGACTTTGTAATGTTTTACAATAACTTATGTTCAAATTTTAATAAAAATCATAAATTTGTAATAAAAATCATAAAAATTTGTCTCAAAAATACATTTTTATGTATTTACTGCAATTTTGAAAATAATATTGGATTGATATGTTTTAAGAATATTAAAATAACCCTAATACTAATCCCCGATTAATCCTCGATTTTAATCCGATTTTCCGATTAATCGCTAGGCCCATGCCGAGCGCCCGACTAGCGCCTAGCGATTTTTCAAACAAGGTTCATACCTCATGATATATGAATTTTTTTTTTTTTTTTTCATGGGATATTATATATTTGTCGATAATGTGAACAAAATAGAGAAAAAGGACAATACGCATGATCATATAACCAACAAAACTAAACCTTATTATCACTTCCACTAATTGAGCTGCTTACAAGGTAACAAACTTAACCACGAGAAAAACATTTTTGACCAACTGCTACAAATTAAAATACGATTAATCCATATGATTCAATATACTATATAAACATTACTTTAGCACGAACTTCAAAAAGAGAAGAGAAAAGAAAGGGTGTTTGTGTTATGGCTCCCATAATTTTTAGAAAATCTTACACTATAGTACCGGCCGAACCAACGTGGACCGGTCGGTTTCCACTAGCCGAGTGGGATCAAGTTGGTACAATAACTCACATTCCCACCCTTTATTTCTATGATAAGCCATCTGAATCTTTCCAAGGCAATGTAGTCGAAACCCTAAAAGAGTCGTTGAGCCGTGTGCTAGTCCATTTTTACCCCATGGCTGGCCGTCTCAGATGGCTCCCTCGGGGGCGATTCGAGCTCAATTGTAACGCCGAGGGAGTGGAATTCATCGAAGCGGAATCCGAAGGAAAGCTTTCGGATTTCAAAGATTTCTCTCCTACGCCGGAATTCGAGAATCTTATGCCGCAAGTAAACTATAAAAACCCTATCGAAACGATTCCTCTATTTTTAGCTCAGCTTACCAAATTCAAATGCGGTGGATTAAGCCTTAGCGTCAACGTTTCCCACGCGATCGTCGATGGCCAAAGCGCGCTTCACTTAATATCGGAATGGGGAAGACTAGCGCGCGGTGAACCTTTAGAAACCGTTCCATTTCTAGACCGGAAAATCCTCTGGGCTGGTGAACCTCTCCCACCGTTTGAGTCGCCGCCAAAGTTCGATCACAAAGAGTTTGATCAGCCACCGTTTTTGATCGGAGAAACGGACAATGTAGAAGAGAGAAAGAAGAAGACGATTGTTGTCATGCTAAAACTGAGCAAATCTCAGCTGGAGAAGCTAAGAAGTAAAGCGAACGCAAGCAAATACGCTGACCCAGCGAAAGGGTTTACACGGTACGAGACCGTCACGGGACACGTGTGGAGGTGCGCGTGTAAAGCACGTGGCCATTCTCCGGAGCAACCCACGGCTCTAGGAATCTGTATAGATACTCGTAGTCGGATGCAGCCACCTCTGCCCCGTGGCTACTTCGGCAATGCTACTCTTGACGTGGTCGCAGCAAGCACCTCAGGTACGTTTTTTTTTCTATTACTATTCATAGAAATTTGTTTTGTTTTGTGAATTTGAGAATAAAAATAAAAATTGAATTACACTTTTAAAATTTTTTAATTTAATCTCCTAAATAAAATTTATGTTTTGTTCATTACTTTGAAATTCCAACTTCAGTAATTAGTTATATTTGAGAATTTATCCTAAATAGCTGAGATTGTGTTTACATGCATTACCTAGTATGTATTGATTTTTTGAGTTAATTTCGATAATGTTGTTATGCGTATAGGCGAACTGATATCGAATGAATTGGGTTTCGCGGCAAGTTTAATCAGTAAAGCCATAAAGAATGTAACAAACGAATACGTGATGATTGGGATAGAGTATCTTAAGAACCAAGAAGATCTGAAGAAGTTTCAAGACCTACATGCCTTGGGAAGCGCGGAAGGTCCATTCTATGGAAACCCTAATCTTGGATTGGTTAGCTGGTTAACTTTGCCAATGTATGGCCTTGATTTCGGATGGGGCAAGGAGTTCTACACGGGACCAGGCACGCATGATTTCGACGGCGACTCGCTGATCTTGCCGGATCAAAACGAAGATGGCTCGGTGATTCTTGCTACGTGTCTACAGGTGGCTCACATGGAGGCCTTCAAGAAACACTTTTATGACGATATCTAGGCTTGTCTCTTTTTATATACATGACGTATACAAATATTTATGCATTTTCATTTGAATTCTACTTATATTGTTGTGATTATTGAATTGTAATAACAAATTCACACATAAACTATATATATTATTGTTTTTACTATAATAAAATTACTACAGAATTAGCATTTAAACAAACAAAAAAAAATTGCTATAGAATTTAGAGATCGTCCTTCTCCATTAGAACATTTGGTATGATCTTGCAATGAAAGTATGGTTGCATTTTGCAACAATTTAGCAATACTAATTTTAAATTATTGCAAGGTATTTGGAAGGATAATGATATCTTTTCAGGCTTTACTAGCAATATTATAGTGTAAAGAACCAAATATCGTCAATTCGCATAAAGGGTGATATGCGATATGAGGCAGCCTACCAATCTTGGATCAAAGCTCGGAGTTAAATCGAAGTTTGTACTTGGAAACGTTTAACTTTCGTTTAGCTTTCTTTTAGCTTATATTTTTTCAGCAATCCGATGCACAAGTTGTAAAAACGTTATATTTTTCTTTTGAATATAATTTAACATTACATTTAAAAAAAATATATATATATTATAGTGTAAGCAGTAAAATACTGTAAGGAGACGTAATGAGTCCGACAAACGCAGCCTCTGCAACAACCTTATTAGCTGCTTCTGTGCTGTGGACATTGTCCCAGTACACGTACTGTCCTCGATTCGGACAAGCCGGTTTATTTGCCGCACAAAGTTCTTGCCCTGATTCTACCGTACAACAACTTTTGTCTGTTACCGTAAACCCTACAAAATTATATGTGATATATTAATGATTTAACTAATTAAGGAACAGAATTTAAAAAAAAAGTTTTTGCAATTATGTTACTATGAAAATTTTTTTTTCTAATTGGTCAAATCTTGAAATTTAATTTGTTACAAAACAAACTACAGTATTTTCTGTTTTTAGTATAAGAAACAAATACACTTTAAAACGTTCTTATCCAAGATATTTATATAAAGTTTTGTGTGCACGTGTGGTTTTTAATAAATAGCTTTTGTAAGTAACAGTCATGATGATAATATTTCACAAAATGTATTATTTTGGAATTTTTCCTATTAGGTCAAAAATGCAGTGAGATTAATATTTGGGACCCTTAATATTTATAGTGTACTTACCTAAAATGAAATACTCAATAGGGTTTTGGCTGCTGAAAAGATCAACGAAGGTGAACTTAGCATCAGCAAAGTTTCTATTGAATTCAAATACGAGAGCTTTGAGGTTCTTGTTGAAAGGTTCGACTGCTTTGTTTACTTCAGCAGCGCAGCCTTTACCTCCACCATGGGAGGCAATCATCCGCGGCGTGCACCCAAGCTTACTCACCCCAAACACCGCCACTTTCCTTGCTCCTAAGACGTACAATGACTAAACACAAAAATGTATCGTTCAACTAAATTAATTAATGTACTTAAAGATATATGATTAGGAGTTTATTTTAGAGAAAAATATCCAATCTACTCCATCATTTCTACCTTCCTATATTAGTTTTTTTCTTAAGATCTTAGCATATACAGTCTTATACCTTCAAATAAGAGCGATAACTTCGAATTAGATAATCAGCATATCCATCGAAACTGAAATTGCCATTGGTAGTGTATGGAGCCGGCATGAAATAGTTGTTGAGATAATCATTGCTTCCAATATTAATTGTATATAGACACTTCTTAAGCTTCTCCGGTGGAACTCCCGCCGTCAAAATCATGTTCCGGTGATTCGTTATTTGCTTTTCAAAACTGATTCTTTCACCCTATATATATTTGTCAAAAAGAATATATCATAATCCATAGGTAATTAATTTAAGTTTTAAATACATGAGTGATTTTAACGTCCCCTGCCAGAAAAGCAAATCAATTAAAGTCAAATGATTAGTTCCCTGGACCACATTATTATTCTTAGTCACCTAAAACATGTAATAGTATAGTTTATAATTTGATTCCTTGTGATTCATGATGTGAGTTTTTTTTTAATAATAATTTGATAAATCACATGATTTATACTTTACCTGGAAAGAAAACTCATCCATTAACGAAATACCAGAAAAAAAAAAATGTAAAAGTATTTTTGTTTTTAGCTCTCGCTCTTAAGTCTTAAGTTGATTCTGTTCTTACTAAATGTTGGCTAGTTTCTTCGAGAAGTCCGGCACCACCAGAAGCGTAGTTTATTCCGGTGTGAGCTTGTTCCGTCGACGCTCTGATGAATGGTGGAATGTCATATTTAAATCCCACTTCTTTAGCTGAAAAAAACACATCGTTGAAAATCATGTTTCAAAATATATATCATAGTTAAAATTAAAAAAATATACATTTTTCATGTTTTGTAGTTTTTTATCGGAACATTCTCATATTTTGGAAAACTTATTCTGCAATATATTTTACGTATGACGAAACCTGGTAAAAAAACTTTATCCATCTAGTAAAATAATATTCCTTATAAGTTATAATTTACTTAGTTCTTATATATACCTAACCTTTTTTACATATATATGTTTACCAATTTTGTTTTTGGATTAATATATTACCAAGTTTTTTTTAATTCCATTGTTCATAATTTGATATTAGCTAAAACAAATAATATCTACATTCGAAACTTTAAGCTAGGCAAATAAAACTTTGTGCTACTTTTCTCTTTAAACATTACTTAGAAATGTATATTAACAATTTCATCCAAAATAATATTGGCAAAGAGATAGACCAAAACTGGGACTAACCAATAAAGTCGGGAATATTACGACCATTGCTGAACCGGCCGGTAGGACCTCTAGCAAAATCAATACCGTAAGGCGAATAGTTGACTTTGGCCAATGTATCCAAGTCATTGTTGTTACCATTGTCGAAGACGGAGTCTCCGAATACGAAATAGCAAGGCACTCGTTGTCCACGAACCGCCTCGGCCATTACAACCGCCGTGGCAAAAGCCCACAACAATGCTTTGAACATTTTCTCGGCCATTTTTGAAAATAATTATTAGAATGATAAAATGGCAACTTTGAAGTATTGAGAAAAGTCTATATATAAGCATACATAGAGCGAGACACGGACAGAATTAAAATATCAGGTATGTTTAATAGTTGATTCTTTTTTAATTTAAAGATCTTTAATATTCAACTTGTATGTGAATCGTTTTTCTGTTGTTTTGGAAATCTCTTTAAAGTCAACTTGTACATGAGTTGTAATGAGAAAATGATAAGTTATCTTAATAGGAAAATCTCGTGGTGGTTTAGAAAAAATATTTAATAATCACTTTTGAATTTGAGTCTGATACGTTATATACTTATATTTGGCTTCATGAAGAACCTTGTGGTGTTTGATTTTATTTAATTGAATAAACGATCACATCTTAACATGAAATAAGATTAGTTTGCAAAGTCGACGCATTGGACATGTTAGTTAATTATTGTAATGACCTCTACAATGAGCTGTAGTTTGTTAAATTTTCTTAAGTTTAAACTGTCGTGAATCCCATAAAACTAGGGATATAGTTACATATAGTCGTCTCTCTATAAGCAAAATTAAAAATAACAAAATATGTATAGCTGGTGTGAACAAATCAACAACCACGATGACATTATATGATTATAATGAAATTACTAGAGGGTATGCAAAATTACTTGTTTTTTTTTTTAACAACGGAAAAAGACATTTTTATTAAAAACATCTAAAGTGTTACAAGCTTAATGTATTTATTCAGCACTAAAACAACTCTTAGTCTGACATCAAAGTTTTCTATTAAGCTAAAAAAAGAATCTAGCTAGAACAACTCTAAATACTTGATTGTTTATTTTTTAACCACCCACAAATATTTGCGACCGGTTGCTAGCGTTTAAAACTTTTACGAAAATGTTTTAATAATGCTCAGAGCCAATCGCTTGTATTTTAAAACGGTTGCGGGTGATCTTGATAGCAAAAAACGTTTTACGTAAACAATTAATTAAAAATATCTATTAACTAATCCTATATATTTCACCTTAATTCTCAATAACTAATCATTCTCTAACATGAATAATCTCAATAACTGTAAAATTTATTTGTTTTTGAATAATTATTTAGTACGTTGTTTATGGTTTTCATTATTAATCATGTTCAATATTTTTATATTTTATCATAATAATTTAAGTTTTGTTGTTTTAATGTCTTTTTATAATTAAATATTATATTTATTTTGGTAATTTTCGGTTTAACCGTTGTCGCATCCGTTGTTCGACTATCATGCATCTGTTTTCACAGCTAAATCAGTTGTTCAAAACGTTTTATAACACAAAATCGTAATCATCCGCTTCCACAAACTTCCGCAAGCGCAAACGCACAGATTACGTTTAAACCAGTCAGACCTTAAATTATAATAATAAGAATTTCTGTTGAACACTATAACTTTTTTTACTCTCTCTTGTCTCGAGGTTGTTAGCGTTAATTTGTAGAAAATTGCTACACAGAGAAGACTTCTACTGTCTTCTACAAGAATCCATAAATATATTTCGCCCACAATGTAATTAATGCTTTTTTTGGGTTAATGGATATCCCATAAAGTAATGTTCACGAGTTTTTATTTTCATTAAGTCCTTTTTTTTTTGGATAAAAATGCTCAACAGTTAAAACAAAGTTTCCTTGTTAATTAAAATAGTTGAATTGAAGAATAAAAGTCAGCATATATATGAAGTAATGTTAATCTGTTTTGTAATGTTGTCTCTATAATCTTGCAAGCCAAGAAAGACTGTAAGGAGACGTAATGAGTCCGGTAAACGCAGCCTTTGCAACGACCATATTGGCTGCTTCTGTGCTGTGGACGTTGTCCCAGTACACGTACCATCTTCGAGCTGGACAAACCGGTTCATTTGTCGCACAAAGTTCTTCCCCTGGTTTTACCGTACAACAGCTTTTGTTTGTTACCCTAAACCCTACAAAAATATATGTGATAAATTTATGATTAAACCATAGGAAAGGAATCGAAAAACAGCATGCAATTATGCCACTATGAAAATAAAATTTCTATTTGAAATCTCTGACAAAAACAAACTCTATCTATCTTTATGAATTTAGTATAAAAAAGGGACTAGGTCAAAATATTTATAAAAACTTTGTATGAATATGAAGGTTTTTAGTAAATAGTTTTAAAGAGAATAATTATGATAATAGTTTACAAAACGTATAATTATAAAAATAGAAAAAAAATTATATGAACATGTGTAGTTTTAAGTAAATAGTTTATGTAGATAATAATCATGATAATAGTTTACAAAACGTATTATTTAAAAAATAGTTTCCTAATCTATATGTTCTTAAAAACATTTACTCAAATAATTTCCTATTGGGTCAAAAATGTAGTCAGTATAATATATACAGAGTTTACATACCTAACATGAAAAACGCGAAAGGAGTTTGGCCGCTAAAGATATCAACGAAGGTGAACTTAGCATCAGCAAAGTTTCGGTTGAATTCATAGACAAGAGCTTTGAGGTTCTTGTTGAAAGGTTCTACCGCTTTGTTTACTTCGGCAGCACAGCCATTACCGCCACCATGGGAGGCAATCATACGCGGCGTGCATCCGAGCTTACTCACCCCAAACACAGCAACCTTTCTTGCTCCTAGAACATACAATGACTATACACAAAATTCATCTTTACATTAATGTACTTAAGGATATATGATTATGAATATACGTTCGTTTTTTTTCTAGTTAAAAATATTAATATGGCCATTCATATTTTAGTTAGTTATTCATTTTTCCACCTTTTCATACGATATTAAAATACATTCTATAGTATTATTTTTCCTAAAATCTTAGGCATATGTAATTATTGTACCTTCAAATGAGAGCGATAACTTCGAATGAGAGAATCAGCATATTCATCGAAACTGAACTTCTTATTGGTCATGTATGGAGCCGGCATGAAATAGTTGTTGAGATAATCATTGCTTCCAATATTAATTGTGTATAGACATTTATTCAGCTTCTCCTCTGGAACTTTAGCCGTCATAATCATCGACCGGTGATTCTTTATTTGCCTTTTAAAACTGATTCTTCCACCCTATATCGTCAAAAAAGAATATATCATAATCCATATAAAACATTATATAGTTTGTCTTTTTAATGGAAGAAATATTATATGCATGAGTAACTTTAACGTCCCCTGCCAAAAGAAAGCATATCAATTAAAGTCAAATGATTAGTTCCCTAGAAGGAATTATTTATTCTTAGTTACATAACAACATTTGTATCATAATTTAAATTGGATTCCTTGTGAGTTGTGACCCATGCTGCCTATTTGAAGCCTAAGCTTTTTAATTTGATAATCCAAAGAATGAAGGCTTCTTTAAACTTCAAAGTGATCAGTCACATGATTAGTTAGTTATACGTTACCTAGAAAGAAAACTCATCGATTATTATATTCATTCACCTAACGCATATATATTATGGTGTAAACTTTATTCCTTACGATTTGTATATATATTGTCTATTTAATTAGTGTCTTAGATTTTTTTTTTCATCTGCAATCAAAGAATTAGATGACCGAGGGGATGCTCAAAGTAGGCGTTGTTGTAAACAAATATAAAAAATATCTTTACTCTAATATCTCTCGCTCTTAGATTTGTCTCATTCTTACCAAATGTTGGCTAGTTTCTTCACGAATTCCGCCGCCACCAGAAGCGTAGTTTATTCCGGTGTGAGCTTGTTCCGCCGATGCTCCCGTGAACGGTGGAATGTAATCACTGAATCTCATTTGTTCAGCTGAAATAAAGAAAAATTATTCAAACTCATTACATATTATAGTTATAAATTAGTTATACACAGTTTTCATGTACTGTATTCGTAATTCTTTAACAGGAACGTAACATTCACAAATTTTGGAAAACTTATTCTGCGATACACTAATATACAAATGATTTTGGCCGCTAAAGATATTCTATTTAGTAAAATGATTATAATAATTTAAGTAGCATTTTATGACTGTTATTTTTCTTTATAACTTAGTTCATATGTTTACCAAAACTTTAATTTCTTCCATTCTTCATTTATTCATTTGATACACTAGCAAAAAACAAATAATATACGTACCTACATTCAAAAGTTCAAACAAGGCAAAGAAAACATTGTGCTAGTATTTTCTTAAATTAAAAAACTTTTCTTTTTCGTAGTTTATATTAACAATTTTATCCAAAACAATATTGGCAAAGAGATAAACCAAATCAGGGACTAACCGATAATGTCAGGAATATTACGACCATTGCTGAACCGGCCGGTAGGACCTCTAGCAAAATCATTACCGTAAGGTGAATAGTTGACTTTGGCCGAGGTATTCAAGACATTGTTGTTACCATTGTCGAAGACGGAGTCTCCGAAAATGAAATAGCAAGGCACTCGCTGTCCAAGAGCTGCCTCGGCCGTTGCAATAGCCGTGGCCGCAAAGACCAACAACAACGTTTTGAACATTGCCTCGGCCATTTCCGGAAATTAATGTCTAGAAATCTTAATATGTTAACGTTGAAGAAAAGAGAAGAGTCGTCTAGCTGTATATAAACACAAATAGACAGAAACAAACAGAAGTAAAGTTCTATTTCAAGACTAGAGACAGAAGTTGTTAATTAATTATTAGATTTTCTAAAAGATCATTAATTGTTAACTTGTAAATAAGTAGTTTTTTTTTTTTTTTATGTTCGGCAAAATCTTCAATAGTCAAGCTTGTACGTGAGTTGTAATGAGAATATTACAAGTCATTTAACAGAAAAAAATATCAAGGTGCATGTTTGAATAAGAGTCGGATATACGTATATTTGGCTTCGTGAAGAACCTTGTGGTGTTTTATTTTATTTAATTGAATAATATGATCACATCTGAATAGAAAAAAAGAAGAAGATTATTTTGCAAAGTCGACGCATTGAACATGTTAGTTAATTATTGTTATGACTTCTAAAATGCGAGGTGCAGTTTGTTATTTGTTTTCTTGTTCAAACACGTCGTGAATCCCATAGAACTAGGGATTTGGTAAAAGAGAGCTAATTTTCTATGTGCATGCAACATATGTGTGTGTACGATTAGCTGGTATGACTCAGCAACAACCACAAAGACTTGATAATGGTTACGAGATGACACAATGGTCATTTCCAAAAACGTTAGAGAAGAAGACGAGAAAGGAAGTGCCATTTCCAGTCATAACATTCTCACCACCATGGTGTGATTAATGAATGAGGAGGTTGTGGAGATCTGAGGCTACTTCATTAACAAGGATCAAAAACCGAGTAATCTGCATGAATGGCATATATAGTGTAATGTGCATGTGGCTGCCACTATCACGGAAGCATTTACGGTTGTTGCTGAGGCGAAGGAGATGAGCCACAAAAGGATGATATTGTTGATGGTTCTCTTGGCCGTTTCTTTTTTTTTTTTTTGAATAAATGTAAAATTTATTCGAAAAGAACTTTTTTTACAACAAGTGTATCCTTCTTAGACATTTTTGATAAAAAATTTCACATCAAACATGCATACTCAGTCTATTGATTATCTTGAAGCAAACCAAGCTTCCATACATCCGTCATATCTTCTATCTCCTTGCTCATGTATGGAGGAGATGCGATTCCGAACATGTTTGTCCAGATTGCAAGGCAAATGTGCTTGTAGGGTTGGATTTTCTCCATGTCTCTTGCTGTTTCTCTCTCTCTAGATTGAATATACTACCAAGTTGAAAGGTGTACCTTGTTAAGAATAGGCAATACGTCTCCAAAGACGTGTCTGTGATGGTCCTTTGGATGTCGCTCCACTTTGTAGAGAATTTATGACCAAAAAGCTGTGAGAGAAAGAAAAAACCTCTTGGTAAGAGTCAGAATGTGATAGCGTTCTTGGGGGTTTAAGAGCTTCTCGTGAAGTTCTATCAGTGTGATGGGAACATCTCCAATACACCATGCATCTTGAATACTTCATACAATCACCCTAATATACCGTTTGCGACAATGTCAAGAAAATCTTCCAGATCGAGTGTGGCACCAAGTAGCAGCAATTGGTTTGTCTTGGTGATTATAAATTATAAATTGATAATATACGCACATGTAATTCAACTAGACCTCAATTTTCCTAGTTTGATTTGTGATCGCCAAATTTGAGATGTTAATCTACGGTCGCCATTACTTCTAATTTAGTCTTTTGATCGCATCATTCTTGTTACCTTTGAAATATGATTGTAAAATAATATTGATACACGTTTCTATGACAGATTCAAATATACATCAGATGAAAGAATAGTAAATTTTCTAAGATCAAAGTGTAGTGGTCGAAACGTTGTTGTTGTGGTAAACGTTGGTAGAAGAAACTCAGCCGGTTAAAAGGCTTTTTTTTTTGTCGTTTGGATTTATTATTTATTGTAAATTATGAGAACTGTTATATAGACGATTCTACAACGAACAATTCCTTCCGACTCTTATTAGATCCACGATCTCCTTCACCTCCTTCACCTCCTTCTTTATGGTTTTTGATGGACACTTCCTTCTCTGTGTAGAATCTTGGCGAACGGCTATATTAATTGTACATCACTGGAGATCTCCTGCACACTTGCCTCCAATAATCTGCAAATTTATTAATAAATCGCAGTATCTGGGAGTGGAACCCCAGACCTCTGGGTGTAGAAACATTAATGAACCCTTGGTCAACCAATGGGCCAAGGAGACTTCCACTAAAAGGCTCTTTTCGTAAGTAAAATTTTTTATTCTGCACAAATAAATTAACATTAATTTATATTAAAAAAAAAATCTAGTCATACTAATCATAAAGTCTTTTTTAAGGGACAAACCAAGTATTATGTATATGCTAGAGATACAAACCAAGTTTCTAGTGTTTTATGATATTGTATTAGCTTCCTTGTTTTCGTTGGTCCATCATGCCATGCACTTTTTAATTAAATGTTCCACTAATCATCTTACAGGTTAGTAACCAAACAATATTTTGGTGTATTTTTCCTGCTTAATTATCCTGCTAGTCCTTTTGCGTCTAGTTTTTTTCTTACAAATTTGCCAGTTTATAGTGTTATAAATCGGAGCCCTAGTTATAGTATAAGATCAAAGCCGAATTTAAAAAAAAAATTGAATATGAAGGAGAGTGATGAACTGTATAATTACGATAATAATTTAACACAATTAGTATATATTTGATATCTTTAATACAATGATCTGGGATTAATCCACTATTAATTAATTTGAAACACATAAAACACTTGCATGTACGAGTGTATGCATATGCATGTAAAGCAAATACGTACAGAGCTCATAGAGACGAAGAATCAGTTTAGATGATGAAGGTTATTACGGGCTCAGTCGCGCCGGCCTGCACCGATGAATTTTGCTGCAGCCACGGCTATACTCGTTAACGGGAGTAGGTTTCTTATCTTCGGCCCCAGGAGGATGGCATCCCGGAGGAGGATTAGGACCCGCGCACTTGTTAATCACACCATCTTCTATGTATTTCCGACTTTCTACTGGTTCCGCAGTCACCGCGGCGGATATCACTAGCAAACATATCACCCATGCCTTCATATTTCTTTATTTATGGAGGTATTATTGATAGTACTTCTTCTTTTTGTTTCCGTTTGTTGTAAAAATGAAGAAAAATGGACTACTTTATATATACAAAGAGGTTAGAAGATGCACTAGATTTAGCTAAATTAAGAATGTTAAAATTAGCTAAAAGATGAATTCTGAGTTATTTTTAGCTAGCTAGGTTTGCATTGATATTTTTGTATTGAGACAGAAGTGCGAAGAAGATGATAAAGATTTCTATTTGATTCCTGTAAATTGTTACAACCGTCTATATTGACTAATTAACAAAATTATAATCAGGATTACATTATTTTTCATGTTATGACTGAGATATTGTTTGTTCTACTATAAAAACTACATGTACTTAATTAGTAAAGCCATTACGTTTTATGGATCGAAACCGTGCATCTCTCTGTTGAATTTTAGCGTTCATGAGCTAAAAGTACTAAACAATAATTTAGGCTATCTACTAATCATACCATATTTGATATAATCTAAAAAGAATAGAAAATAACAAATAGTGCAGATCAAGATAAAATGGAGGATTTTGGCCTTGCTTTTTATGGCTACAAAGCAAAGTAAAAGACATTGGTCGATTTTGTTTAGAATATTTTTCCATTATAATCAAAGTATTCTTAATACACCTCGATTTCGGGAAATATGGTGGTGCATATGGATAGATTTTAAATAATTGATCTGACACCTATGTCACCAAAGTGCACTTATATTTTCGGTCAAACATCCTGAAAGTACTCCACAATTAAGCGTGCTTATGCTGAAGCAAATTCAGAATAGTTGACCTTCCGAGAAGTGATTCTCAGAACCGTGTGAATCATTACAAAACTTGAGGTGATTTGTAAGATTGTTAAACAAGTCTTTATAGTCTAACAGACGTAGCGTACCGATCGTTGGATAAGGATAAGTTCACATACCAGAGAGGACGTGGTCGTGTAGTTACATCAATAGTCTTACGGTTCCCACTCCATAAGATTTGTTTGACTTCTGCCCAAGAAACATCAATGTTTATCTCCATCCCAAGTTCAATGAACCATGAAAACTTTGAATCTCTAAATAATGAGAAACCATCAATAGCGTCTGACTCTCGAAATCATGAAGCGCCCATAGGAGATGAATCTTTTGAACAAAAGGATGCCAGAAGTCTGATCTTACTAGCTTCACTAATCCCATTAATTGGTCTTGTGTTTTCTTGGCATTCCTCCTCACAGAAACATATTGGAAGAGAAATTGTGATTTCGAGCTCCACTAAACCCGTCATGTAGAGTTTATATATGATTCAGCCCAAGATTTCACTGTAATTGCCTTAACTGTTTTTCCAACCTAGTCTTGTGTGGCTACTTGAAACTTTTTTCTCTGATTCTGGCGTTCCAAAATATGGCTTATACCTTTCAACAACAAAAGCATATATGATCATCTCTCTTTACTTCAATTAGCAGCAGGTACAACTTCTCCAAGTCCTCCACAACTCTAGTGTAACCACTTTTTTTCTTTCTCCACAATTCGCATCACAAGTCCAAAACCCCTCATTTTGATCTACAACCTTGCATCCAAAAAACTCATCAAAGCACACCTCCAGCAGAAAACAACTCATGTTTTTTTTACGTGACAAAACCTCAGCTACCTAGAGGTAATTTCAATGAACGGTCTCTAAACTTAAATGATTTAACGTGTTCGTTCCGAACAATGTTCATGTTCATTGTTCAATGAAGAAAAAAAAATCTTTGAAATTTCGATGGTAGTAATTGCAGTTTAACTGTTTTGCTTACCATTCCCATAATAAATTAAGCCGTAAGTTGCAAACAAAAATCATCGAAACAAATTCCGCAGATCTACTTGAATGTTCGTCCTCAGGTTCATTCACTGCTTCAGTTTCCTCATATGTGAATGACATGATTTTAGTTCTTTAAAAAATATCATCCCAAAATATTTTTTTTTGCATTTCCTTAAAATTTATTTTACTTATAACGTGCATATGAAAGCTAGCATATGTGGCCTAATGGCTAGAGTAATACGAATTGAAAACGACAAATAACCAATAAAGTTTTAAAATCTGTAATGAATTGAGGAAAATATCTGCAAAGAAAATACTAGTTTTGATTATAAAAAAAAAAAAACAAAAAACAAAAGAAGAAGATGCAAACCAAGGTAAAGAAAACTTGAGAAAGACTTAAATGTTAAAATAAGAAGGAAAAGAATTACAGCATAATTATAAATTAAGTTTTTCAAAAGACGGTTATATTATAAAGTATTTATGCATATGCTAGAGATAGAAATATTAGAGAAAATGTAATCATTCGTCTACCAAGAACCAAGTTTCTAGTGTTTTATGATATTGCATTAATGGCATTCAGCTTCATTGTTTTCGTTGGTCCATATCATGCCAATTTTTAAATGTTCCACTAATCATCTTACAGTTTGTGACCAATAATATTTTGTTTTTTTTTTCTGCTTAATTATTCTGCTAGTCCTTTTTGCGTCTAGTTATTTTTCTTACGAATTTTCCAGTTTGAAATTTTATAATGTTAACGATTATTAAATATATTTTAATATATTGATAATATTGAAAGTGTTCGAACTTTATATTATTAGATAAACGGTAGTGTATTAATGATTATCAAGATTAGTAAAAATTTTCGTTTATGTATTAAATTTTATGTTTATCATGATTTATGATATATATCTTGTTATATTAATAGATACACAAAATATTAGGTACTCTATTTTTTATAGATTTGTATCTCTTAATTACGTATTTTAATTATATTTTTGTTTTAATTAATTGAGAAAAATAAAAAGCATAAATCAATTAAAAAAAATAAACATAAGTAAAACTAATGGCAAAATCTGTAAATATCCTAATAAATGTTGGGTCTTTAACTAAATAGATTAAAAAAATCTGTGAGAAAGACATGTTAATTAGCATGGTATTTTCGTTAATCACAAATGATGATAATGTTACTTTTTTAAAATGCTTCTCAATTAATATATAAGGGATAAATCGAATCAAAGCCGCAAAATTTTTTTTTAATATAAATTAAGGAGAGTTATGAACACTATATAATTACTTAATTACTATAATAATTTAAATCAATAACAATATATATATATATACATTTGATATCTCTGATACAATGATTATGATTAATCCATTAATAACTAATTTGAAACACATAAAACACCTAGCATATTCGCATATACATATGCATGTATGAATCAGTTTAAATGATGAACGTCACTTCGGGTTCAGTCGCGCCTGCACCGATGAATTTTGCTGCAGCCACGGCTATACTCGTTAACGGGAGTTGGGTTCTTCTGTTCGGCCCCGGGAGGATTGCATCCCGGAGGAGGATTAGGACCCGCACACTTGTTAATCGCACCATATTCTATGTATTCCCGACTTTCCACTGGTTCCGCAATCACCACGGCGCAAATCACTAGCAAACATATCACCCATGCCTTCATATTTCTTTATTTATTGAGATATTGTTGATAATACTTCTTCCTTTTGTTTTTGTTTGTTGTAAAAAAATGAAGAAAATGGGCTACTTTATATATATAAAGATGTTAGAAGATGCATTAGATTTTGCTAAATTAAGGATGTTAAAATTAGCTAGGAGATTAATTCTGAGGTATGTTTTTCAGCTCACCATTCATAGTCTATGGCGGGAGCGTAATGGTCGTCTTCATGGAGAGACACCAACACCTGCCCATAAGCTTACGAGAATGATAGACAAAAGTGTCCGTAATCGGTTAAGCACCATGGCATTGACAGGTTCTTACGAAGGTGGAATGCAGTTCTGGTTCCAATCTCACAATTACTAGTTTCCCCATCTAATGTTGAATTTCTCTATCAAAAGTTTTTGAACATTTGGCTTTAAAGTTGCATTCATTGTAATACAGTCTTTTTTTGGTGAATATAATTTGACATTCATGCAAAAAAAAGAATTCTAAGTTATTTTTAGGTTTGCCTTCATATTTTTGTATTGAGATGGAGTGCAAAGATGATGATAAATATTTATATTTGATTTCTGTAAATTGTTACAACCATCCATGTTGACTAACCAATTCTTTAGTCAAGGGAAAGCAAAAAAATAATCAGCATTGCATTAATCTAAAAATACCCCTTAATCACACTACTTTTCTTAAATATCTGTTTATAAATTATAGATATTAAATACAGATGATCTATCTATCAATGGTCCTGTCACCAGGTTTAGGAATATTTTTTTCAGCCACGTTTTTTAGGACCGTGGACTTGCTTAGCGGCTTGCTCGGAGTTAAAGTATTCATTTTAGGGCTTGACTGGTTTAAACGCAGTGGTTGCGGTTGCGATTGTGGGAGTTTGTGGAAGCGGGCGGTTGCGGTTTCAAGCGTTATTTAGTGTTTTGATCGATTGGTTTAGCGGTTGAAAACATGTGCGTTTGCGGGAGATTTACGACTAGTTGATCAACGGGTACGATAGCGGTTAAACTAAAAAATTTCAAAATAAATTTAATATATGATTAATTGATTATAAAAAAGTATAAAAATACTAAAAACTATAATTATGAAAAAGTATAAAATTTTTAAACATGATTAATGATTAAAAACCATAAATAAGTATTCAAATAAATTTTTTATTGAAAACAAACAGAATTATTAATATTGGAAAATTAAAGTTAGATAATTATTCTTATTTTAGAATTAACGTGAATATATATAAGACTTGATAATATATATTTTAATTTGTTTGTTTTCTTTTTTTTTAACCAACCGCAACCGCCCGCAACCGCAAACGCTTGCGGAAAGGAGCTTTTGAAATCCAGTAATTTCAAGCGGTTCGAAGTGGTATGGAGCGGTTTCTATGATTGGTACCAACCGCTAATAACCGCAACCGACCGCTAACAACTGCTACGTGGGTGGTAGCGGGAGAACCAATCAAGCTTCCTTTTCGGCAATGATTAGCAACTCTAATAATTTACTTATTATGTGTAATGAAATTCAAATACCTATTAAAAAAATGTGAGTTTCTTACTTTCCACTAAAAGAGAGAAAGAGAGAGAGAGAGAGATTAACCGCACAAAATTTGTTGTTCATTGAATATATATACACATTTATTTTTCCTGTTAAAGATCTACTAAAATCAAAACGTCATCATTTTTCATGTCTATGTGTAGGGGCTAGCCTTTATAATTCCTTCACAAGCTGGGCGATGCTATACGGTTTAGTTATGATTCCGTCGAACGAGCCCTTGGCCACTACCATATTGGTGGCTTCCGAGCTGTGAAGATCATCCCAAAAGACATATTCAGTTCTGTTTGCACAAACCGGCTGGTTTGGGACACAAAGTTCTTCCCCCGGGTTTACTGTGCAACAACTCTTGTCTCCAACCTTAAATCCTATGACATTACCAGAGTAATTAAGTTCAATTGTTGGTTAAGAGTTAAAATATTCTTTTAATTTACATATATATTTGTTGGATCAAAGTTACATTGTTATAAGTCATGAGTTGAATATGGTTTACCTAGAAATTTGAAGGCTAGGGGATCTCCACCAGAGAAAAGATCGACAAAGGTAAACTTTGCACCTCTGACCTTCTTATTGAAATCCATGACAAGGTCGTCAAGGTTCTTATTAAAAATCTTCACTGCCTCGTTCACTTCGCGGGAACATATTTTACCGTCACTGTGTGACTTCATTATCTTTGGTGTGCACCCAATTTGACTGAGTCCGAAAACTGCCACCTTCCTCGCTCCTAGTCGGTACAAATTCTACAAGCATGCACATAAACAAAATAATTACAAAACTACATCTATAGCGGAAATGGGAGGAATAAGTTAATCTTATATATATCAAAACATGCAAATTCATTTGTTTCAATAGTTAGAAAATTTTCGAATAAAACGATTTTTTAAAAATTTGTTGTGATTTCTGTAAATCTACTGAAAACAAATTCAAGTAGAGACAAAACTATCTTTATGAATCAATCAAAAACTAAATAATACATTATAACTAAATTTGGTTATTTAGAAGAAAACTTGATAACCTGAACACCATTAGATAACCCTAAAAACCAACCTAATTTAAATAACTAGTAAAAATAAAACCAATGAATGATTATCTTAAATATATGTCACATCACGGACATATCTAAATGGTTCTACTTTACCTTTAAGTGAGAACGGTAAATAATAATGAGAGAATATGCGTATTGTTTAGGAGTGTAGCGTCGTTTAGTGTTGTACGGTTTTGACATGAAGTAATTGTTGATGTAATCGTTGCTTCCGATGTTGATTGTGTAGAGACATTGTTGCAGTCTTTCTGCTGGAACATTCGCTTTCGTTATCGCTGTCTTGTGATTTTGTAGTTGCTTTCTTATACTGATTCTATCTCCCTATATATATATATTTAAGGTTTTGTTATTCAAAACATTAGAGCTACTGAAACTAAAACATCCCATCAAAACTCGGACGCTAAGTTACTAACTATACTTTATGAGATATTAAAGCCGAATCATTTATCATACCAAACAAAGTCTATAAGTTTTCCTAGTTCTTACTTCTTACCAAGTGTTCGCTTGTTTCTTCACGAAGTCCACTTCCACCGGAAGCGTAGTTCATCCCGGTGTGAGCTTGTTCCGGTGATGCTCCGGCGAATGGCGGTATGAAATCCTTAAAACCCGATAGTTCACCTGACGATAAAAACATCATAAATCTATATAAATTCATGTATGTTACTATATATATTCACAGTCGTCTTTTCTAAAGTGCAATTAAAGCATTCGAACAAAGCTCTATAAAGGAAAAAATCTGTAAGAAAATAGAATATACAAACATATAACTTGAGACCTATAATTTTAAGGAAAAAAAATTTAAACACGTCTAATATACCATTAATAAAATTGCGTACGACCTACAAAAATTGAGTGGACTATGCATGCATATATATCTTTAAAAATACGTAATTATTTGGCATATGAATGAAACACGGAAGGAACAAAATGGAGAGACTAGCTATTGATGTCACAATTTTGACTTTTAATTAATATGTAAAAATGAAATTATAAGTATTTAATTAATTGATATTTGAATATATTTTTTAACATATTGAAGATATATGTTAATATTTTGGATCTAGTGACATAAGTGTAAAAATGCTTTACCAATAAAATGTTAATTTATAAAGTATCATTTTAATTCTCAAGTCTCTCGTACGATATTTTTCATTTGTGCATGATATTTTAAAACCTTTTCTTTCTTCATTTTCAAAAAATATATAGAGGATATCCAAATGTCGAGTTACTTGAGGAAATGAATCGGGAACAAACCGATAATATCGGGGATAGTGCGGCCATTGGAAAAACGGCCGGTCGGGCCTTGGGGAAAGTCAATACCATAAGGTGAAAAGTTGACTTTTGCCTCAGATTTCAAGTTATTATTGTTTCCATTATCGGACATGGAGTCTCCAAAGACGAAGAAACACGGCTCTTGTTGCCCGTAAACCATCGTGGCCGCTGCAAACATGATGGCAGCAACTAACCAACAAACTTTAGACATTCCTTCAACTATTTTCTACAAAATAAAATAACAAGAACTGAATAGAGGAAATATTTATTGAAGAAAAGAAGTAAGATCTTATTTGTTAAAGTTGTCATATAAGAGAGGCCGGAAGTTTAAGTTTAAATTTGAAGTTGATTCTATGAAGAATATTAAAAGGCTATTTAAAAGAAGGGGTAATGAGAAAAATAAGGGAGACTACAATCTTTTTTATGTGGGAGGATCTTTAATTTTAGTTAACCTGATAATTTGTGATAGTGAATCATGCTATACTAAGATTGTACTTTATATTTTTTTGCAATTATTTTGTTTAAGCTATCCGATCCGTATCATCAAAGCATACTACTAGTACTCCCTATGTTAAAGTGTTGCTATGAAAAATTTGACACAAATTTTAAAAATATAATTTTAAGAATTCAAATAGGTTCTTATTCGATATATATAAGACTAATAAAATAATGATGATTTAAATTTAAACTTTATTCGCTTTTGATAAACGGTAAATTATAAATATGGTTTGAATATACTCATACTAAAAACATAAAAACAACAAAAATGTTTTTTTGGGAGAATGATGGCTTTGAATGGTTATCCATAGTCAAAGCGGTACATGGTGTACAACTTTAACAGTTACCAATCACAAAATCTTTATCAAAAGCGTTACTAACAGTTTTACTCTCAGTTTTTTTGTACATTTTTTTTGTACAACTTTTTTTTACAGTTTTGTACTATTCCGCTGAAGCTTACCGCTGAAGCTTACAGCTCCAGCTAACAACTAAAAAACTTGTACAGCTTTTGGTTACCAATTAGACCCGACACTTTTTTGTAGAACAGAAAAAGTATAATTCGTCTTTCACCAAACACAAATAGTGATCTAGTGGCATTTATTGTGGTCACCGCTGACAAAATCATTCAAATCACAATTATTTATAGTATACATCATTTATTCATCGTATATTTTGGAATAATTAGTATGGGTTATGAAAAGAAATAAAACTATTTTACTTTATAATACATTTAGATATAACAAGTAATCAGTATTTTTAAAATTGGTGAAAAAAACATGCTAGTCATATGATAAATTTTGGTGGCAGAACATAGGAATGCAATGAGTATAGAATAAGCATAACGAATGGAATGAAATGAATAGATCACAGATGCAAGATGAAGATAAACAACAATCCGTAATGTGAATTAAAATACTAGCTATAACTATTCCAAAGATCTATGTTGTTTTCCTTACAATTTGATATATCGATTTTTTCTGAATATAATCATCGAATCTCTAAAATGAACCTAATAAATGATAAATTTTTTTATAATTATGAAGAACATCGAAAGACATATAAATGCATTAGTTGTTTTGATTCGTAACGTTTTTGGGGCTTTTAAGTTTTAACATTCATAAGACGTGAATATTATATGCTTACAAATCTGATGAATGGCTTATAAGAATTTTCTTAATAATCTTATGTATTATAGCCATATGATGCTAATGTCTTGTTCATCTTTGAAAACACATGAACTAAAACTCTATATAGTGCGCCAAAACACCTTGATTGTGCTATGTATATAGTCTCAAATTTCCTGGCATGTATAAAGCTTTAGAGATTTTCTAACACAATTAAGAAACACTAAATTTTCTTTTATTCAAAATCATATTATGTACATAGATTCATAGAAAGCTTCTAATCAAGATCCATACAAAATTACAAAGGGAGACCTAAACTCTCCCATATAGTTGCCGGTTTATCATATTCATATATATAGACTATATAGTGTTATAACATAACATATCAACATAATATAAGAACATATAATATATATGTGCAAATTAACATGTTAATTTGAACAAGTCGCGGCACACTTGGTCGTACAGTCAAATGAACATCCTCCGCTGCGGCTGGTGCTTTTATAACCATCCTTGTTAACGTTGGTTGATTTGTAGCACTCCTCAGGACATGTCAGCTTCTTACCCTTACAAGCTCCTTGCGCCGAGCATGTATGTGCACCTCCAGCATTCATCATATCTCCGAATGATCCTCCAGCACCTCCAGAGGACCCCGAAAACCCTGAAAATCCGTGAAACCCGGATTTGGATCCAAACATTTCGCTGATTCCACCATCCCAGAGTTGACGACTTGCTTGAGATGCTGAGACGAAGACGATTATCAGAAGAAAAAGTAAAAAGATAGATTTTGACATTTTGTTGTTGTTATTGTTGTTGTTGTTGTTGTTGTTGTTGTTGTTGTTGTGTGTGTAGATTGTTTGTTGTGAAATTGAATAGGATGATTTTTCGATATATGCATATATATAATATATTCTGACCAGATATATGACCAGTGATTTTCTTAAGCTATTTAAAGAAAGAGGCAATGAGAAACTTTAGGCAGACTACAATTATTTGGGAAAGATCTCTAATTTTAGATTAATTATAGAGGGTTAGATCATTGGTGGGATTTGTTTATGCAACTAAGAAATTGTGTAAATTAAATTTCTTGCAAGCATGTACTTAAAATTATGTACATTGGAGGACGTACATAGGTTTTGGGAGGGGCAACTGCCACCTATGGTTTGTTTTAAAAATATTTGTGTAATTGGATTGCTAATTTTATGTCTCGATCGCTAGGTGGATGTACGGCGCGTGGCTACGGACTTGTTGCATAATTTTTTTTTGAATCAATTACTAATAAGGGACTTATTTGAGGGGTGTTTATAAGTTTTGCCATTTGGCCAAAAAACTTTCAAATATGCCATTTTCTTATATATTAAAACATAAATTTACACATGATGTTTGGGTTTATTAGGTTCTAGTTTTTTGTAGGGTATAGTTTTTGTTATGAAGTATCTGTTTTATGAAAAAAATTTCCAAATTTTTTAGTTTTTACAAGTTGCAAAAATGGCAAATTTGAAAATTATTGTAAAAATGGCATTTTTGAAAAATGGTCATGCAAAAATGGCATTTTAGACAATAATCCCTTTTTTTTTTACATGTTAGATCATTATGCATATATTAAAAGTTTAAGATATGGTGGAAAAGACTGAAAGAATAACTATTATAGAATGATGAGTAGTGGAACTTACATTTAGAATCTTTAGAAAAAAAAAAGTTACATTTAGAAAATAAATGCATTTAGGGGTTACAATTTTTGTAGATTAGTAGGAAAACTATGCAAATTATAAATTATGGTCAATTTGATTTAATTTGAGTAATAAAAGTATTTTAGTGGGTTGAGTAGCGATGTTCTTCTAATTATTTATTATGAGTTACTGACTTTGATTTTAAATTTAGTAAGAGTTTCACATAAATCTAATTAATAGGAGCTACACAATAATATTATAAAAAAATTAAGAAGAAGAGACTTAAACTCAGAAAATAATTTGTTTACAAGATATACATAACATTTTCTTACACTTTTATTTATCCAAATTATACAATATTAATATATATAACTTATTTAAATATGATCATACATACATATCTTTTGAATATATTCCATTATTTATTCTTCAAATTTGATAAAAGTTTTTCTTTAGTACTTTTGTGCATTTGAGGTCAAAACACAAAGCCGAAAAAAAGAGAGGTCAAAACACACAAAAAATTAAAATATTAATGACAACAGTGTAATTTCATAGTATTATACAACAAACCATGAATAAAATAAATATCAATACAGATCTTTACAAAATTATATAGTAGATCACAAAAACTAAATGTATTGATGAGTAAATTAAAAAAAAATTACAAAAACGTTATTCGAGCTAAGAAAGAAGTAATTTTAGAAAACAAAACTTAAAACAACAAATATTGAATAATATAAACATTAGAATGATTATATAACTATCTCTATTCTATGAAAAAGTAATGACGAGTATATTAAAAATTTTAAGAAAATTATTTAAGACAAGAAAGATGTAAATTTAGAAAAAAATCTTAAAACCATAAACCTTGAATAAATTAAAATTTTTAATGATTTTATATAATTGAAAATGTTAAAAAAAATTATTTGAGATAAAATGAAGAAAAATAATTATTTGATAAATGTATTACAATAATGATTTCATTATAAAGATACATGAATATGTTAGAAAATAATCAAATATCTAAAGTAGAGAATGAAGTTTGATATTTCAACTTGATTTCATAGTTATGCGATGGATGGAATCAATATTCTTATCTACATCGATAAAATTGAAAATTTTGTTATAGACATCAAATTTTAGTTATCTTATTATATAAAGTATGGTTTTCAAAGTTAGTAACTCATAAGATCGCGACACATGGCAAGTGTTTCGTTAAGATTTTAACAAGTGTAAAAATTACAACCAATTAGATTTGGACATTATGTTAACATAAATATGAAAAATTTAAAATCTAAAATATATACTTAGATTTAAAGAAAATCTAAATAAATATTTCTTTCATTCTCAAATTAAAACTAAGAAAAAGTAAATGTTGGGTTTCCAATTTTCTTTGTGAATTATAATTTACTTTTATAATGATTGTGTTTTGTTAATTTCTAAATTATTTTTAATTGTAACTAAGATATAAATTTGATATTATGTATAAATTGTGTTTGATATACTTTTTTAGCTCTAATCCATTAAGTGCATAAATGTTTAAATATTGTTTATTATGATGGTATAGATAGTTAAATTGTATTGGAAAATGGTATATATGAAGTTCAAATCCAGTTTAAAAGAATTATCATATATATTTTTTTATCAAAAAAATAAATAGATTATTACTTAGATTTCAAATATTATCGATTAAAATTATATTTATTTTCTAACCCGCGTATTTACGCAGGTCTTATCTAGTATATATATAATTTTGAATTAAAAATGAAAACTAAAGAGGGAATAATAAGTATATTCTAGAAACGCATTAGAATTAAAATAAATTTAAAACAATGTAAGACATAGTCTCTAGAAATAAAAATTAGAATATATCAAACTTTTACAATGATTTCTCAATTGATTTTCAACCCATGCAACAACAACATAAGAAATAAAAAATAATTAGGATTTGAGATAAGGATGAAAGAATAATTTAGTTTTATGATGAGAGGTGATGGAAATTACATTTAAAAAATATTTAACTTATGGGAGTTAAAATTATAATTTATAGTGTGTTTGAATGACATGGAGGGGAAAAAAATGGTTAATATTAATTTTACTTTTTTCTATTTATATTTTTAATTGATTATAATCTAATTAAAAGGAGAAAAAAATGATAAAACATACAATTTGAGATTTAAATTTTCTTGTGGCCACTACTAGAAGCGTTTGGAAAACGGACTTCATGGAACAATGATGACGCTGGTTTTGTCACCATGTATGTCCGAGTACAAGTCCTTATTATCACCAAAGAAGGTTAATGACTTAAGTCCACTTGATTGATATCATTGAAAATCTTTGCAATATCTTTTTTAATAAAAAATTAAAAAATTAAAGTTATATAATATCTTTATTAGAACTTAAGATTTTAATTTATCTTTAATTCTACCCAAATATACAAAACATAAAACAAAAAGAAAATCTATTTAAAGTTATTTTATATCTTTATGACCCAATCTAATCTTTATTTTCATTATTTGGTTAAGTTTTTAACACATCAATTACTGTGAAAACCGATTCTTGATTTACACGGATCATGGATGGTTAATATCGATATGATGACTTATATTGATTATTGAGTTGATTGGCCTCAAATGATTTTCTTGTGCTAAATATGTACTTCAACGACGATTAGGCATTTCTATTGCAATTCAAGTACAGTCACGAGTGGTTTTAAAACAACTGAAATCACTGAAACACACCAATCATCATGTAAAGGATTATATTTAACTAGATTTTTCATGTCACATACCAAAAACTCAAAACCATGAAAGGTATTGTTCAATAAACCTACCAACCATCTTAAAAACTATCGATTAAACAAACACACTTAGTAAAGGGATAGAGGAATAAGAAGTCCAAAAAATTCCAAACATGAAATATCTAATGACTCAAACATCAAAACATCTTAAAATCAATAAACGAAACAGACTGTTTTTAATTTAGTTACAATCAGAATTCACTTTGTTTGGCGATGCCGCTTTTGCCATATGAGAAAAAGTATGGCATAGCCGATGCTTTTAAATATCATATACTTTAGAGGAGGTTTAATACGTCTGAAAACCCATCCGGTTGCTGCTACTCTAACTTGCTTTGATAATTGGGAAGATAGTGAAATTTATAGAGGTCCTATGAACCTGTCTTACTACACAAGTGGGGGACATGAGGTTTTGATGCTTGATTGTATAGAAATCAACGAAGAAAATGTGATTAGATGTAAATCTAGCAATGGTAAAGAGACAGGGAATGAAGGATATACACATGTTTCACCTGAAGTAATGGTGATGGTGTTGGAGGCGCTAGGAAGAAAATGGGTGTCTATAGTTGTCTAACAAAACCACATTATCTTCTATATGATTTTTATTCCATAGAAATGGCGAAGGGTTCGTATTTTGTCCAAATTGAAGACAATGATCCTGAAAATAGAAAGTATAGGATTGACTATGCCAAATAAGTTGCCAAATCTAAATCTCCAACAAGGATGTGTGGTTCTCGAAGATATGTTTGTCCCTTTAGGTTTCTTCTCTCTTTCTCTTATTTTCAACTCTCATGATTAACTTTAGACAATCAATTAGTTGTTTTGTCTCTGTTTTGTTTGAAATGAATTATTAAATGAACCAATAAAGAGAAAGTGAAATATTACTTTTATAGATATAATTATTAAATGTTTCTATTTGTAGTTTTTTCAAAAGGAGAACAAAAAATAGATAAACATACAATTTGAGATTTAATTTTTTGTGCCGACTACTAGAAGCGTTTGGAAAATGGGAACAATGACGACGCTGGTTTTGTCACCATGTATGTTCGAGTGCAAGTCCTTATTATCACCAACGAAGGTTAATGACTAAAGTCCACTTGATTGATATCATTAAAGATCTTTTCGTTTAAAAGTTTGCAAAGTAATTTCTTTTTTTATTTATTTTAAGTTATATAATATCTTCATCAGAACTTAAAAATTTACTTTATCTTTAATTCTACCCAAAAATACAAGACATAAACCAAAAAGAAAATCCTATTTAAAGTTATTTTATATCTTTATCACACAATACAATCTTTATTTTCATTATTTGTTTAAGTTTTTAACCCGTCAATTACTGTGAAAACTGATTCTTGATTTACACGGATTATGGATGGTTAATGTCAATACGATGACTCATATTGATTATTTACTTGATTGGCCTTAAAGGCGTTCAATTTTCTTGTGCTAAATATGTACTTCAACAACGATTAGACATTTCCACGCCAATTCAAGTACAGTCGCCAATGGTCAAAGAATAACAAATTATAGTTTTGATTATTCTACATTACAAAACCACTAAAATCACTGAAACACACCAATCATCATGTTGATGATCATATTTGACGAGATTTTCATGTCACATACCAAAAATTCAAAACCATGAAAGGTATTGTTCAATAAACCCATCAACCATCTTAAAAACTATCGATTAAGCAAGCACACTTAGTAAAAAGATAGATGAATAAGAAGTCTAAAAACTCCAAATATGAAATATCAAACTATCTCAAACATCAAAACATCTTAAAATCAACAAATGAAACAGAGTGTTTTAACTAGCATAAGCACTGTTAAATCTCCTGTTCAAAAACGCGGCCTCCGCGGCGGCATAATCGGCGACTAGGCGCTCGGCGGTCAGGAGCCGCCGCGATTTCGTCAATTCGGCTAACAAATCGGGAAATGTTAGAAACTTTTATTTTTAGTGAAAATAAAGGTATAAATCAGTTTTTAAAGTATAGATCTATCATATTTGGGTAAAAATCACTAAAAATACAAGAGAAAACGATAATAATCGTGAGAAAAAAATGAAACGGCTGAGATTAGGGTTTGAAGTCGCAGAGAATGATGAAGAAGACGAGGGCATTTTTGTCATTTCACTAAACCAGAAAAAAAAAAGAGCCAAAACAAACATATGCGAGGTTCGAACCCCGGTTCATTAGGATTCCTACACGCAACAAGCCACTGGACCAAGTTATTCTTTAAGTTATGTTCTAATATTTAGTTTATATACATATATGTCGATAAAAATACTAAAAATTAATCCCCGATTTAATTCCGATTTCCGATTAATCGCTAGGCCCGTACTCACCGCCCGACTAACGCCTAGCGATATTTTGAACAAGGGTTAAATCCTCCATTCACCATAATTATTCTTTCATTTTTGTATGTTGATTAAAATAATAAATATAATAATTGCTACTATGGCGGTTAAAGTTGTAAGAGAAAAATGGTTAAGTGTGGTTATTGTTATAAACCATATGGATGGACTCCATAACCGGCCTATGGCCCATTAGGGTTTTACCTTATTCTCTATATCCTGCTATTATCCTTGTATATATATCTTTTATACTATTAATGAAAGACACAGTTTACAACACGTTATCAGCACGAGTTCTGCTTAACTGAGTAAACCCTAGCCAACTAAGCAAACACGAAACCCTAACCGCTTGAGACAAAAGAAAATCAGATCAAACCCTAGCCGACCTAGCAAACAAAAATCTAAGTCTAAGCCATGAGTTCCTAAATCGATGCCGCCTTTATTTTGTTTGACGATATCTCCGACCTTCCGCTTCACTCGTCCCATCGAAAGAAAACCACCGTATTCGAGATAAGTTTTCATGCCGTAGTACTTACTTTATACGTTTTATATTTGTCGGCTTAAGAATTAGCATATCTATTTATATTCTATAACTAGCGATCTTGTATATCATATGGTATAACTACCATTGATATTATAGAATTATCGATCTGAATAATTAATATAATTGTGCTTCATAATCGGATCATCATATGCACGTTCGCATCATCGTCGTGATTAATTGCTTTATGAAACACTTCATGATATATTTTATTGTTTGATTCCACTTGTCTGGTCAATATTGTCATGCTGTGGTTTGTTATTTCTTAGCCTATTGCTTGACTAATATTCTATTAATTAGAGTTTTACAAGTACAAAGCATATTAGTAGTCGACGTGATCATGCTTTATTATTTGATTCAGTTTGCTTGGTTAATACTGTCAGGTTTTATTGTTTAATTGATACACTCAAACCGATAGCATGATTTAGTGCTTTATTGCTTAATGTTGTATTGAGGCACACACTCGTACGTCTGGTCGTATCGAATTAATTAATAATCATGTTTGGTCTTCGTTGGTTTGGTTCTTATATTTTCAAAATTTGTTGGTTCTCCTTACTACACATATATTTTATACTTTTAATCTTACAGTGCCATGGGGAAATCATTGCATCAATTATTAACCGACTACTCATACTTACTCTCGTTTTAATTACTAAGATTCGATCCAGTATTTAATTGACTTATATGATTGAGATCTTTGAGCATTGTCGTTTGTTTGATTCATGATAATTCTATGAGCATTACAGTTTGTTTGATCTTGTATTTAATAAACGTTTCTTATTTATTAATTTTTGGAAACGAAGGAGTATAAAGAAGACTAAGCAAATAATTATCATCCGTTCACATCTGCTCCATTTCATACGTATTAAGAGGATCTCTCCGATTAAAAGATAAGTACTATTTATTCATCATACTTAATATTGATACATGATCAAATAAAG
Source organism: Arabidopsis lyrata subsp. lyrata (assembly GCF_000004255.2). Classification (NCBI taxonomy): domain Eukaryota; kingdom Viridiplantae; phylum Streptophyta; class Magnoliopsida; order Brassicales; family Brassicaceae; genus Arabidopsis; species Arabidopsis lyrata. The sequence continues at coordinate 23,532,624 of NW_003302553.1, forward strand.
TTTGATTTAATTGAAATAATTTATATATATATATATATATATATATATATATCATATGATCTCGTTTGATAAGATAAAATTTGCACGAAAATTGGCACATGTGATTTGATTTATGATTTTTGTTTGGAGAATTAATTGAGAAGTTAGTGAATGGAAAGATGTTTAATGGCATGATAGATTGAATGTTTTAATATAAACCCTAGGTTAAACCGAAAGTAAACCGGTTTAATAAATCTTAAGTCACTGTTTAAGATCAAGTTTCCCATAAATGGAAAGTTTCCAGAAATAGAAAATTTCCATAAATAGAAAGTTCCATATAAGGAAAGTTTCCAGAAATAGAAAGTTTTCATAAATAGAAAATCTCCATAAATAGAAAGTTCCATACATAAAACTGAAATCCTAGCAAAACTAAAACTAAACCATAAATCGCGGATGCTAAAACTCTAAAACTTAACCGCGAAATCCTAATATCCTAATCTAGTATGATCCGATTGTTTGGTTGTTCTTCGTTGTATACTAGATCAATCTTCTAGGGTTGATTTCATCCATATATATATAACATGATTGTTTAGAAAACACTTGCTGAAGACAAGCATGGCTCGGTCTTAAATACCGCATGACTTGATCTAACTGATTACATGAGTTCTCATTTAACTCTATATATTGTAGATGTCAGAAATCAACTATTATGAATACACGGCACTCAATGCCTCTAGTGACAATTATTTACAATGGGCTTTGGACACTGAGATTGTCCTAAAGAAAAAAGGGCTTGGTGAATCTATTGTGGAAGGAAACAATGTTACCAGAAGAGAAAGATATAAGGCGATTACTAACATACGCCATCACCTCAATGAGAGTCTCAAAATCAGTACCTCACTATTAAGAATCCTCTGGACCTCAGGACAGAGTTGAAAAAAAAAATCAATATAACCACCAAAGAACGGTGCTATTACCCAAAAGCCCGATTCGATCGGAAGAATCTCAGATTCCAGGAATTTAAAACCATGAATGAGTATAACTCAGCACTATTTAAAATAGTGTCAATACTGAGATTCCGTAGTGAGGAAGTTACTGAGAATGACTTGCTAGAGAAAGCATTCTCGACCTTTCACACAAACAATATATTGCCTCAACAACAATATCGTGAAAAAGGTTTTTACCATATATGCGAGTCTAAACTCTTGTTTTGCTACTTGCTGAGCAAAACAATGAGTTATAAATAGTGAAATGAGACCTCCTGGTCCTACCCCATTATTAGAAGCCCATTGGGCTGAAGAGCCTAAAGAGCCTAAAGAGACTAAAGAGTCTAACCACGTCCAAAGAGATAAGTATCATGGCCACAGTCATGGTAAATGGAATGAACATGGTAGAAGTGGCAATTATAATTTATATGATCAAGGAAACCATTCATATGGTTAAGGCCGCCGACCCGACTTTGGTCGTAATCGAGGTAGAGGCCACGGTATACCTAAACCACAAGACTCAAATAAACTTGTTTGCCACTGATGAGGAATGGGGAAACCATTGGACTAAGACGTGCAGGACACCTAAGCATCTCGTTGATCTCTATCAAGAGAGTTTGAAAAGAATCTAGAAGCTCATTTAGTTCATCACGATGGTGAAGAAGATTTCGACCATGAGATAGATGACTATGAGAATTTAATAAACGAAAAATATCTAAAGACATGGTTCATTAGCCAAATTGCGGGTATAGCTAAATTTAGTGAAGGCTAAGGGCAGGCCCATGGCAGGCCCATATTCCCAAGGGCACACATTCTCAGATGCTTCATATTCACCCAGCCCAAAGGGGCTTGTTGAGTTTCAAAGAAATGTGTTTGAATGGTTTCCACATTGAAACTAAGGGTGAAGGGAACAAAGGATTCCCATATATTACTAAGAGCACCCAAGACCATGAGAAGGTCTTAGAGACTATACCCGCGTCATAGAATTTTACTATTTCAAGGTCAATATGATAAAGGCTAATACAGTAAACAAAAGGGTTTACTAAGAAATTCACTAATGGCATGACTGGCCTGGCCAGCCTGGTTCTAACATGATGCGTAAAGCTGATATTAAAATCAAAAGGGCACACCTCTTAAGGACCTCACGTGTGTAGCATGTACACAAGGGAAACTCATACTAAGGCCATCACCAGTCAAAGCAACTAGAAACTTGGTGTTTCCTAGATTGCTGGCCCAGACCATAAGTCTGTGAGCCCACATACTTAAGACTATATGTCTAGATAATGCTGGTAAATTATGTCCCAAGCGTTTTATGGCTACAGTATGTCCATGAGGGGGAGAGTAGTATACCCCGTGGCACATGTCCATACTTGAACTCACAGTAGCTGCTTGGGGACACGCAATATTACATGCAACAAGAGCATATACGCATCAGGCCATTCTAGTGAGCATAGATATTCACCATCCCAACTACTCACAGGTCAGGATCCAGATATGTCCCATCTAAAGACATTTGGGTGTGTCACCTATTTACCCATAACACCACCACAAAGAGCAAATAATGGGACCTCAAAAGGGGATGAGAATATACGTTAAAAATGATTCTCCCACCATCATTAAGTATCTCGAGCCAAAGGCCAGATACAAGGATTGTCATCTCAATGAATCCGTTTTACCAACACTAGGTGGAGAGACTAACAAGCTGGTCAAAGAACTTACATGGAATCAAACATCCTTCACATAGCAAGATCCTCGGACTCCATCAGAGATCCAAAAGACTATATATCTGCAAAAGCTAGCTAAAACAGTTGCCAAGATTCCTATAATAACCCAAAGAGAGTAACAAAATCGTACATACCAGCTTGTAATGCACCAGTACATATTGATGTTCACAAGGAACATAATCAAGTTGTTACAGAGGCTACAACACGTAAGAAACGTGGTAGACCCAAAAGGTTCCAAAGGCAAAAACCCTCGGAAATCAAAGAAAGGTGCAAGGGAAACCGAGAAGGTTCAAGAAACCATAGACATGGCCGGCTAATAGACATAACCCTAAGGTACCAATCAATGAGGTTTGGGACGCCAAACCTCAAGGTCCTGAAGGTGTAAAGAGATCTCTATAAACTATATCATGTCTAGAATACAATAGAACCGAAAAGATGTCGACATCAATGATAATATATTTGTGCATAAGGTAGCAACTGAAATGAATGAGGATCAGGAGCCCACATCTATACTAGAGTGCACTCAAAGACCTGATTGATTAAAATGGTACAAGACCATAAAACGTGGAGCTAATAATCATTAAGAAGAAGAATGTGTTTGGTCCAATACGAAGGACACCATTCAATGTAAAGCCAGTGGGACAAATGAGTCTTTGTGATTATGTGAAATAAACATAGTGAAAGCGTGATATATCAGACACGGCTTGTCGCACAAGGATTCACACAAAGACCAGAAATAGAGGAGATATACTCCCCTGTGGTGGATGCTAAGACATTTAAATCTTTGCTAAGTCTGGCTATATAAAAGAGAAAGATTTGCGGCTAATGGATGTAATGCCTGCATATTTATATATGTCCACTGGATAATATATGAGATTACCAGAGGGTATTGAGCTCAAAGATAAGAAAGATTCTCGAGAACAACACTGCATAAGGCTGGACAAATCCTTATATGGACTGAAACAAAGCGGACGTATGTGGTATAACCGGTTAAGCGAATATCTCATCAGAGAAGGCTATAAAAACGATCCGATCAGTCCATGTATTTTTATCAAGAGGTTTGCAAACAAAGGATTTGTAATCATAGCAGTGTATATGAATGATTTAAACCTCTGGGTAATCGACCAAACAGTTGAGTATATCTAAAGAAAGAATCTGAAATGAAAGACCTAGGCAATAATTAAGTTCTGTTTGGGATTACAACCTGAGTACGTGAATAATGGAATCCTTGTGCATCAAATGACATACACTGAAAGAGTACTCAAGGAGATTTAATAAGGACCAGGCCCGCCCATTGACTAGGCCCAATGGTGGTAAGAAGCCTCAGATTGGATAGTGATCCATTCAGTCCGGAAATGCCATACCTCAGTGCCATAGGAGTTCTAATGAATTTGGCTAGACACACTAGACCAAACATTTGTTTTGCCATGAGTCTCCTGTCTAAATTTAGTTCATGATCAACCCAAAGGCACTGGAAAGGTTTAAAGGAAGGTTTGGTTAAATTTTAAAGTTTATTCTTCCTGCGTTGTTTACTTAGGTATATTCTATACTGATCTAACCAAAGAAGTTCCAGTTTGCTTTGGTTTAGTTTGATTTGCTGATGCAGGTTATTCATAAGATCAGATTATGGCATGGTCAATGAATAGGAACTACGTGTGGCTTGATCCCTTCCAAGGGTACGTAGGCAGCCTTCCTTAAGGCGCAACTACTACTACATCAAAGACCATCATATTTGAAGACAACGCAGCATGTATTGCTCAACTCAAGGACGGCTACACTAAGAGAGACCGGACGAAGCACATTTTTCCAAAGCTCTTCTTCACTCATGAATTACAGAAGGACGGTCAGGTCAAAGTTCAACAGATCCGGTCAAGTGAGAATTCAGCCGACCTATTCACCAAATCATTGCCGACTTCAACGTTCCGGAAGCTCATTCATCAGATCGGGATGCGCGGACTTAAGGATCTACAGTGATGCTCATATCAGGGGGAGTAATGCGTGTTGTACTCTTTTTCCTTCACCATGGTTTTGTCCCACTGGATTTTCCTGGTAAGGTTTTAATGAGGCAACATTCCCCAGCGCATTATAGAGATCACGTTTTAGTATCGGGCACGGTTATGTCTTCCAAGGGGGAGTGTTATAAACCATATGGATGGACTCCATAACCGGCCTATGGCCCATTAGGGTTTTACCTTATTCTCTGTATCCTGCTATTATCCTTATATATATATCCCTTATACTATTAATGAAAGACACAGTTTACAACAGTTATATCTATTATTTCTTTTTTAAAAAGACAAGCATAAAAAATTAGAAAATCTTATTGACCACTACAACTGTATAGGAGAAAAAAAAATGGGTCAATTTAAATACTATAAAAAATTGTTAAATTTTGATAACTATCAAACCGTAGTTAAAATTTCTCCATTCTTTATTTTCTTTATATTTTATGAATATTAACTTTGTGGTTTGTACCATTTACGTAATTTACTATAGTTAATTTCTAAGTTTTCAGTTTATAAAAAAATAGCTTTCATTTACGTAACAACAAATATATATTTTTTAAAAAGCTAAATTTTAAAATTCTAAAACTATTTTATTTTATGGTTTGTTAATATTATTAATTCATTTTCATTTATATATATTTACCTAAAATATATATTCCATACCGTTTTTAACACTTTCACCATTCAAACATTTGGACCGTACTGCATGTGGTTTTGCTTACCATTCATATATTGTTCCGCACCGCTTGTTACACAGTAACCGTACTTGTTCCGAATGGTCTGTTTCTTTCAACCGTACTACAATAAAACTGCATCACACCTCTATAACCGATTGTTCCACATCTCTATTATCGCTTATTCTGCAGCGCTCAAACCGCTATAACCATTTGAAGCCTTAGTTATACTTATACATTGACCCATTAATTACCGATGTGTATATGATAAATGACTTTACCTATATTTTTTTTCTCTTCATTGGTATATTAAACGAAAATATCTAAAAGGTTCAGAGAACAAATACTGCTATATCACGACCACTTCACAACATATTTCAATTTGCTCAACATGGGGATCAATCATACTTTGAGCACCCCATTGAATGCTCCTTAAGTAAAGATGAATCTGTTGGAACTTGTTTTTGACAAAATGGTTTTGACCATTGTTACGGTGGAGTTTCCGGTGAAGACGTTCATCGGAATGACCAGTTCTTGGGCACGATGAAATCGTTGCTGCGAGCACTACGTGGTGGTGTATTGGAATGTCAAAAATAGAGTTCGTTTGAATGAGAAATAGAGGTCCAAAGTGGTTAGCTTGCTAAGCTTGGAATTTTAACTAAATGTTAATTGGACCACATTGGAGGTCAAAGGAGAAACCCAAACACATATGGGTTGGATTTGGGATTTGAGATTAATAATATGGGCTTGTAACCCATTAGTTTATTCTTGTTTGCCCTAATCCATATTGAATTATGTTGTTGACTAATTCAAAGAAATATCTCCTTGATTGATTTTGTAACAACCTAATTAAGTCTCATGAATTAAGGTTGAAATCAATTTACGACATTGACGTTAGAGAATCAAATTCTCATAACTCACGTATCCTCCTCTTTATGGCATAGACGTTGAGCTTTTAGTATAAAGTCAAGCCTTTGTCTTCTCATTCTGATCACCAATCAAAGCATAAAAAATCCCTGTCTTCTCTTTTCTTCTTTTTTGTTTGTGTCTAAGAGTACAACACAAGACTAGTGTTCGTTTAGCTTTTGATTTGAGTGTTGCAATCAAAAGGAGAAACAGTTTTATCCTGGGACTCTAATTGTCATCAAACCGGCACACTACGGGGCGATTTTTGAGTTAAGGAGAGAGATCATCAATGTTCTCGACTCTGTTTACCACCGTCAATCTCCGTTCTTCAATCATCCTTCCGGTATGGTTGATTTTTGATAATTGTTCAATGATAATTGCTTTACAAATATTAGATTGTACCCCTGTTGAAATATTCAGCTCTTACAGAATCAAGTCTCCTTCGTCTGGGAAAACGATCTATTTCCCTACGATAACTATAACATCATACCAGATCCACACCAATCTATGACCTCATGCTATATATCCCCGAACAAATAGTTGTCAACTTATGTTCCCCCAAATCAAATAGTTTTCATCTATTTGTCCATATATCTAGGTTTAATTAATCGGTTACGAACTTAACCGATAGAAAACCATAATAACCCAAGATAACCGATTTAAAAATCTGATTGACTTAAAAACCCGACCCATTCTCAAACCCGACCCGTATCTTACCCGATTTCTTCTTCTTCTTCTTCATCTTCTTCCAAGCCATGATTTTGCAGATTTAATTTGGCTTCTCATGAGATTAATGGATCCTCACGGAGACTTGAAATTATCTAGCCAATCTAATCGAATCTCAACAAGTCTACACCTAATTCATGGGTTTTTCACGTTTCAATTTATGGGATTCACCACATTTTCTTGACTTCCGATCTCCATCTCCTTAGAATTTGAAGCCACCTAAGGTCATAGAAAAGGACAAAATTCCACAATCTATTGATCTCCACAAGCTAAACAATCTTGATTCATGAGATTAATGATTTGCTAAACCAATGCCGTACACAAAACATCAAATTTTTCGTCCAAATATTCAGATCAAAAGCCAAACTTATACAATCCGATAAATCTGCAAATCCATCGTTATCTAGCCTCTCCAAGGAAAAAAAACAGATCAGAAACCGAAAGATAATTGAACCAAAGGAAGATTCACTAATATAGACATTGCTATTTTCCATGCTTCGCCGGCACCGTTGATCGGAAAATACTACCAGAACTGGCACATTTGTGGGTTGAAGATACGAAGAATCAACGGAGAAGACAAACGAATTGGTGAGAATCGTGGATCTAAAAACCATTATAAATTTTACTTTCAACTCAGTTTTTGATCAGAGAAGACAACGACAAGAGCGAGCGAGGGAGGGAGAGAGAATTGAAATCGGATCGATTGGGTTGGGTTTGGTTGTCATTGTAATCGGGTATGGGTCGTCGTAATTTGCTGTAACCGGGTTTTAATTCGGTTTAGCATCGTTTCTATGTGGTTAAATTTGTTTTGTAAACAATAAACCGATTAAAACCAAAGTTTATGGAGATACAGGGGAAAAACGGTCTATTTCCCCCAGAACTATCGTATCTGGCCAGATAAAGTTCGATCTTTGACCTCTGTCTATATACCCATGAAACGGAATTTAAATGTTTATTTCTCCTCCAATTGAAAGTTCGAGAGTTTAATGTCCATGAATCCTGGTTTCGTCGGTTTAGTGCGTAAACCCGAGATGGAACCTTGTTTCGGTCGTAACTTAACCAAAAAATAAAAATGGATTCCTTATTAAAACCCGACCCATTATCGTTGTCATCCCAAAAATCAAAATTCCAAAATCCCCAAATTCAAATTAAAAACCCTAAAAAGGCTGAACTCTCAATTTTCGAATGTGTGATGTGTTGTATAGTCTACGTGGACGCACCACTTGGGGCACACTATATGAGGGCATAAACACGCAACTCCATAGGAAGTTTCTTGAAGCCTAAAACATTATGCTGCTTCTCGATCTTTTAACCCCCCATACATATTGCTCCATTATTATTCTTCTTTCGTGACTTTCAGGGGAAACTTTGTTTTTTTCCTTACGATTAAAATTCTATGACTTCGCCGCCGGTGGACGCAATGATTACCGGAGAATCATCTTCTCAGAGATCTATCCCGACGCCGTTTCTCACAAAACGTATAACCTCGTTGAAGATAGTTCCATCGACAATGTTATCTCATGGAACGAAGATGGTTCTTCTTTCATCGTATGGAATCCAACAGATTTCGTCGAGAGCAATTTGGGGATTTTCAATTTTTGGTTTCTATTTGTTTTTTGGGTAATGGGTCATAAACTGGTTGTAATTTGGGTTTAGACTGGTTCTAATTAGGTTTAATTGGTTAAAGGATCGGTTAGGTATACATTAAACCAATTAAACCCAGCTCTATGGGGTTTTAAATCTCGAACCATTAAGCTCTCGAACTTTCAATTGGTGGGTAAATAAACATTTAACTTCCGTTTCATGGGTATATAGACAGAGGTCAAAGATCGGGCTTTATCTGGCCAGATGCGATAGTTCTCGGGGGGAAATAGACCGTTTTTCCAGATACAGGTTTCAAACTTTGTTTCGGGAGATATAGGTTTTGGAATTTTAAATCGGAGAGATTTAAGATGAAAAGTTTTTTTTCGGAGGTATTTAGCACGAGGTTATAGATTGGTATGGATCTGCTATGATATCAATAGTTCTCGTGGGGAAATAGATCGATCGATTGGCCCAAATTTGGTAAATATAATGGGCCTCGTTAATAATAGATTGGCCCAAACATCTTAATATATTTCTAAGTCACGTGGAATGTCACGTGCTAATCATCTTCTTCATTCTAAAAAGTAAAAACCTAAATCTGCAAGATCTAAACAAAAACAAAAACTTCAGAAATTTGAATTCCTCAGAATTGCGGAGCAGAAAAAAGCAACCATGGCGAATCCTATTCAAGAGGTACAATTTCGCTAATGCAATTTGGATTCAATCTTCGCTTTTGCAATGTATTATTTTTCTGTGAATTGATTTGTAATTTGGATTTTTTGATGGCAGATTCTGGAGAAACAAGTTCTAACGGTAGCGAAAGCTATGGAAGATAAGATAGACGACGAGATCGCGTCTTTAGAAAAGCTTGACGAAGACGATTTAGAGGTTTTGAGAGAGAGAAGGTTAAAGCAAATGAAGAAAATGGCAGAGAAGAAGAAACGTTGGATTAGTCTTGGACATGGTGAATACTCTGAGATCCATTCTGAGAAAGACTTCTTCTCCGTCGTTAAAGCCAGCGAACGCGTCGTCTGCCATTTCTACCGCGAGAATTGGCCTTGTAAAGTATGGATTCATGATCTCTTGCTTCAACATTTTCGAACTTTTTGGTGGTTTCAATAGATTTCGATTGTGTAGTTCAATGTATGATCTTTGATTAGAGATGTTTGGAATCAAAGAATGGTGCATCTTGTTCATAGATACTAGACCTTGTGGATGTGTCTGCATTGCTTGATTCTTAGAGCTTGTGGATAGTGATGTGTTTCGATTCGATGTCACGGTTGTTTCGATGATTGGTGATTTGTGAAAATCCTGTGTGTTTGAATGATTGATGTTTGTGTAGGTGATGGATAAACATATGAGTGTATTGGCAAAGCAACACATTGAGACACGTTTTGTGAAGATTCAAGCTGAGAAAAGTCCGTTCTTGGCTGAGAGGCTCAAGATTGTTGTTCTTCCTACTCTTGCACTTATTAAGAACACTAAAGTCGATGATTACGTGGTAATAATAATTGCTTAAACAAGGACATTTTTTTAGTCTCTTTAGGATATGATTTAATGGATGATGAATGTTGTTGTTGATGATAGGTTGGGTTCAATGAGCTGGGAGGGAAAGATGATTTCAGCACAGAGGATTTGGAAGAGAGAATAGCCAGAGCGCAAGTGATCCATTACGAGGGAGAGTCATCATCGCTTAAAGCAAAGTCTACTACACAAGTCAGAAGGAACGTGAGGCAGAGTGCTCGTTCAGATTCCGACTCCGAATAAAATCCAAGTTTTTTCAGCAAATTTTCGTTGGTATGTTCATGATCCTCACTCTATCTTCAGCCCTTTTTTGTGTGAGTTTGTTGTATTGTGCGAATTCAGTTGTGATGTTTAATACAAAGTAGGAGATGATCTAACCTTGATAGTTCGAAAGAACGTGTTGATGAACTTTGCCATTCAAGTAATCAAGCCACATGCAAAGCTTAGAGTCAAAACCAAAATCTTTAGAGGGAAAGTCATTCAAAACGTCTGTGTCCATGGATGATTCCATACATCCAACGAAAGAAGTCGCCAACCATTTTCAGTTTTTCTTTTGTTCTACATTACAATGGAAAATAGGGATCTACCTGATATTGTTTACCGGCAATTTTTAAGATCATCACATGAATAATCAGCAACAATTTTTTTTTTATCTCTTAGATATCTTAGTTTACCCGTACTCTAAAGAAGAGTAAGTTTACACGCATACGAACCCTTGTGATCGAAGCTATCTTAGATGTCTCTAGACTAACTTGTTGGCGAATTGTTACAAGAGAGAAAAAAATAGGTGAAAAGTATTCGAGTATTTTGCATTGACCCCAGTTCAGAAACCGGCCGCACTCTCTCTGAATAAAATACAACCACATTCTCACCAAGAAGAGTTATTTCAGATTTCTGATCTTTAGTCTCGAACACACTTACTTCCCAAGAACGACTCTTTTTCTCTCTCGTTCTCTTACTCCTTCAAGCTTTTCTTGAGCCTCGAGACTTAGTTTCACATTCTTTCGTCCTCCTTTCTCCCTTTTGCACATATCCCATCAGTGTTTTGCCGGCTTCTACGTATTTGTTTCTTACTTGCAGTTCAAAAGATGATTGCTCTAGAGATTGAACATAACATTATTTTCCCCCAAACAAGTATATTCATGTAAATGAATACCAAATGAATATATTTAACAAAATAACATACTACATTTACAGTTTTTCACCCAGTTTTTTTCCAATACATTTTTATATTTTCTAATAAGGGTTTTGTGCAAAAAAACCCTCGAAGTAGCCAATTTTTGCAAGAAAACCCTCCATCTCAAATAAATGCAAGTCAATACCACCATCTCAAAAGTCATCCGCAATATAGCCCTCGCGTGTATCGATGACGTGACAGCCGTTAACTCCGTTCCAAAACGTCACGACAAGTGAACTTTTGTGAAAAAAAACACTCAAAGTAGTCAAGTTTTGCAAGAAAACCCTCAAAGTAGCCAAATTTTGTGCAACAAAACCCTCAAAGTAGCCAAGGTTTGTTTTGAAAAAGCGACTGTTGGAGAATTCGATTGTACATGGAAGCAAAGGAAACAATATGGTAATAATCGATTTTGATATCTTCTTAAATTTATGATCATTGGCATGATCAAAGTAAGACATGGTGGAGCCATTTATACGAGAAGGAAAAATCTAGGGTTTAACAGAAGAATTCTGTAAAATTTACATAAGTTTTCTGTAAAACCAGAAAATCTTCTGTAAAAGCCCAAATTCGTCGCAAAATAGACAAAATATTTTGTAAGGCTCAGAGCCTCGAAAAACGTGCAAGCCACGAAATCAACTTCTGTAAGACTCCGAGCTTCGAAAAACGTGCAAGCCACGAAATCAACTTCTATAAGACTCAGAGCCTCGAAAAACGTGCCTGGCACGGAATCACCTTTTGTAAGGCTCAGAGCCTCGACAAAACATATATTACTTCTCTAAAAATCATAGCTAACTCTTGCGTATATTTCGTATTCTCGTTCACTCGAATTCCATCTCTGTAATCACAGAAGCACGATTATCGTTAATAAGAGAAATATCTCCGTTCGCTCCCAAAAACTCGTACTTATTTATTATTGCAACTTCGGTACGAACAATAGGGTGGATAGATTTACATACAACAATTTTTATTTTTGGGTATTATAGGTAAACCCGAACCCGTACCTGAATTTTAAAATACCCGAAAGGTTTTTTTTTGCAAAAATTGGTTTAATGAAGGGTTTTTTTTGCAATTTGGCTACTTCGAGGATTTTTTTGCATAAAACCCACTGACGGAGTTAACGGCTGCCACGTCATCGATACACGCGAGGGCTATATTGCGGGTGACTTTTGAGATGGCGGTATTGACTTGCATTTATTTGAGATGGAGGGTTTTCTTACAAAAATTGGCTACTTCGAGGGGTTTTTTGCACAAAACCCTTCTAATAACAACTCTAACAATTTTCATTTACTTAAATAAATCTTCATTCTTTTATTAATTTTTTTAAATACCATAGTTTTGACATTATCTTTTCTATATTACAGTGAGGGGTAGGATTTGCATTATTTTGTTTAACGTGTTTATCGGTCAAAACACGAAAACTATGAACAGCCAAGAGATTATGACACAGGCTGCGTAGTTTCTTCCTTGAATCAAGGTTTCATACCATGTGATAAGTTGTCATTTTAGAGCTCTCAAGATTTATATTAATTTTTGTCTTAATCCATTGGAGAAATTTTTATATAATGACTAATCAACTTAATTACTGCCTATATCTCATCTCCCGTGATGCTTTTTTCATTTTATAAAAAAAGATCTCCAATTTCATAAGTTTTTTTTCTAGTGATAACTCACTCAATTGCATTATATCTAATTATGTAGCTTAATAATTGGTAAGTAGCAGACAACAGACAAATGAAATAATGTTTTGAACTTTTCATGGATCATCAATCAGACGAACAAAAGAATGTTATTAAGAAAATTTAGGCCATATATATCTTAAACATTTTTAACATCTTTTTATCTGCTCTCTTTGGCTCTATTTTTATCAACGGATCCTACTTTAGTATGGTCCTTAATCCTTATTCATTATTTTGAAAATTTGCAGTACTTGTCAACTTTTTTTTTTTTGACATTGTAGATCATCAAAAATAATGTATACCACACCAAAAGTCACTTTCCATCACTAGTCAACTAAAAATCATATCCCTCGTTGTAAACTTAGATCTTGGGGAGGATGTAATCTGGTAAGATAGATCAAATCACATGAGGAGTTCTTCTTAGCCCCTCTCTTCTTCAAGTAGTTGCTAAGAAGTGGTAACATGGCTTTGAGTTGGCAAAGATAAGATCAAGATAAATTTAAACTTGACAGTGAGATTGGTTTAGTTTTGCCTTAAGCTCAAAAAATTTGATTAGTTTTTTTTAGTGTGACTAACAATATTTTTTCTTCATAATTATGTTTTCAGTCAATTAAACTCTTTGATGCATTATCTAAAAAAAAAGCCATATATATAATTATATATTGAGGGTTGTATTTATATATTACCAAAAATACATGGTTGAATAATACTTTCAAAGAGACATATATAATCCCAATTAACCCAAACATGTAATATTCTATCGTTGACCAAAACAAAAGTAAAACTTAATCTTGTTTTTTGACGTCGTAATTATTTGCAATATAACAATTGGACGTTTGAATAAGCTTATGCAAATATGTATTTAAAAAAAAAAAAATCAAATGTCCACAATTAACCCTATCTACAAGAAGAGTATAATAAAATAAAATAAAATAAAATAGAAATCACTATGTGAGCCTCAACCTAGCCTCACATCAAATTGTCAAAATCTATGATTGGACATTACAGAGTGTAACAAAGTCATTATCATAATTGTATTCATCAAAATTATAAAATAAACTAAATTGCATGTACCATACGTAACCCTTAATTATAAATTTCCTCTCTATAAAAAGAGACAAAAACACACACAAGGAACAAAACATTAACTTTCTAAGCCATGAAGTACCAAGGCAGCTTCTCCATTGTTGCTCTTTTTCTCATTCTCTTTTCTTCATCTGTCTTTGCTCAGCTACAGACAAATTTTTACCGGAAGTCATGTCCTAACGTCGAAACTATTGTCCGCAACCCCGTCCGCCAAAAGTTCCAACAGACTTTTGTTACGGCTCCAGCCATCCTCCGCCTTTTCTTCCATGATTGCTTCGTCCGTGTAAGATTTTTATCTAATCGATATATTGAATTTTTTCCCCATAAAATTTGTGTTTAAGTTTACATTTTGTAAACGATATTGGATAGAAAAAGCAGACTATGTGTTTTTTCATGAAATACAATTATTAAACAAGTAAATGAAAAATATAAATATGAATGTTTGTTTAAAACAATGAAAAAGTGTTATTGGTACTTTCATTTGCAAAAAAGTTTTTTAGATAGATTTTTATTATTTTGGTTTATTGATTCTTCTTATTCTACATAATTTCAATGGTTTGATGATTTTTAAATTCCACTCAAAATCTCTTTGTTTTTCAAAACGTTTAGTTATATTGATTTTGTAATTCTACGAATTTTGAATGTTGTTGAAACAAAGATATTCAATTTATAAAAACTAAACGTTCAAAATACTATGAAGTTGTCATCATGTTTTAAAAATTTATAAAACATAATGAAATCTCTCAACTAAACAAAAAGGATCTCTGCCAAAATGCAAATTAAAGTACCAATAATTAATTCTTAGGAAGACCCATTCTCTTGTATATATTGTTTTGACTATTTAACGTTATATACAGGGTTGTGATGCTTCGATATTGCTGGCGTCTCCATCGGAGAAAGATCACCCTGATGACAAGTCACTAGCCGGAGACGGGTTTGACACGGTGGCAAAGGCAAAGCAGGCCGTTGATAGGGATCCCAATTGCCGTAACAAAGTCTCATGCGCTGACATTTTGGCTCTAGCCACTCGTGACGTCGTCGTTTTGGTACATTTCAACTCTTATATTGATCGTCTTTTTCTAGTTTCCTCGACAACTTTTATCCATCTATTCAGAATTCTATTACTCATCTAGGCTAAAGGGAAATGTCAAAAACACAACAAAAAAAAACCTAGGCTAAAAGGAAAAACAATTCTTGTATTCCTTCTTTTGTGACACTAAGTAACATTAATACATTACTGTTTCGTTTATATGTAAAAAAAAACAAAATCATGATTATAAAAAAATCACTAACGATTTGGTTATTATTAATATTATTATTATTATTATTATTATTATTATTATTATTATTATTATTTGGTTATTATTCTTTTTGTGTGATCATCCATAAAGTTCGGATTCCAATAACGAGAAGGCAACTTATGTGCAGATTTCCTAGCTAAGAGAGTGCTCTCATGTAATGAGTTATGGTCTTTGTATAATGCTTATCCATCTTTTCTAAACATTCTTGTAAACCATGACATTGACTATGAAAGCTAATAAAGTTTTTAGAAGGAAAAATAAAAAAAATCTTTTTGTGTGATTATTATTTTTTTTTTTGTGTGTTATTGTTACTAAAAGACAGTGAAACTAAAGATAATAATATATTGTAGACTGGCGGACCGAACTATCCGGTAGAGCTAGGGAGGAGAGACGGCAGACTATCGACGATAGCTAGCGTTCAACACAGTCTACCCCAGCCTAGTTTCAAATTGGACCAACTTAACACTATGTTCGCTCGTCACGGTCTATCCCAAACCGATATGATCGCACTCTCAGGTATTTAAACCGATGCAAACTGGATTAGACCGATTTTCATATATCTTAGAACCAAGTCTAACAGTTGATTTTTATGATATATAGGAGCACATACTATCGGATTCGCACATTGTGGAAGGTTTTCAAAGAGAATTTACAATTTTAGTCCTAAACGCCCGATTGATCCGACTTTAAATACTCAATACGCGTTACAGTTGAGACAAATGTGTCCCATTCGGGTTGACCCGAGGATCGCGATTAATATGGATCCAACTTCTCCAAATACCTTTGACAATGCTTATTTCAAAAACCTCCAAAAAGGGATGGGTTTGTTCACGTCAGATCAAGTTTTGTTCTCTGATCAACGGTCTAGATCAACTGTCAATTCATTTGCTTCTAATGAAGCAACTTTTAGACAAGCTTTTATTTTGGCTATAACGAAGTTGGGTCGGGTTGGAGTTAAAACCGGTAACGCCGGTGAGATAAGACGGGATTGTTCACGTGTTAATTAGTGATTTGTTGTTTCTTTTTTAAGTTTTGTTAATTTTTTGAGTTTCATGGTTCTTTGATGAAAAAAAAAATAAAGAATTGTTTTACCACCCTTATCTATACTATTAATTGGGAAGCATTGCAAAATAAATAACCTCACTAAGGGTAAAGTATTACATTGAATGCCATTGGAAATTTTTCAATCTATGACTAACTAAAAAATTTCGTCAAGGGGTATAATGGACAATTTGACTATCACTAACACAATGATCTTGGATCTTGTAGTCGGATCTCCATTCGGTAAAATACGCGGGTCTCGGATCTACAAACGGTAAAACACGCGGATCCTGCATAATAATCATAGTGGGCTTTCGAGTAAATAGGCCCAATACGATGCCTGATATTTATGATCGAGATCTACAAAAATTAAAGTTAAAATAAATTAGAATCAATACTTTCACATATATTTCCATAACAAGAAAATCTAAAAATTCGAATTAGAAAATATCACTTCTTCTATATTTCTATAACTACCCAATCCCATATATTACGTTGATTAAAAGAAAACTTATTCCTAGATTTTCGATTTCATTTATGAGTTTTTACCACAATTAATAAAATCCGTTTATATCCATATTTAGTTATGAGTTTTACCAAAAAAAAAGAAGGAAATCTATATATTCGATTTAAACAAAAATCATTTCACCGATCTTTCTATAGCAACCAAATCCCATATATGCAATATATTAGAAGATAACTAATTTCTTTATATTGGAAGGTTCAAAATTTCACCGATCTTTCTATAACAACCAAGTCCCATATATGCAAATCTAAGAAGAAACAAAAAATGACATTTACGTATTTAAAGATATTACCAAAACAAACGTATCCCATAAATTTCGTATACAAAATAAGGATAGATAGTAAAGGTAACAATAATTCGTTCAAAATATTCAAATTTGAAGGTTGTTTTCAATCTGATTCGAATTCAGTTAATATATTTTCCAAATATAACAATAACTATATATTCATTACATCTCAAATCAAGTATATACCTTAAAACTTTATTTAAAAAATGGATTTGCAAATATATTCTTTTGATCTAATAGGTCTAACCCTAGCCGACCTCTTTTTCATATAAATATAGAACTAGGGGAGGTCCCCGCGCCCAGCGCGGGGTTGTATGTTGATTAAGACCAGAATTAATAATTAATATTTAGGGTTATCAAGTTAGGGATATTTATTGAATTAATTTTGTCAAGAGTCTAATTTTTATAACGACATTAATATAGAATTATGGTAAAACGCTATAACTTTTGATATATATTATTAGTAATCAACAATTAATAGTTTTTTTGAATCACAAACAATTATTAGTGTTTATATCTTGATATATATAATAGAATTAAATATAAAAAATCTATATATTTAAACCAACAATATATTAGCAACGCCCCGACCGCCACTGTCCATGGGTTCCCACGTCCAGTCTCGGTCTTTAGGCCCATCTTCTTTGTTTTGTCGTACTCTTGATTTTATGACATATTCATGCTTACTCGTTTCTTTCATATTAGCAACGCCCCGACCGCCACTGTCCGTGGGCTCCCCACGTCCAGTTTCGGTCTTTAGGCCCATCTTCTTTGTTTTGTCGTACTCTTGATTTTATGACATATTCATGCTTACTCGTTTCTTTCATATTTGTAATGCCACGACCGCCACTGTCTGTGGGTTCCCACGTCCAGTTTCGTTATTTGAGCACATCTTCTTGGTTTTGTAGTACTCTTGGTTTTATGACATATTCACGCTTCCTCGTTTCTTTCATATTTGTAACGCTCCGACCGCCACTGTCCGTGGGTTCCCCACGTCCAGTTTCGGACTTTAATTTGGGCCCATCTTCCTGGTTTTTGTTGTATTCTGGATTTTATGACATATTCATGCTTTTAGATTGTATGTCACTGGAGTTTTTCGTAGTTGGAAACAAATAATTGAAAAATATAATCTCTTACCATATCTCTTACCTATCAAGTAAGTCATCTTGCTCTTTGAAGTAGTTATGTACGTAAAATTTCAATTGTATAGAAACAGGCATCTCCTTTGTATATATCGTGTCATATTTATCGTCCCTATTGTAGTATCTTTGTCTCTACCTTCGCCATTGGTCGCTGCGTAACCCTTCAGTTGATCTCTTGTTTATAAAACCCATATAAAAAGTTGTAAGAGAAATATCATTTTCTTAACTGTATCGTATATGTATTTGTAGTATATTGATCTGAGATTGCAAAGATGTATGCCTATCAAGAAGCTCTTAGCAAAGTAAACACTGAAGATAGGTACTAAAAATGAGAGGGTTACAGAGAGCAAGTATCTATCCCTTAGAAACCACTATGTGCAACTGAGAATAATTCATATATGTACATACATACACATGTATACAACGTATTGAAGCTTTTAAATTTAAATATCGAATGCTACAAAACTGGAAAATTGCTTGTGGAGAAAGCAATATGAACATGGCCACATATATAACAAATAACCGATTATGCTTGTCGTAGATCATTCTCTTTCAAACCAAAAGTTTTACCTAAACAACATATCAAGTGACTCACAAGATATACATAAGAGCCATATCCTAAAAATATCCGGCAAAGCAAAAACGCTCCAGGTTCGAGAAGGAAGTCATTGGAAAATTTGAGTATATACCAAACTGGAGAGTAATTCGGCTACAAAGAGAGATGTGTTGGTTTTGAAGAAAAAGCTATGTGATGCTCTACCTTTTATTTATGAATTTTATGCTATGAATATATGTTTTTGTCAGGGTTCAACTTCAGTCTCCGGATTAGAGACTTATATTCATCCGACAAACAATTCGATGTCACAATCAACGCTACAAAATTGGTGGGTTCTCTCTATTAACAAACAAAAAAAAATCCTGGGGTATATATATATTTTTTTTTGTTTTGTTAGATCCATACGACGAAGAACATGACGAAGAACACCAAAAATTCTCATCAATCTGGTACGTTTGATCTTATTTTTATTAGTTTAACAATTACGATTATGTCCGAATCCGAAATAACCATGGCTCTAGACTCCTTCACACCATGGCCACATATCACCGGAGTGGAGACGATTTCAAATTCGGAGCTTCTCTTCGCATATAAAATCATACATATGGTCTCTTTGTTTCGGGTTTCCTCTACAATAATTAGTACATATTTCAAAACTGAGCTACAAAAGAGCACATTGTCAATTTTGTTAAACATCAAGATTGCTTCCTACCTTCCAAGAAACATGATAGACTAATTCACATCCAAGACCAAACATTAGCCACATAAAGCCTGAATCAAATTAAACGATCTTAGGATGCTCTTCATAATCCGTAAGTTAAAGAGACTTGCATTAATATTGCAAATTAGACTCTAGAGGTCCACAATGGTTAATCAGAGTGTATCAAAGACGACGAATAAAGCATGAATTAGAATATCAGCAGAGGAAGCACACAAATATTCAATAAACGTAATCAATCACTGAGAATAGCATGGACCCAACTTTTGAAAGATTCATAAAAAAGGAAGATTTTTCCTATGCAACAATATTCAAACAATGAGAAGATCAATGATTGATGACTAACCATACAACCGAAGCAAAGCCATAAACAGAAACGAAAGTACTAAAGAGCCACAACAGCAGTGATACGACATTTGTTTCCTCGCACTGGAAACAATGACGTGCTTCCATAAATCCAATCTAGTTTTTATTGAAAACAAACCTGCATTCATAATAAACACTACTATTAATTATTATTTTTTATGCAAGAATTAAATGGCAGTATAAAAAATTCAATGGTTAGTGCCAAAAAAAAAAAGCAAGGATTAGTTATGATATCAAATCAAAATTAAATATCAAGCAAGGTATTTACATAAAATTAAGGCAGTGGAGGATCTAAGAATTTTTTATATGACAATATCTACAACTAAACAAAGAAAATTTATATATTTTTAAAACAGAATCATTATTTGTTTTTTGGTAAGATTAAAACCGAATCATTATCATATTAGTAAATTTATCATTTATTTATTATTATCCACGTTAATTTAAAAGTTTAAGAGAATATCTGCTTTTTTCTCATAAAAGGATGGAATAATAACATAACTCTTTTAGATTTATAACTATATTTGACATTATCATATTAAATCTATTAAGATAAATATATTTCTTTTTGAAAAATATAAATAAAATGATAATATAATTATTATAGATTTACAATTATATTATTATCCATGTCAAAATTTTAAAACATTTTACTTTTTTCTCACATAGGAAGATAGAACAATAACGTAACAGTTTAAGATTTACAACATAAAAATAATATCATAATTGGAACGCCAAATCATAATCAACACAATTAACACAACTCTAATGGGAAATTAGAGTTATCTTGTGATTAAAATACTAAACAAACAAAACTAACCGAAACAAAACAAAAGTCTTCCTTTCAAAATCATTAACGTGACGGATTGCTGACTGATTAAGTTGAAGTTTTAGGCATTTAAAGATCTAGAAAGATGATTAAGGTTAAACATTTTTATTTATTTTAAACAACGTTTGAATGTTGACAAAAAAAGAAGAAGAGAAGAAGAAGAGAGTGTTGGGACCATCGGGAGAGACAACGTTGAGCAGCTGCGAAAGAAGCCAACGTTGTCTATTATGTTCCTCACAGTGTTTGATTTGACTTTTGATGACATTACACTCCTGTCCACTTGTTATCTCGAAAGTTCATGCAATAGAAAATTATTAAACAAAACAATTTACTTTTATGTATAAATCCTAGGGAAGAACCGATCAAGCTAAGATCAATGGTTGTGGTTTTAGTACCGTATACTTCTCAAATATACCCGTTGAATAACGGAAATCCGCAAGACGGGGAGGAGACGAAGTCAACCTAGCTGGCAAAGGAGCTAACCCAGCTCCTTTGGTCTTATTTATGGTCATATGTATTTAGCAAAATATGGTATACAAACCGAACCAATCAACAACAAAACCTGGTTTTAAATTGTTGTATATTTCTCAAAAGTCAAAACCCATAATAACCAATGGAACAGAAGAAGCTAATGCAGAGCATACTTACGCTTGGAGTAAAGAGTGATGCAAGCTTCCATTGGCACACCCGAAACCGCATCAGAGCATGGAAAGAAACCTAAAAACCAATAAATTAAACAATAATTAAATCTTAGTGCATGGAAAACGAATCCTATACATACCAAAGTCCGAATCTCAGTGCCTTAGAATGACTTCGATACCAAAAACTTTAAGTTACTACTTCCATATATGTAATATTTTAGTTTGGGGAGAGAGATTGGCAACGAAGAGTAATTCCTGAATTTAACAGCCAAGTTTGTTATTCCTAATCTAAAGAGAAGAATACTTAAATTGTATTAACGACAAAAATTAGCCTCCTCTGAAGATTCATCCCTGAAATAAGTCATCTTTCTGACTTTGTGGCAACTGTGTTATCAAAAGTTGAGTGTTTCTTCTGAAAAAAACATATTTGAAAATAATAAGAACATGTACCTCAACAAAATCGGGAGGTACCTCATCTTTTTACAACAAAAAGAAACATACCAAACCATCGATGATTACCTTCTCAAAAGTTGAAACCAAACTTTTTGATTATAAAAATTGATTTGAACATATAAACCATAAATACAAAAAAAAAAAATCAAATTTGAACATATAAACTATAAGATCACCTGTTTATTTATTGAATTAGGTCCAAATTTTCCATACACCAGTTCACATCGTCCCCTCCATACATCCATCCTACAATAAAAAGAAAAATTAAAATTAGGTAGAAGCAAAAAAAAGTTTGAAAAAAAAGAACAAAAAAAACAAGGGTTAGTTATGATCTGAAATTGAATACCATGAGCAAGGTATTTATATTGAATAGGAGGCGGTGCATAATTTAGGGTTTCTAAATTTTTCGACGATAAATACAAAAAAAAGAAAAGAAAATTTACATATTTTAATAAGCAAATCACTATCATAATAATAAATATTTGTAAAACTGCCATTTATTCATTGTTATCCATGTTTATTTAAAATAATATTTACTTTTTTCCGTAAAAATATGGAATAATAACAACTATTTTAGATTTACTACTATATCTGATACTATCTTATAAAATATATTAAAATTTAAGGGAAAATTAATTTCTGTTTCAAAAATAAGGCGGAACAATAATATAATTTTTGATTTACAATAGATAGACATGCATGGTATCCATATGCGTCATGTCACGCTGATCCATATTTTTTCCCAATACTCGATCTAATTGCTATTATGTGCAAAAATCACCGCCGTTCACGTTCATGTTCACGTTAGCACTCCATACCTTAATTCACATGTAAACCTCTCTGCCTATCTCTGACTTCAGCTCTCTCATCTTCGAGTCTCCCCAAGAAAGTTTTGACACCACACCAACATTTCATTCGTCAAAATTAAATCGAGTTTGCACAAGGTTACAACCGATTAATAGGTGGTCTTCTACCTTCTATTTACGATTTTATGCTATGAATATATGTTTTTGTCAGGGTTCAAGTCAATCTCCGGATTAGAGACTTATAATCATCCGACGAACAATACGATGGCGTGATAACCGTTTCTAAATTGGTGGGTTCTCTTTCATTGATCTACATATTATTTTTTTTGTTCGTTTTTTTTCCAAATATTTAGATTGAAACGACGACGAACACGACGATCATACCAAAAATTTCATCTATTCCGGTACGTTTGATCTTTATTTTAATTAGTTTAACAATTAATAGCCGTTTACGATTAATTTCGGATATCTAAATCTTATTAATTTGAGTAAGGTTAGAATAGTATTCTTTTATGTTTATATTAATGCTCCGATTAATAATTTTCGGATATTTGACATTATCATCTTAAATATATCAATATTATAATAAATATTTTCCTTTTCCGATTTTTTTTTTTGGTATAATTCCTTTTCCGATAAATTATGAAACAGATCTGTTTACACAAAAGGACAAAAAAAAAAAAAAAAAAAAAAAAAAAAAGAAAAAAACCATCAACCGTCTCCATTCACACGTTTCTTCATTATGATCACGAATTCACGTTCATGGAAGCTTCATCATACATTAACACTTACAAGTTTCTTCGTCGAGTTTTTATCCAAGGTTTCTTCGTCAACTCTGTATCCAAGGTAATAAATATTTGTTCTTTTCATTGGTTAGAATTATAGGGTGCAGGATAGTATTGACGTCTTAAAGACATAACATGGGCAAGATACTATGAGAAGCTTGACTATTCTGCTTCGACAGATCAACAGGTGAAATTCTATCACTAAATTATTAGATCTCTGTTATTGCTATGAATATATGCTTTATGTTAGGATTTCAAGTTTTGCCTTCGTTTAGAAGAATTATATTCACACGACGAAGAACACGATGAATTCAATTAAAGCTTCCTAACTGGTACTTCGTTGTTCCTTTTTTTTTTTTGGTTAATTATCATGTTTATTGTTTCCAAAATTATTTTTTCTTGGTTAATTCCGAAATTCAATTTAATTTTTCCAAAATTAATTAGATTTCATTAAGGGTAATTAAGTAATTACGTAAAATCAAGGACTCAACAAGAGCCGAGAGTCCGACACGTCAGCAAAAACACTTCTCAAATATTGTTATATATAGATGTCTAATAACATTTTCAATACTCATTAAACTTTCAAACGACCCCTAACCTTTTGCTACTCCTTTTTAAAAAATGGCTGCAAAAGACCAATTTTGCTACTTCGTTTCTCATTTCTAACAATGGATGAAATCTTGGTATCACCAATCTTGCTAACATCAAACCTTTCAAGACAAGCTATAGAATCCAAGTGAAATCGTTCATTTGTGTAAAGGTGATTAATGCATATCAAACAATGGCAAAAAATTTTGTACTTTGCATCTCTTATTTAGTACTTTCATATTAGCATATACTAGGGAAAAACAAAGTTTTCTATATGAAGCAACCACAATTAGACTGGTAAATATGCAAATCTAATAAACAGAGTGTCTAAATTATGATCTCACTAACCTCTAACATATAGATTTCTGAAAAGCTCCAATGACTGATAGCCTCCTCCATATCTTTATGTTACTCGCAATTTACGCTTGACCTGGATACATTCAAATTTGTTTGTAACATGTTTAAATTTTTGGTAATAGCTATTGTTTTCTAATAATCGTATTTGTTTTTTTTTTCTTTGTTTATCCTCTTCTTCCATTAACATAACTATATTTGTAGTATATTGAAATATATATATATATATATATATATATATAAGTTAAATTAAGTAGAACTCTTTTCAGATAACAGAATATACGGTTAAAAATTTATGGGTTAAAAAAAATAGTTCGGTAAACTGGAGTTTTAATGTTCATCTTGCTTCTGTAGCTAACGACAAAAACTACACGAAATCAAATTCGTGTTAGTTTATTTAATTCACTGAACAAAAATTTGGATATTCAATTGACAATAATTACCCATTGCAGATCTAGCTTCTTGACAATCCTTGGACAAAGATTTCTATTCAAACATAAAAATTCACAGATTGGGAATTGAACCAACATATTAAAAATCAGTAGAACTATATATCTTATTCAATAATATCCTTACCTCTTTAAAGAATTCACGATTTGCAACACAGTATAAACGGAGACGCAATAGCTGTCGCAATTGATTCTTCGATCGAGCCATGTTTTGTAGTTTTTTTTAATGTTATTAGTTTTGTTCGGTGGGTTTTCCTTTTTTTTTTTTAAAGATGAGACAACGATTGTTCCTTTTACAAAAAATTTTCTCTGGATTTTATTAATAAGACTACATTCATCAGCAAGAGTACATAATGGGTTTACAAAATTAAGCAGCCCATGAAAAGCCCAGTCGATGATACGCTAAGGAAGAAGAAGAGATATCTTCACTCAGACACGTGTTAGGCAGTAAGAAGCAACAAGGACAACAACGATTGTTCTTTAATAAAATAAAAATCTGTCCAAATAAATAAATTAAAATTCATTAATATTAAATGGGTGAAGGATGCATTATTAAACACATAACTTCTCCTATTGTTCAAATTATATGTTATGCACCAAACTATATATTTAAGAAAACACATAAAATTATCTAATTCTAACGCTAATTTATTTTTAAAATTCTCAACTTTCAATTCTAAAACTAATCAAATAGAAAATACAAACTTTTGCACCAAACTATTTTTAAAGCACAAAATATAATTCTACAATTATTATGCTAAGTTTATGGTATCTATACTATTTTATAATTCACTAACCCAACAAAATATATTAATACAAAGTTTATGCAAAAATGTTCATTAAAACACTTCTCCCGCAGGAACGTGCGGGTCAGGATCTAGTTCTTATTTAATTTGGAACACCATTTCTCAATATTTGTTAAATATTGCTTGTTACCGCAATTTACAACATACCGAACAATTTGATTAATGAAACAATCTTAAATATTTAGCAAAAAGAAAAAACAATGTTAAATCTTTTCAAAGTGAATGAATTTAATTTAGCAATGTTAAATATTTAGCAAAAAGAAAAAACAAGGAAGCAAACAAGACAAATCTCTTACTAATAATAGGAACTCATTGAGGCTTCAAAAGAGTTCCTTAAATCATGCCACATCAGCAACCCAAAAAACTGTGGCCACGTAGCTCTCTTTACAAGTTCTTTCTTTTGTTTTGTCTTTTGAAATTCACTTGCCAATTAGATAAGTTTGAACGACTCGGCTTCCTCATAAAGTCATAATCTCCCTTTTTCTTCGTAACAAAACCTCTCATCACCTTCCTCTCATCAAATAATTTCGCTCGGATTGAAGATGCGAATGGAGTTTCATTCATCACCGCAA
Organism: Arabidopsis lyrata subsp. lyrata; assembly: GCF_000004255.2. Classification (NCBI taxonomy): domain Eukaryota; kingdom Viridiplantae; phylum Streptophyta; class Magnoliopsida; order Brassicales; family Brassicaceae; genus Arabidopsis; species Arabidopsis lyrata. The sequence goes on from NW_003302553.1 coordinate 23,558,891, forward strand.
CGAGCCCAGCGACCAGAATTTTTGAAGTAACCTCCCTTCCCTGTCTTCTTATTATACAAATACTTTATCTACGTATACGCTTTGGATCCCTCGATTGAATCGAGAATGAATCCAATGGAGAGGTTTCAATGACCTCATTATTAGTAGTAGATTTGTTTCACGTTTTTAGATTCGATCGTCCGTATGAGCAGGGGATATCAAGAGTGTTCTTCAGTCCACCCTAGGCATAAGAGCATTTAAAACTTGGAGTTAGAAAGACAAATATGTTTTATGTAGAACTATCCGCGCATCTGTGTTGTAAAAACAAGGTTTCTTCTCTCTTCTCCAGAAATCATATTGAATTGAAAATTTCATCAATGCTAATTCAAGTGAAGAACAAAGTGATTGTTTTCTTAATTTGGTTTGCTTCTTCTATTTCGTTGCAGCACACCGAAGCTTTGAAGATGTGTGACGGTGGCAGGGTCATGCATGTGTAGAAGAGGAGGCCATACAAAGAGTCGTTGATGTTGCGTTACAATATGAACAAATAATCGGAAGTAGGTTATGCCATTTCACGATTTTTAACAGCCCATTTTACATCAATTGCCATAAGTTCTTCACCTATGAAAGCTTTCTCCCCGTTTCTTTACTCTTACAACATGAACAAATCGCTTTGTCTTAGTAACTACTGGATAGATGGTTCAGCGAGTAAAGAGATTAAATAAAAATAGCTTTCTGGCGTGTCATGCTCTAATCTATTACCCACTTTCCTATATGCGCAGTTGTCAACTTAACACATTGATCTTCCAAGGCTTACAAAAGTTGTTGTTGGTAAGCTACATTGACTGCATCTTATTTTGACCAATAGAGCAGAGAGTTTAGGCCTATTTCTTTAACATTTGATCATGAGGTATTACACTTTATTATCTACCATTGGTTGTTTCCCATGACACAAAGCGTTCTTTTCAGTCTTTTATTGTAAAGGTAATAGGGATTCTTTACTTTCTCCCTGCCTTGGGACTCTTAATGTTATTATGGACAGTCTATTGTGACTTTAGAATAGGTTAAATAATACGTTAGTGTTTCCCTACATTATGAAATCCATATATACGTTTGACCGGGGAAAAGGGGATGAGAGTTGATACAAGCATTCACTAAAAAGGTCAAATGTATAGTTTCTTCTCTAATCTTTCAATTATTTTATATGCTGGTACCGGTGATATGTGGGTTTAATGCTACGTTAATGGGTTCTCAGACTCGATTCATAATCTCTGTTTTCTTTCTCAAAATTAGCATGCTTTATTGAAAACGTGGATGAGCTAAAATCAAAGGGTGTTGATGTGATCATCTTCTTTGCCGATAAGTATGATTGTTTCAATGTCAGGTAAGTTTCAGTTACACTAGCCTTCTCACATTGTCACGTAAGTGTGATCATTTTGTTGAGTCTTTTGCAGAAGCATATGAAGAGAGTTGGCATTTGACCGCCCCGGTCGCCCGTTTCAGTTACACTACCCTTCTCACATTGTCACGTGAGAAATTATCAGTTCAGGTTCATAAGACATTCAACGTTGTGTAGTAAATCAAACTTAATGCTAAGATCTCTCAACTGTTTCACCACAGTCTCTTTCGTTTTACATGTTCTCAAGATAATATTTTCTATATTTAATTTGGTTATCCGTTACATGATGATATATAAGGTCTGAAACGCATGGATATAATAGTTTTTTCACTTGGGACGAATATTAATTCTTCACGTAAACTATAGAGATCCCATGTTATGAGATTAGTATAAACGTGAACACCTTTACTATAATCTACGTAGTTTATGATTTTCTGTATTTTAAGAGATAACATTTGTTCGTTTGGATGCCATGGAAGACCGGAGTTTTATTCTTTCATTTGTTTTCTAGAGTTCTTCTCGCTGATCATATTAACTAACAGTTCTCCGTTTTAACAATGAAGCTGTAGGAAACAGAGGAGTACAAGGAATATCAATTTCCCACAAATTTGTATACAATTGTGAGAGGTAAATTGTCCATCTATTATCATTCTCGAATCTTCAAAGTAGAATTGACTTCATCTGATGCTTAGTTAACGTCTACATCAAATTTATCATTATCTTTTCGTCAGATCTTTAATAGTAGTTTAATTTTCTCTTTCTTGATTATTTAGATATACACTTTTTCTTTTAGCATATTTTTTCGTTGCATGTTAGCATATTTATATATACTAGGAAGCCTTGCTACACGCATATGGGGTATGCTATTCAACTACCGAACTCAAAGACCCAAATTTGAGGGGTTTATACATGTCATAAGTTAATTTTTTTAAATGTGATTATTTCTATCTCTAAGTTTTAGTCTAGGAAGTGTCATGAGTCCTAATAAGTTCTTGGAACCAATGGTGAGTGCCTACTATTTCTTTGACGTTTGCCTTTGATAAAATCTACTATGTTGATTTCAACTTATGTCTTTATTTTTTTTAACTTGTCTTTAGTTTCTGTTTTATTTGTAGGTTTGATTTAAATTGTCGGACGAACAAAATCTACATGTAGATGTAATACGAGATCATGGCACTGATAATAGGAAACTTTTTGGAGAAGGATGTAATAGTACCAAAATGAGAAGTAATGAAATGGAAATCAAAGAGAAAAAATTATGCCCCCAAAAAAGGATGGTTAAGACGTGAACCGGTGCACATTTATTCGAGGATATGTGCAACATTACAACGAGGCACTTACAAACTCAAAGTTTAATGTTATTTCTCTGCTTGGATTTGAAAAGACTTTAGAGATTGATCAAAATTTATCAAAAGAATTGCGGAAAATAGCTCTTTAGTATTCATCAAAATTCATGTCTTTCTCATATAGAAAACTTAAATCGGTTGTACAAAATTAAAATATAAGTCCCACGCTATAGCCCCTAGTAATTTTGAAAAGGTGAAAGTACTTACGTTGAGAGAAAAATGGCCAATACTCTTGGCCCAAATGAGGTCTCAAAGTTTTTTTTATACTTCTCATAGTTTAGTGATTCTTTTTCAGAGGTAGAGTATATTTTCCAAAATGGGCTATCCATGTTTCCTACCATAATCAATTCATTCATAACCTCAATGGAAATATCCAACAATATTAATTTCTTGTCTCCACCACGGCACCACCCAACTAACGTTGTGGTGGTGTATTTTTCTTGGATTAGAGATCAGTGATCTCAGATCACAATAGAAGTATATACAACGATGACGAGAAATCAAGGATATTGGATATTCTTATTGCAGCTGTGAACGAATTGATCATGCTGGGAAAACATGGAAAGTCCATTTTGGGAAATAGACTCAAGCTCTATCAGAGAATCATTTAAAATATGAAAAGTAATTAAAGAAGTTTTTGATAATGCATCTTATAACTCTTTGGGAAAATATGTTTATTTGTGTCTTAGACTTTAAAACTCAATTCTAAAAATAACTAACTCATTAAGAAGACTTATATATGCACCAAAATAACTAATCAATAGACATAAATAACGCGCCAAAATAAATTATTAACAAAATAAATATTTTTATATATTGTTTGAATTGACTAAATAAGAAATTATATTTTCACTTTAAAAACTAGTATTGACTTCGCATTTATAACTTTTCAAAGTATTACCTAAAATCATAGGATTTATTTTTTGTTAAAAATTATGATAATATCTTGTTGACAAAATATTAATATTGAAAATTTCAGAAACATACACATCAAATCAAAAATATGGGGACAATGAATGTTAATACTTTTTTCTTTCTCATCTACATGTTTTAGAAAAAAAAAAATGTAGAGACAATGAATGTTAACATTTTCTCCTTCGATCTCATTCACATATATTTTTTTTACCGCTTACAAAAGAAAAAAGCAGACTCATTTATAATTTTTACTTCATTGACTAACCCTTAAAGCCCTAATAAACCTATGTATGAATCTATAATGACTAACCCAAAAAAATTGTTTAGTAAATAGGCTAGAAAAAAAAAAAGAAAAATCAAAATAAAACTCAGGAAAATATGGCCTGGACTAAAAACTACTAATAGGCCTAACCTCAAAAGTCAAAACGGATATTTGATCCATTTTATCTATATAACAAACTGATGTATGTTACAAATTTATGGAAAACAATTCTCGATTATATTATTTTCTTGGAAACTCAATTATTATTCTACGGACTATTTAGACTTTCTTTCTTTTTGACAAAAAAGAGGAAAAATAAAGAAAAAAAACATATGTGAAGGAGAATGAGACTCGTCTTTGTAATTCTAACCAAAACCTTTTCGTTGGAAATCTGGTCAAACTCTTCAGTCTCCCTAAAGTATTAAAAACATTAATGGCTTTTTGGCTTGGAAAATAACATCATTCATTCTTTGATAGACACCAACCTTTAACATATCCAAATCTAAACTAAAATAATTAGATATTTGCACTAAAACCAAAATTGATCTACAACTTAGAATAACATTCTAAAACTGCATTGATGACCTCTTTAACATTGTTGATATCTTGAATACATTTTTTTACTTTTTAGTAGGGAGATCTTTTAACTATTAAAATATACTACTAATCATGCATTATTCAAAATTTTTTAATAAATTCTTAACTAATGTCTTTTGATAATTAACGAATCATATGGTATACGAAGGAAATAAATGAGGGGTTTAGGAATATAAAAAGTTGTAAAGTAAGTGCACGTGGAGACATTTGTGGAAATGCATCCAAATTAAGAATAAAAACAATGTACTTAATTCAATCCACATGCTCCTCTTCAATTCAAAACCATACCTTTGGGTCCCCATTTTTCGAAATTATATTTAATCAAATAGTATTCAGTACTAAAATCATAACATGTCATTCACCAATCACAGACTTTGTACAAATTTTCTGACATCATTGTACGATTTTTCATCATTCAAACCGACAAAAATAGTTCAATGTATCTTATTAATACTGGTTCTAGTTGAATGAGCGGAATTAGATTTTCATGAGATTTATACTTTATGATAGAAATATTTATTCGTTTGTTTAGAAGAATGTACGGAAATAGTTACAGTTGTGCTTAAAGAAACAAGCTAAATATTCTAACTCTGAACATGTTCATATCTAAAAATAGTCAAAAGTTGTTTAGATTTTTAAGTGACACTTTGATATATCAGGTTTAATCCCCATTTAGCTCAGTGTGTCTGACCTTGAAATTGGACAGTTTATTGGCATTACCCAAAAATGGACAGTTAATACAATTTAGCAAAATAGTAAATTCTTTTGTAAATACCATAATACATATAATTTTGTATTTCACAATTTCTATCGAAAACGAGATAGTATAGGGGGTAATTTGAATATTAGGTTCTAAATTTAGACGATATTGTATTAATTCGAGTGGTGGATATTTATTTTTTCAATGTAATTATGTGAGTATAGTTTTTCCTATTTCCTGAAATGTCATAGTTAACACGAGTACTTCAATTTGATTAATAGTCAAAACACAAGTTAATGAATTAAGATATAGTATTAGCTATAAACAGATACATTTAGGGGGTGTTATTGGTTTGTGATTTAAATAGAGTTTTGATGACTTTAATAAAATCATAGAAAGTGAATAAGTGAATGATTTTAGAAGAATTGTTAGAGAGTTTTCTATAGTCTTGTTGATTAGTTTTTCTATAATCTTGTAGAATCTCCCAAACAATCTCAATATTTCAACATACTTTCCATGACTTTATTTTGTAAAGAAAAGTGTTTAAAATCATAAACCAATAACACAATAATTGAATTCATTAACAATCATAGATTGTCATAGATTGTTTTGTTTTAGTTGAATAACACAAAACTTTTAATGACTTTATAAAACTCTTAATCCAATAACACAATATTCATTAAGATTTTAAATGACTTTTTACAAATCATAAACTAATAACACCAAACTTTAAAAGAGTTTAACAAAATCTTGATTGAATAACAACATATTCTACACAACAATTAAAGTCATTAAAACTCTATTTAAATCACAAACCAATAACACCCCCTTATATTTTGCAAGTCAAACCATAGTTTTTGGAGTGTAATATAGAAACATTGAACCTGCTGTATTAAAATACAGCAGAAACATTAAATTATAAAGACAAACAAGGAAAAAAAGAACACTTTGTAATTAATTGGAAACTACTAATCCCTTAACTTTCTTGTGAATAATGAGCCGAAAAAGTGCAGTGTGGTATGAAGAAAATGTGATGTCAATTTTCACAAAAGTGTGATTTTTTTTTTTTTTTTTGAATTTAATGTTAAATTATATTCAAGAAAAAAATAAACATGTTTACAACTTAATGCATATTGTTTTTAAAAACACTGACAAGAACAAGTTATCATCCTCAATTTTGTCTTGAAGCAAACCACTCTTCAATGCCTTCTGCATACTTCAAATCTCCTCCACTCATAATCGTGCTGAACGGTTTCTCATGTTCTTGTCTATCATTCTCATTAGCTTCTCGCACAAAAGTGTGATTTATATACGGTGTGGTTCGTATATGGTATGTTTAATCATTTTTGTCATTTTTTTTTTACTACTTAAATTAGGGTGGGTTATGTGCCTTTACAAACAAAGAGTTTAAGTTGAAAAGGTTAAAAAAGATTCTAAACATAGTATCATAGTAGTTAATTTTATCAACTAATTAATCATACAGTTTTTTATTTTATATAAATATGAGTTACTCGAAATGTTTTAGAAAAACTTAGTGGAACTTTTGATTATTTTAGCCGATCAAACTTATAGTTATCATTTAACACTCGTTCTACTCTAATTGTTATATATTTACTGTACTTACTAGATCATCACCCGTACTAAAGTACGGGTTGAATTTTATTTATTACAAAATTTATATAATATATATATTAGAACTAAGTTTTAATATATTATAATAGTAAGTAAAACAATATTAATTTTTTTGTCAATCCCTATATACAATATTAGAATAAATATAGAATTTTTTCGATAATACTCAATTATGGATAATTTTTTTTTTTTAAGATATGAAAACGGATAATAATTTTTTTTTTTTAAAGTAATATTTTTTGAACAATGAGTTAATTTATGTTAACAACCACAAAATAGGACTGCATATATTTCAGTTAGATCAAAAATTAAAATATAATCGCATATAAAACATAGATTATTTTTGAATTAATTAAGAAAATTAGCTATTATTTTGAATTAATTTAGAAAATTCTTTTTCAATTTATAATTCTTTAGTTGTTGAAAATTGAAATAGAGATTTGTTTGAGCTAATTACAGAATTTGTTTGAGATTTATAAGTACGGAATTTACCAATTATTCGCATAATCGAATATGTTATAAACATATATTTAGTATATAATAATACCAAAATCAACCCGTGCGTGGAGTCTATATTTTTATTTTAGAATCTCAATATTTTTTTTGTAGTTTATAAAATTATGAATTTCAAAAAACAAATTATATGAAATTAAATATAACTATTCAAATAGTTAGTTATAAGGATCAAAACTCATTTCATCATATAATATATTATATTTAACCCGCTACCTATTATAAATATTTTTAAAAATAATCAAATTAGAGTATTTATAATTTTTAACTTTTCGAACTATTAAGTATTGATGATATTCTCTAAAAATATCAAGTAAAACTTATTTTAAATTTTGCAAATTAAAATATTTAAATTTTATTTTAGTATATAAAATTATACATTTCAAAAAAAATAAATATATAAAATCGAATATAAATATTCAAATTCTGACCCGTTGCTCAGTCGGAATTTTTGTTGACTTTTATTTTTGTGTAAAGAAATATATTACTCAAGTCTGAATTTTTGACCCGTTTAATTGTTTCCTTTATAGATAGAACAATTTATATGCGTTTTTAAAAATTCAAATCTTGGCATATGCAGAAAAAAAAATTACTTTTTTATTATGTAGATGATATGATGATTTATTTGTTTCATATTAATATAATCATATAAAGATGAGAGGTGAAGTTTAGTGATTAATAACAAATTAATATGGTAAGTTAGATATCAAATCTTATATGTTCATTTTGATTGGTCATTTAAAATAAAAATAATAATAACAGATTTTCGTTTTATAATTTAATTAAATTAATTAAATGCCAAAATTAGTATTTTACTTATTTATCCTTAATAAATTGAATGAAATTTGTTCTAAAAGAAGATTTTTATAATGGCATTCTTAAGTAAATTCTTACAAAAGAGAAGGTTAGTTAAGGGTATCTTATAAAGTGTATTCCCCAAATAATAGTATAGGATATGTTTTACTTAATCTCCACTAATCATATTTATTCAGCTTGATCCGTATTTTTTCTTCATTAATTTGTCTTGTATTTGGCGCTTATGTGACAGAAAAAAATAAAATAAAAAAAATTTGTGTACTGGCCAAGTGTATTTGAATGGTTAATGCACGAAAGAACATTGTCATCGGAATAAAGGATCCCATCCCAACCTTATTTTGTGTATAAGTTAAATTATCAAAAAAATTAGACTATCTAAGTGCATTTTCTAAGATCTGAAAATTCTTTACATCATACATATATTAGTTATAGATAAAATTAAGTGAGGAAAAAGAGGGAATTCTCTTCATGTGAGGATGGTTGAAGGGAAAAGCAAAGGATCTAGCTGGCCAATGAGACATACATATAAGTATATATCTAGGTAAAATTCACGAGTTCAAACGAATTTCGTGAGAGGTGTGAGAATTGATCGATCTGCGAGCGGTAAACTTTGTATTCGATTTTGTGTAATTCTCAGGATAACGGCTACAGATCTTTGTCACGTTACTAATACGAACAAAGTTTTATCTAGTTGTGTTTTTTTTTTTGTTTTTTAACATTAGTTATAAAGTTTTATCTAGTTTGTTGTGTAATTTCTTTTTTTCAAGTGGGTGGTGAAACTAATAATTCCAAAGTCATCACAAGTGCGGCCAAAGAGAATGATCAAAAGGAGAATAATTGATGAGGAGGGTAAAGTAGAGGTAAAGGACAAAGATAGAACAAATGGGTAAAATCAAGGACACAAACACATGCACACATGCATACATACATGACATGCATTCATATTCTCATACAATATACAAGTATATGTGTGGATCATGTGTATAGAGAGAGAGATCGGGCATGTGAAGGCATTAACAGGAGGTGGGGTTTGAGTGTTGATGTCTTCATATTCTTGCAATGGAGCCACATGGTAAAGAGGGAACTCAAGCCCCCTCTCTTTTAGGGTAGGTATGATTCATCCAAATTTAGACCTCTTCCATGTGACTCCATGTGTTTTTTTCTTCCATCACCCATTATTCACTTCTTTTTTTCCTCTTTTTAATCTCAATTGGCTTCCAAGATCTTATGCCAAATATTGTTGATGTTAATTTAAACTAATGGCATTTCATTTTATTGCATTTGTACGCTTCTGGTTTTGATTAACATCTAGTTAATTTCAAACTTTGTCTGAAAAGAGCTATGTAAATTTTTCTTATACATTAGATCGAAATTTGGTTATTGGTCAAGGTTTTTTTGTTCATTAAAGATTTGCAACCGTGTAAAATATGAAGTAACTAGAGAATAAACGTATGTGATTTTTTCTTTCTTTCTCTTTTCCTTTTTTTGTTAAAGAAAACGTATGTAATTAATTCATATCATAGCTTATCTCATAATTTCAATAATTGTTTGTTAATAAAGAAAAAATCTCATGAATCATAGCAGAATTTTACTTGTTACGAGAGTACTTGCCAACATAGATTACCATAAAGTTAAAGCCCTATTGAACTATATTTTCTATATTTCTGTTTTACCCTTTTCATATACTTGTGCAATGCCCACATTAGTCATTTATGTCAAAAGAAATAACTTCATAAAGTGTGATCGATCGTGTCAAATATCACATGAGTTCTACCAATAGCATTACTCCTTTCATATACATTATCAAACCATCTCTCTCTCTCTCTCTCTCTCTCTCTCGTGAGGTTTTGCTCTATATAAGTATCTCCTTTGTAAACTTCTTACGAAGCAAACAAATTTCACATGGAGAGGCAAATTATAAACAAGAGAAAACGAGTCTTTTCTCTCCAACCAAACAAGAACCCTAAGGCGCTCTTCGCAAGAAGATACGTGAGTCACTTGGTTCCAGCTCTCAAGAAGATCAACATGAAAAAATCCTCTTCAAAAACAAACCACCCAAGTTTTGAAAAAACCGTGAAACATGAAGTAGACATGGCTTTCGCCTTGTCTGCTCAAGAATTCGCTTGGAGTCGTTTCTTGCTACAAAAGCTATTATCTTCCGTTCATGATGATCCAGTAAGAACTAGTAGTTCTCCTTCCGAGATTCTAGAAAGATCAAGCAAGAAACAAGGTGGAGGAAAACACCAAGACCGCGACGAAGAAGAAGGAGGAGAGATCAAGAAGAGATTGAAGGAATTGCAGAAGCTTTTGCCAGGTGGAGAAGAGATGAACATGGAGGAGATTTTGAGTGAGATTGGAAGCTACATTGTATGTCTTGAGTTGCAGATGATTGTTCTAAAATCTATTGTACAAGATAATATTTCTTGAAAATAATATAATTCATTTTTTTATTTGTTGTTTGTTGTCTTTTACATCAGAAAAAGAAGAAAGAAAGTTTGCTACGTAGTTCTTAAGAAAATGAACTTATATTACAAATTTACAATGAGGTTTTCTCTTACTCTTAAGATTATTTTTTCTTAGAACAACCAAAAAAAAAAAAAAAACTCTCAAGAAAGAATTATTTTAATGAGGTTTTTAATAAAGTTAAGAGGTTTTTGTTTCTTCTCTTAAATATGATAAGGATACAATCACAAAGCAAAATCTATGAATTTAAATGGGTTATATTGACGTCAAAAGAAATTGGCAGAAAAAATTTTTACGAGAAAATTTTACAAGGTATTTTAAAGGTTTTACAAGTTTTTACAAAATCAAATTTGTAATTTTGATGTGTGCACATTCTCATGTTTTTCTTATATATTTGTGATATCTTTTACTAAAAGAAGGGTAATTTAGTCATTTTGTCATAAAAAGGGGTATTTTTAAAAATGGACAGCCAAAGGGGGCATTTTTGAAAAGGGTTATTGAAAAATTGGCATTTTTGTGAGTCTCCCAAATTTTAATCGATGTGTAACGTTGAACAAACATTTTCGTCAATTGGTTAATATATGTCCGTTTTTAAAATTTTGAATCACAGTATATGCAGAAATTTTTTTTATTTTTTTTTTTACTTTATGTATTATATGATGATTCAAAACAGTTAAAAACAAATCAAACAAAGATGATAGGAGAATCATAATTCTAAATCTTAATCAAATCTTCTAAATATCTAAATTATTAAATATGGAATATCCAGAATATGAGTTGGGTTAAATATAACCCGACCCAACAAATTTTTTATGACTAAAATTTGTAAACGGAACGGATATCCAAATTATCTGAGAACAATATTACCGACCCGATTTAAAAATGACTGCAAAAATACTAGTATAGATAAATAAAAGAGTGGCTGGCCATTTATTTTTTCTTGCTTTGTAACCTTGTTATATTTAGGACCGGCTCTTATTAAAACACATTAATATTATAAGATTTATTTACCTAGTTTTTATTTATTTAAGGTTTCATTTAGAAATTGAATTGTTAATTTTTAGATTAAATATTATCTTCAAGCTGAAATTGATCAAACAAAAGAGAAACAAAAGAGTGATAAGATCACATAAGGCCATTAAAAAGGGTGGTGGTAGCCAAAGTGCCAAACACGGCAAAGACCTTGTTTCTTCAAAGGCAAATTTGCAAAGCTCATATCGAGTACAAGTTTTAGAACAATGACTAACAATAACAGAAGAAAAAAAAAAGAGTTTTGGAAGAGTTATGGCAATACACAAGAGTTCTCTTCCCTCTACTGTAATGACTTTAAAAGAGAGATTTGTGATGACAAAACAAAAGAAGAGTAATGATGGGGTCGGTAAATGTTTGTGTTGTTGTGCAACTGCAACTACACAGTGTAGTGATGTCCTGCTGTATCAATGTCCAATCCCTTTAGCTTTGCGACTGATTCCACATGTCCCTTCAATGTGTGAAGCTCCCTAAGCCTGTCACAACATAGTAATAAAGCATTTACCAATCAGAATCTCTATCAATGGCATCTTTCGGTTGAGATCGATTTAATCACACTACTTACCTAGCTATCTCAGCCCTTCTCTTGGCTTGCTCTGCGATCTCAGACAGCTCTCTGTAACTTCCTTTCTCTGGGAAGATGTTAACATCTTCTTTTGGCTGCAGACCGTGCAATGTCCTTTGAGCTTGTGCCCATTGAGCTTCTCTTTCTCCAATACCGTAATCTTTCTTGGTCGTGAAAGCAGTCTGTTAACATAACAGAAGATATGATTAGTATGTTACCATCAGCCTGTAGAAGAGGTCTCTATAGTGGTAGATAGATGGAGTTAGTTGTATGTACCCTGTTGTCAAACAAGCTGGTCCAAGCCTTTCCACTCAAGATATATCGAATGGCAAACTTCAAAATGTCCTGTGGGAAGTATGTTACGATACTGTAAATCCAAATCACACCTGCCCATCCCCAACCGATACCCTTCACCTTTGCAAATGTCCAGTCGGCATAGACAGCAATCATTGTCGCAACCTGCATTCAGGAGGAAGAGTGAATGAATTCATTGGGTTTCTTTAACCTAATTGAGGTTCAGAAAATATTTGTACTTGATGTTCTTACCAGTTGTGCAACGACGAATGCAACCATCAGAAGTGCCCCAGGACGTTCGACAAATGACCAACTCCTTGACCTGGTGACAAAGATTAGAGCTTGACTGATGATACTAACTTGTAGATACACAGCACCCATTAGTTCATCGTTATTGTCCCTGATTGACCTCACACCAAACTTGTCCTGCAAATCAAAGGTGAGATAATTTTTTAGGACTCAGAGCAAAAGGCCTGGCCATATATCTATATAATCCCTGAAGCACCTGTACCAAAAATGCAAAAGATGATGAACTAATGGGTGCTAAAAACTGATGTATAGCACCCATTAGATAGATATATTTATATACATATATTTATAAACTGATGATGTACCGAGAAAAAGTCAGTCTTGTGAGCAGCCCAGAAGAATATAACACTCATAATGGCTTGATAGCCTCCCAGCACAATTCCAGTGGCGAAAATTTCTTTGAGCTTCCAGCTATCAGGTGTGGGAGATGGCTTGACTCTGTCCTTTGAGATTGTCATGATAGTACCTAAGAGATAGTCACAACATAATACCATAAGATATAGCTGCTAAAGTGTGAGGAAGCTGTCTAGAAAAGTAGGATGTTATTTGCTCACCATCATTAAGGATGGCAATAATCAGAACCATGAACGCCGAGAAGTCAAATTCCCATATCAGAGCAATAAGCATGAAACCAAACTGCAAGAGTTACAACGCAATATGATCAGTACACATAAAGCAAAATCATGCAAAACAAGTGATAGATTTTTAAACGGGGTTTCTACATACCACAATACGGATTGTGATTGAGACTGCATAAATCTGTCACAAGCAAGAAAATAGAATTATTAGTTTCCACCGCAAACGAACACAACTGGTGGGCATAATTTAAGAATACGATTAAAGAATACGCACGGTGTAGTTCTTCATTCTCTGGAAGATAGCTCTGCTAGTGAGAACGGCACTGATGATGACACTTAGCCCAGGTTCCGTGAGAACGATATCGGAAGCACCACGAGCAGCATCTGTAGCATCGGCCACAGCAATACCGATATCTGCTTTCTTCAAAGCGGGTGCATCATTAACACCATCACCGGTCATACCAACAATGTGCTTCCTCTCCTGCAGCTTTTTCACAATTTCATATTTGTGCTCTGCAATCAGAAAACATAAGAAGCTTGGATCAATAAAACAAACCTTTGTAATGAACATATGATGAGGTTTAAAACTGAAAGCAAGTTATGACCTGGAAAGACGCCGGCAAACCCATCAGCCTTTTCGATCAACTCCTCAACAGGGATGGATGCAATGTTGGCGTCCTTGTCGGTACCGAGAAGAGCCGCAGATGGATACATATTGGTTCCCATTCCAAGCCTGCGACCGGTTTCCTTACCAATAGCAAGTTGATCACCTGCCAACGCAGTTAGAGCGCAAGTTAGGGGAAAACATCTAAATAACCATGAATTTCATGAAAAAAATGATGAATAAGTGTAGTTACCAGTGATCATCTTAACATTAACACCGAGATTCAACGCCCTACGAATGGTTTCGGCACTGTCGTGTCTTGGAGGGTCAAAAAGAGGCAACAAGCCAACAAATTCCCATGGCCCACCTGGGCTTTCTTTTGTTTTCTCGGGGACCACCTAAAAAGGACTAGGCAATTAAACGGTTGTTTCCAGGCCAAAAATAAAAGCCAAATAAGACCGCTGGTAAATAAGTACCTGTCGAGCTACTGCCAATGACCTAAGACCGCGCTCAGCGTACTTGTCAATACAAGAGAGTACCTTCTTCCTAAGGTCAGGCCTGGCATTGGCAAGGTCAAGGATCTGTGTGGGAGAAACGAATTAGTAGACCGAATTAAGGAAAAAAACTAACATCTGTAGGTGAAAGCTGAAGATTCATCACCTGCTCGGGAGCACCTTTGCTGACTCTGTGCCAGTTACCATCAGAGTCGATGTAAGTCAAAGCAGTTCTCTTGTCCACCGGGTTGAATGGAAGGAAGTGAACCTCCCTGATTCCAGCTCGGGCCTACGAAAATCCAAGTGAAACATATGAACTTGTTTTCTGGAATTTTCACTTAATTACAGAAGTAATTCAAAATGAATAGGGTTATACCTCTTTCGGATCAGCAAGCATTCCAACCATGGCTGCATCAATAGCGTCCTGGTTCTCCACCCTAGAAGCCATAGCTGCAAATAGTAGAACTTGATCTTTCTCCACACCCTTGCAGAAAACCTCAACCAAGTTTTTATCCACACTCAATTTATTGAGGGTTAGTGTCCCGGTTTTGTCACTGCACAGGACATCCATTCCCGCCATTTCTTCAATGGCTGTCATACGTTTGGTGATGGCACCTTGCTGAGACAACCTGTGAGACCCGATAGCCATAGTCACAGACAAGACCGTGGGCATAGCAATGGGGATACCACCGATCAAGAGGACCAAGAGATTGTCAATTCCATCTCTGTACTTTCGGTGTTGGATAGGGTACATGACGATTATTTCAATCACTATACCAATAGCAATAGAACAGATACAGAAGTTTCCAATGGATGTAAGAACTTTCTGGAAGTGCCCAACTTGGTTAGTGCTGTCCACAAGGTGAGCAGCTTTACCGAAGAAAGTGTGAACTCCTGTGGCTATAACAACCGCTTCGATTTCTCCTTGTTTACAAGTTGAACCAGAGAAAACTTCTTGACCAGGGTGCTTGGTCACAGGAAGGGACTCTCCAGTTAGAGCAGACTGATCAACCTTTAAAGGATCTCCTTCAAGAAGACGGGCATCGGCTGGGATAATGTCTCCAAGTTTAATGCTAACAATATCACCTGGGACAAGGATAGCAGCTTCTTGTTCACTCCATTTTCCATCCCTAAGAACCTGACAAAACAGAGAAACGGGTTAAGCTCTCGAGAAGTCTTGAAATGTCTTGAACAATAACATCACAACATTCACCAACATATTACCTTGGTTTTAGGAGCAAGACCAGCCATGAGGGCAGCTGCAGCATTTCCGGCGTTGTTTTCTTCAATGAAACTGATTGTGGAGTTGATAACAAGCAGACAGATGATACCCACGAAATCTTGCCAATCCGGAGGTCTACCATCACCATTAGCCAAAGCAATGGCCATGATAGCTGCAGCTTCCATGACCCATGAAAGCGGATTCCACATGAACCCCAGAAACTTCAGAATTTTGCTTTCCTGTGTTTTTTTAACGAAAGATCAACCTCGTGAGTTCCACAAAACAAAATTTACAAAACCAAAGCTTTCTATTATCATAAAACAACAATGCTAAGTCAAACTCAAACCTTCTTCTCTTCGAGCTTGTTGGGGCCAAAAAGCTGAATCCTCTCTTCCCCTTCCTGCGTCGTCAATCCTTCCCTTGTACATTTTAGACTCTGGAAAACTTCCTCAATCGGAATTTTTTCCTGAGAATCAAAGCAAAAGTTTTGATCAGAACCCTAACAATAGTAAACTCATGCATCTTCAAACAACAAAAAGAGTAATAAAGATAAAAACTTTTTTAGTTTTGCAATCTTTTTACAAATGTCAGAAACGCTCCAACTCGGCGACTCGGAAAATGAAGAGTGGCGTTGACTCAAGTTGTGACAACGAAAGGTGAAAAGAATCTGGCAGTGGAGGAGACAGGGACCACCACTACGACTACTACTACAACAATGCACGTGTTAACGAACGTGTAACACACGCGCCTGCGTGATTCCCTCCATGAAAGGTGGCAACTTTCCGGCGTGAAAGCCAAGGTCCGGTTAAGGGTATTTCGGTCAAAAACAATTTCACAAAAAAAAAAAACTAAATTTTTACAATCAACGAGAAATTCACAAGTTACGTCTATTGATAGATGTTTTACAAAAGGACAAAGAAGCCAAAAAAAAAAAAAACGTACTACGGAAAGGTACATCAAAAAAATTCTAACTTCACCAACAACAATTTTAAAAAAAAATCTATACTTTTTATATTTGAATTAAAACTCTTGTATTATTATGGGTGGAAGATAGAAGAATATTATGAACTGCTTTAACAGCAAAAACGTTATCTTTACAAAAAAAAAAGATGATCTTTTTTTAAAAGGAAAGAAGACTATATAGCACAAGCAAAAATCAAACTTTTTGTGATTTTTTTCTCTTTTAATAAATATGTGAAAAAGACTTTTATTGAGACGTAGCTTAGCTTAGCTCCACCACTAAAAAAGACGATCTATTTTCTTATCTTTTTTCAGCGTTTCACATGTGTGTAGTTTTTGGGTAGATCTACTTTTTCTGATGAACAGTATAAAAATTAACTTATTTTTGGCTTAATACCTAAAAGCTTTAAAAGACTTCTCTTATTTTACCCTAATTTTAGACCAAAATTAATAAAGTTGAAATCTTGATTTGGGTTTTGGGTTTTGTATCGGATCCATGATAGAAACATCGGAAATTGAGGCAGCTATAATTGGGAAAGAAAAAAATCAATTTTTTTGCTGAGAAAAATCTGGGATTTTAGGCTTTAAGATCAGTATCCGATCCAAGAAAAGGAGAAGAATCATCTGGAAATGATTTGAGCAAAAAGGGTAAAAGAATCAAACGCGAAACCATGCAAAGAGAAAGAACAAAACAGATCTATTCTCATTCAAGCAAATCATCGAACACTTTGTGGGCATGAAGAACAAACACCAAAAATGAAAAAAAAAAATATCGAAGAATTAAGAGAGAAGAGAATCAAAATAATACCAGATCAACGGTCTCGTTCTTGATATCTTCGAGACCTGACATCTTCACCCGGAAGAAATCAACAAAACGACGTCTCTCTCTGTCGTTTCACCACTCGATCACACACACCAGAGAGAGAGAGAAAGCGAGCTTCTGTTGCAAAGGAGATACGCCTCCTCCTTTTATAACCACTTAAAACGACGAAACTCTCCACCGTTTTAGACTTTTTTTTGTTTTGTTTTATTATTTTCATTTCCACCGTTGATTATGATTTGGTGATCATCAATGGTTGTTAATTTTTTTATGGGTCCTTTCTCACTTGGAAAACGTACAATTGACTTTGGATTTCTTCCGGTTTTATGATTAAAATTTCAGATATTATACTGTTTTTTGAAAAATTGATTACTTAAACTGGTATTGTATTCTGATCCTGTAGTTTAATGTATGAGAATCTATATTATTTTTTTCCTATATAGATAAACATTTTACTTTTGAGTATCAAAACTTAATAGAAATCTTAACATTAACAAAATTTAGTAATTTAGGATGATACTAGATTTAACATAAGAAATTTAATTTTATGGTTTTTGTATGTTTCTAGATATTTATACATATTAGAAGATGATTAAAAAGACAACATTGTAATGTATAGATTTATATTGAGTATAAGAAAATTATATAAGATATATTTAAGTTTATGAATAATATTGTTGTTATGTATGGACATACAATATGCACAATCTCAATTTCTTAACTGATATCTTTTTGTGTTTATAAAATTGATTAATCAATAAGAAAAATTCATATACATAAATACATAATAATTATATTATATGAACACTGAAGAATGCTTAAAATTGGGTTCTTTGTTTATTTGTTCCCAAAGAGTAGTGCAAAGCTAAACTTAATTGATACTTCTATATAAGTTACTCATTTTGAAGGAAAAATCAAAATTTAAAATACATACATGGATGTGTGCATATACATACATATATATAGATATAAGAGGTATATTTCATATAAGTGTGTAAATACTAATTAATTAATTTACTTTTTATATGAGAAACGTGCACAAGTTATTTTATAAATCAACCTAATTTGCTCGTAAGTTTAATTTTCATACTGACTGTTTAGGTCGGACTTTTAAACCAAAGTTCTTTAAAAAAAATATATTTCTAAACATTTTTCCTTCGGATTATACAACCAATCAAAAAAGGGGCTTTTGCAAAAATGCCCCCTTTTCAATGCCACTTTTCAAAAATGCCCCTTCTTTAAAACCTTATAAAAAATGCTCTTAAAGATATAAGATTTACCCAAATATGTATGTAACATTATTAAAACATACACAAACTACATTTCTATGTATCTAAAATCTTATAAATACTTTATAAATACCTTATAAATGCATTTTAAATACCTTTAAAAAATTTTAAAATATCTTGTAAAACCTTTGAAAAACCTTAAAAATCCTTTAAAATAACTTGTAAAACCTTTAAAAACACCTTATAAAACCTTATAAATACTTGGATCGAGTCTTCAAGTAGTAGTTACAATCCATAAGTACCTTATAAACCTAATAAAACTTTATAAAAATTTCAGATTTAAAAAGGAGCATTTTTGAAAATGGACATCTAAAAGGGGCATTTTTGAAAAGGGACACACCAAAAGGGGCATTTTTAACAATTTCCCATCAAAAAATTGGATTTTAATTAATTTGTAATTAGAAAATTAAAATCAACCCATTTTGATTACTAATTTATTTAATATTTGGAATAATATGTTAAAAATAGTGGCGAATTAGTCATCGGGATAATTTGTGTATCTGGTAATTGGACTTAACTTAGACTATCTAAAAAAATGATGATATCATGTAGTTGATTGCTGAGAAAATCACAACTATTGGAAAATAAAATTTTGAAAGATAATTACTAGTTGAGATGAAAACTAAATATTTTATAATTTTTGGAAAAGAAAGTTACAACGACAACTCTAAAACCCAATTTAAGAGTACCAATGTTGAGAAGAGATGTTCATAAAATTGTTACCGATGTTAAAACAATTTAATGAGGATTTACTTGACCTTTTTAAAGGTAGAGAGTAAACTAAATTAACTTGACTTAGTCTCCAAAGAAAATTGAGGGACAAATATCTTGAAGAAAAAAGTAATGTTTTGAAATATAAAAATTAGGTACAAAGTACAGATGCGTCAGATGACGTCGGTCTAAAACTATATTTACAAATATATATTTTGTTGTATGTGAAATTTTGGTAATCCTAATCTCATATTTATGGCTTTAAAGATTGGTAGAGCAACATTATTTGGAGATGCTTAGTTTTGGTTCTTAGTAAAATTTTTGGTTCTTATCCCAATTTTTGACTCTTAGCTAAGAGTCATTCCTTAGCAAAATCATCAGTTACATCTTTAATTTTAATCTCTTTTGAGCTAAAAACCAAGTTAAACACTTCCCAATAATGAAGCAATGGCTCTTCCAAGGTGCCTCATGGCAAGGTCAGCAATTGCTGGAACAATTCACATGTTGTGGAGATCAATATTTTTATAATTTAACCAAAATTTTGTTTTCAAGGTTATTTATTTATTTATTCAGCAAATTGGCTGATGAAGATTGACTTTTTGATCGTGCTGGGTCCCCCAATAATACACCTCCCCTACGTAATTTTTTTTCTTGCTTCCATAAATTCGATTGTATTTTATCTTAAAAGATCGATTTCATAAGAGAATTTTTAAAACAAAGAAACAAGAAGATGATGGTTTTATTCAACTGGAAAAATATCGGCACATATGGGCAGGTTTTTATCATTTATTATTTGATCATTCATATATCGGATAGACAAATCACACTTTTTAACCCAATTTTATAGGTAAATTCATAAAATTATTTGTTTCTATTTTTTAAGTTGTTTATCTTTTAAGATTTCAAAGTAACGAAAACGCATAGTTCGCTAATCCGTCCGCGAGGCGATTAGCTTCCCTATACACATGTGAAATCCGGACTATCCAGTCCCTTGAAATAAAGCCATAGCACAAACGTACTAGGAAAGACAACGGATGAGACTCGCTTATCCCCGTCTTTAGAAAACCGACCACTATCTCCGAGTCTACTTCTAGCTCTAGTCTCGTGAATCCACGCTCCCAGGCTATGTATAGACCATAGTACACCCCCCACAACTCCGCAAGAGGCGCCGAACATATACCAATGTTCAAAGCGAAACCACCCCGCCAATTCCCACTGCTATCTCGCAAGACTCCTCCTGCCGTCGCTCTACCCGGATTACCATGAGAAGCTCCATCTGTATTTAATTTAACCCAGTCACTCTCTGGCGGTTTCCAAGCTATCATCCTTGCTTCTCTCATTTGACCATGTCCGGACCCCGCAGCTGAACCAAAGGCGCTGGATACTTCCTTGGCCATCTCTTTAACAAACTTCACCCTGTTTTCGTTACCTTTAGGATTTCATTTGCTTGAGGCTAGACCGGATGTTGTTAATCATATTGTTTTAGATGACATTAGTGGGACTGCGTTTCCACGTGATGTTCGATTGTAATTTTTTTTTTTTTTTTAATTTTAAATAAATTGGGGAGACTTTTCTCCCCTCTGCTTACCAAAAAAATCTTTTAAGATTTCAAAGTTTTAAAATTAATCATCGTATTCTTTGTTTTCATAACAAGGAATAATAAAATAAATATCCAAATAATCATTTATTTATTTTTGGTCAAAAGATCCCAATAATCATTAGATTCTCTGCAAATATCCATTTTTAGCTGAGTTAATTAGCAAAATAATAATGGAGAAAATAAAAAAAAATACAAAAAAAACAATCATCTGATTTCCTGCCATGCTATTATTTCTGTGATAAATTGTTTTCTACTTAGGATATTAGAGTTATGATATTGCATCAGAGAACTAAACCATAAAAACCACATGGTGGTGGGCGAGTGGTTCTCGTTTGGTTGGAAGGATCGCCCTGTTGGTCTAGGCCAGGGATCGATCCTCTCCAGACGCAGTTTCGCTCTCTCACTCCTGTGGCCACCTGGGAATTTACATGCGGACTTGCTCAGGCGCCCCAGACCACCAGTTTATCAGGGGGCCTTTAAGTGGACCTAGTGACGCGGGCTTAGGCCCAGTGGGCTAGTCAGATCACTGTGTGGTCTGGATACTGGGTTATCAAAAAACTAAACCATAAAGCTTCAACTCTATTTAATAAATTAGATGTTAACATTAATATCATCTAATATAAAAGTGATATTTTACTGAAAAAATCACCCAATCTGTAAGGTTAAATATGAAAGGTTAGATCATCCAAAAAAAATAGTACTCCCTCCGTTTTCGAATAGTTGTCGTTTTAGAGAAAAATTTTTGTTTTTAATTAGTTGTCGTTTTCAGTTTTCGATGCAAAATTCATTATTTTTTTATTTTTTATATTTATTTTTATTATGCAACTTGATTTACTAATGGTTAAATTATGTTTAGGTATTAAATTAATGATATTTTTATATTGAAAAACTAACAACATTAATAGTTTCTTAATTTGTGTGCATATAGTTAAAACGACAAATATTCGAAAACGGAGGGAGTATATCTTTAATTCCATCTTCTCCAATATTAGTTCTAAAGCCTATTATTTTTTTCCTTTTTTCCTGTCCTATATATTAGCCTCCAAAAAACAAAATCATTTGTTACCACGTTTTCTTAAATTTTACCAATGAAATAGAAACGAGTAGCTTCTACGTGAAATATTAAAAATGAAATATTTTTGAAAGTCAACTAATAAAAGTAATTTTTCATATGCAATTAGTTTATTTAAATTTTTTTTTAGAAACTATAAAACGATTAGCCATTTTGCAAATAAACCCTTGCTTTTGACTCCGTTTAATATATCAATTGATATATAAACATAAACAGTAACACCTGAAAAATATTTTAGCATATAATAGGTCGCTAATTAAATTTTTACATAGGTCTGTTCAAAAAAAAAAGAAATTGGAACTATTCACGTAGATAATAATGTTGAGTGAACATTATAACCATGTTTTATATTAAAAAAAAAAAGTTATGCTCGCGTAAACTGCGGACTAATCTACATTGTCGCTAAGTATAGAGTTATCTTTAAATATGAATTTTAATTGTTACTTTTTTCACAATGACACATCGAGAAACAAGAAAAAATATTGTATATGTTTTAGAAAGATACAACCATACCGTTCAGCAGAATCCGAATAGAACACCATATAATAAGTGTGTTTTTCATAAAAGTTTACTTTCATCCTTATGCGAACATATTAGAATCCAAGTGTTTATTATTTATTCTAATTTGTTAGTAAGCCATATAATCATAAGTACTAACAAAATTCTAATTTGTTAGTAAAGTGATAATTTTGTTAATACACTGACATAAAATATAAAAATATCAATATAGCGAGGGCAATGAGTTTTCAACTATACGCTTGTGATTAGATCATTGGTCGTAGAAATGGTCACAGAATTAAAATAAATTTATTATTGTATTTTCCATTTTATAAACATGTGAAAACAACACGATTCTTCTCTTTTTAGGACCCAGCACGATTTCATAATTGAATCTTAAATTAACAAATATGAATCAAAAATATAAAGTATCTCTCTGCCACTGAACCTAATGATACTTTTTTTTTTTTTTTTACCTAATGATACTTGCGTTATATCGTTATCAGGAAAAGTAATGTTATAATCTTATATATTCTTTTTGTTTTTTGGAAGAGGTAATGGGAAGAGTTATATTTAGGTATTGTTTGTTTTGCTAACGAAAATGACTACCGATAACAATAAGCAACGTGTTTTATTATTCGTTTCTTTAACACTAACGACCAACAAACAACCAATTTTAATTATTGTTTGTTTTGTTATCAACTAAATTATATGTATATTACTTATAAATTTTTTATTTAAGACCCATGTATGTGTAGTATTAAAAATTTTAAATAAATTTAACACTTCATCGAAAAATAAACGAACATGTTAGTCAAGTTGGTACAGAAATTTACTCATTGAAACCCAGCAACAAATGTTTTTTTACGAACAACTATTTCCAAGAATTAACCATCCTGCAAATCCAAAAGATATATTTCAAATTATACATAAATATATTTGTTTGTATCAATGTTTAGTATTTATACAATTTTCGGAAGTGCGAGAGCGAACAAAAAAAAAAAGTCTATAACTAAAATCTACTAAATATATCAACTAGAAAACACAACAACAACAACGAAAGTTTGGATTGTCTAGGGCTTATAAATTGCATTCAAATCACAAAATATTTTGAGATTTTGACGAATCTAAAATCTCTATTTTATTCGAGGAATATTCTATATTTCAAAATACAAAATATCTAGTTTATATTATATTTGGGAAATATAATAACTGTTTCTTAAAACATTTGAATAATCAAATTTGCTTTTTATTTCTTCCATCTAAACTAATCAAAATTAATTAGTATAGTTTTATTATGGAAATTTTAAAAATCAAAAATAAACTATGCTTTGTTATTTTTCAATTATATTAAATTGGACTGTCGCTTCCGGAAATATCTAACATTACCTTGCCAAATTAAATAAGTTAACATATCTACAATTTCAAAAAAAATTCTTCCATTAATCAGAATTTATTAGTATATTTTCTTAAAGATATAAATTAAAATCAAAAATATATGATGATATTAAATTGATTTTTTTTGTTTTCCGGAAATATTTCAAAATATATTACGAAATTAATAGTTAGATTTTTTATGGAAATTACTTTAAAAGATTTCTATAAATCTTGGGTAGTTATTAATTTGTTTATTTTATGGAACTACTTCAAACAATTTCCATAAATATTGGGTAGTTGTTAATTTGTTGATTTAATTTTGGATTTTGTTTTATACTAGGATTTAACCCGTGGTACACCACGGGGCAAATGTTTTATTCATATATATAATAAATATTAAATTTTATGGTTTTTAATTTAGTATTAAAGTTATATAATTTTATATTAATGTTGTAACTAAAAAAAATTAGTGATGATAAAATAATAAAGTATAGATATAACCCATGTTATATTAATCGAAACCCATCCCGCTATATAACTCGTCTCATGATATTTTAATTAATAATGTTTTATAAATTTAAAATATATCAATAATAATATTTCAAAAATAATAATTGTTTTTTGACGTTAATGTGATGACATTCTTTGTAAATTCTTATTTTACTAACACAAAAGTACTTTAAAAAAGGTACTTCAAATTTTTTAGTATATATAAATTTATTGTTTTGGGTAAAAAATATATAAATAAATATTTAGTTTAATCATAACTTGGGATTGATATACTTGTGTTTTTGACTAACTGTTTTTTCTTTTAATATAGCCTATATTTGGGCATTTTTGTTAACATTATTTGAATTAGCAATATCAACGTAATACATGTACAATTTATTCTTACCAGAAAAAGAACAAAATTTAATAAAAATCAGAAAAGAAAGTTTTAGGGAGTGATAATTATTTTGAACAATTGCAAATTGGAAAAAAGTATATAGAAAAACAAAATTAGAACGCCGGAATAAAAAAATCAGAAAAGAAAGTTTTAGGGAGTGATAATTATTTTGTACAATTGCAAATTAGAAAAAAGTATATAGAAAAACAAAATTAGAACGCCGGAATTAAAAAATCAGAAAAGAAAGTTTTAGGGAGTGTTTTTTTTTTTTTAAATTGTGATGGATGGCTTCTACATATGAACTACTATAAGAGGAAGATCATACTCTCCAAAAAGTGATTCAAAATAAAATAAAATCAATTTCGATCTTCTCAAGAAAAGTGATATTGTATTGAACAAACATGATTGGCAAGAAACATAATCAAACATATGAAAAAATAAAAAAAAAAACATAAAACTAAAACAAATTTTTTTTTTTAATGAAGAATTAGGAAAAATTTAAATGATTTTTGTAATTTTTTTCTTTTAGTTTCCTAAATTTTAGTAACAAAATCGATTAATATTTAGATTTGAGAAATTTTTTGTTAAAACATTAAATGCCAATGGCATTGTATTGTAAATAAGTTCCAAGTCCAGGATTTATTTGTTAAAAGTGATTCAAAAATGTATATATAGATAAAAAAACAAAACATCAAATGGATATTATATTTTTTTCTTTTTCAAATTCAAATATACCAATGGCATTCTCTGTAATTAATCTACCAAAATAAGGTTAGTTATGTTTGAGTGATTCCCAATTAGTAGTATAGATTTTCATTTGAAAGAAATAAGTTTCTTTAATTAGTTATCAAAAACATTACCTACCCCAATTTGGAAATTCCTTATGTGTACCTTGAGAATTTTGCAATATGTACGGCCTCACACGCCTCCATCAAACTCGATATACACTCCAAACTTAGCTGCTATGTTCAATTGTTCTTTATTTTCAATCATTTATTTATTTTATTTTGTTACTTCTGAAAAACCGATTGTGTAGTTTTCTGAAAGCATCTGGATCAAGAAATTCCGGGTATTTTTTTGTACGTATGTTATAATTGATATTGGACTCACATCTTTCATTGATCAATGGCGTGTTTATAATATTCAAAGAAAACAACATTCCTGAAATTCAAAGTAATTGACTTCAAATACAATTTTCACTCATTAATTTCTCTGTTGTTATTGTGTAAACAACTTAAATGCATAATAGCATAGGTATTAGGTAATAGTATCAAACAATTATACGTCTATTGAATGATAAAAGTCTACGTTGAACAGAAAAAAGTTAACATATGTAATGTAATATAAATTATATAACACGAAAATATCTAAAAGCAAAATTTCTTATAAAAAATTATTCAGCTAGAATAAAATGTTTGATACTATGTAAAGCTACGGAAAATGTATATATAGACTTCTAAATTATGCCGAATAATCAATCAATGCCGACTATGTCATGACAATAAAAAATGAAGTTAATATTTTTGAACTACATAGGAGTGTTTCTTAGAGAAATATCTTAGAATGTCAAATTTTTATAGAACAATAATCGTGATGTCATCTGAGGAATGCATTGATTTAAAATACTACCATTTCAAATTAGAATAACAGTACTCCCTAATTGAACCTCAAACTAGAGAAAACAAAAACTTACAAAAAATAACATTATCAAATCATCATATTTATTGATTCGTGTAAAATAATAAAAATTGTTCTTTTTGGTTTATCTCATCAACTTATTTAACCGTTAAAGAAGAATCCAACGGCCATAACATAGATACGATTATACGAAACAAGTGTCAGTTTATATTGAATGTCGTGCTAAAGTTTTAAATTCGATATACTAGAGTTTTAGAGTGGGGACTCCACATGACTGTAAATTTAACAGGACCGTTACGAAGAAGAAGAATCTGACTTTTTTACTAAATCACTAAGCTTTTAAGGATCTGTCATTTACGTAGGTGACACACATACATCCAATCAAATATTGCCACGTGTACGGTCCACTTTCTGAAACAACTCATCAGTCACAGACGTGAAATGAAGAAAAAGCTAGGTGGATGGATCCGTGGTACTAGCTTCTGTGATTTAACATCCACTGAATCTCGTGATGTGTGAACCCACTTGACCCAATCTTTTTTTTTTCATGTTATTACTAATCAGTTTATAATTGAAAAAAATAACAATAAAAGTTAAGTAAAATTATTGGTGGTGTGTAATCGTGTAATCAATATATGTGAAGTAGTATCTTTTTTTAGTATTCATGTTCTAATACAACCAAAAACTTCTCAAATAATTACATACTACTTTTGTTTTTACATGAAAAAAATAATAATATTTTTGACTGTTTTTGGGGAAAAAAATATGGAGACAAACTTTCGTTGACTTTATGTTATTTTATTTATGGACGAACCAGAACAAAAGACAAGAAATTCACTTTTACCGTTTATGTAATGTACTTTCATTTTAACTTTTGTATTATTTCTTGTCATATCTTTTTTTTTGGGCGAATCTTCTTCATGGATTCTAAAGATAACGACGAATGAAGATAAAATTATAAGACATAATATACATGTGTTTATGTATGTAAAGGTTGGCCAAGGAGAGATAGATGGGGCAAAATAGAACTAAGTCTAAACTGAGGATGTGTCATTACTCATTAAGATAAAAAGACATAAATTGATACATAAAATCTATATATATAATGAGAGAGTTTCTCTCCTCTTAAGGTGTCCACATCATCACCAAATTAATATTATGGATCCTACTAATTAATAATTATGTCAAATATTTAGTTTCATGTTTAATTACATCTCATTATCAAAGAAGTAATCATCAATTAATGCACAGTTTTAAATAAAGGTTATTTGAATAATAATAACACAAGTGTAACATATTTACATATAATAATGGGAGAGTTTCTCTCCTCTTAAGGTGTCCACATCATCACCAAATTAATATTATGGATCCTACTAATTAATAATTATGTCAAATATTTAATTTCATGTTTAATTACATCTCATTATCAAAGAAGTAATCATCAATTAATGCACAGTTTTAAATAAAGGTTATTTGAATAATAATAACACAAGTGTAACATATTTACATATAAAATACTTACATTAATTTTTTGTTAATATATAACTTAAAATGAACATAATCCCTAAATATTTAATTAAGAAATAAAAAATAATTATGAAAATTTCATAGAAATACCAATGTTATTTAAGATGGAAAAAGGCTTCTTAATGAAATTTATTATACAATTACAAACAAATAATAACTTATTAAAAATAAAAAACGTTTAAACTATCACTTTTAAGAATAATGAGGAAACCTCATAATATAATTTAAGGATGAAAAAAAATTGAATTGAAATGGAAGGCTATAAGAGTTTTTTTTTTTTAATAATAAGAAGATATACATATTTCATGGAAACATTAAATTAAAGAGATAATAATGAAGTGGAAGAAATTTATTTAAAATAATATTATGGGGAGATTAAAAAATAAATGGTTAAATTTTATAGTAAATGTATGATTGTAAAAGTTTTTTAAGATATAAGAAATAATTCATATTTAAAATTAAAAATTATATTTCAAGAGAGTAATAGTATAAATTCACATTGACGAAAAAATATAAAGATTAATTGTATCTTAATATTAAATTATAGTAAAATATAACAATAAAAATAATACAATTATATCTATATTATTGTTTGTTTTCTAAATAAAAAAGTGAATATGTTTAAATATAGGTAAAAATCTAAATAAGTACTGTTGAGAAAATTTTAACAAATATATATCTTTCGTAAAATTATATTACGTTGAAGCATGAAAACCATATAATTAATAAAAGAAAATAAACTAAAAAGATGAAAATGAGGAAATAGTTTTCAGTTAAGAATCAATTTAAAGTTTTATTAAAGTGAGCATAGAAGATAAAACAGAGTAGATGTTGGGAAGCGAACAAGTGTATCATAGAAGATGACGAAAAATATTTGAAGAGAAATTGAGTAATGCTTGAAGCATCGGATATATGTATGCACATGATAAACGATATTCATCCGATCTATGTATGCATTAGCGGATAGTTTGATTTAGTAAACCAGACTATCATATTCAACATCAGGTTAAATCGTCCAGCCATGTAAGCGTAGTAGGATAGATAAGATTAAGATATTCATGATTTTGCCAAAACTTTCCTTAAGGTATGATGGTCTTGCTTCAATAGGTAAATAATGCTCTCCAAACCTATTGAAGCGGCATGAATATTACGTTTAAATATTTTTCATAAATTGATGTTCAAACTCAGCAAATTTACTTTTAGTATGAGGTACGAATAGGTCAAAACATCAAGACAGTTATACTTACAAGATTTGTTTATGGAAATAACTCTTTTTGATAAAAAAAAAAAAAAATTCATTGATGACTACCGAGACCGATTCATCTTATATAATTTTTGTTATTATGCGGTACCTACTAAATATATTTTATAATATCTATGTTGTATATTGTTTTGTAAAACAAGTATGAATGTATATAGTTTTTAAAATTCAAATGATTATGATTATTCTTAACATTTTGTATTATACCCAGTTAAAATTTGATATTCCGCGCAACGCGCGGACGAGTTAATCTAGTATTAGAAAAATCTAAGCCAATTTGTCCCATCTTTTGGCTTTATGAAAGAGACCATATAACATATGATATGTGTACCCTTTAATTTGTTATTTGTTCTACACATGTATATGTAGTTGTGTATACCCTCACACGCACATATATATAGAAAATATTTAATTGTGGAACAATAAGAGTCCAATAATAAGATGACATGTACATGTGTTTATGTACATCATCATGTCTATAACGCAAAGCATTTTATTAGTGGTTATTTTGATTACAGGTTATATATTGGAAATTAGTAGAAATTTATTAAAAAGTCCAAGTTCATTGGATTGAAACTTAAATCCAGAATCTCAGAAAACATAACAATCATAACAACAAATTTTTGAATTCCACCGTTCTCCAACAATAATTGTTTCTCATGTAAATAAAAATCATGTTGTAAACATTTTCCATCCTAAAAACCACCATAATTCCTTTTTAAAATCTATTTTTTTCACTTAAAACTTTAATACATAGATTTTGGATATATGTTTGGGCTTAGATCCGGAAACTCTGGATTATTAATATTTTTAAAATGTGATTAGTATAGTATAAGTATAATAGAATCAATCAAACTCTTATTTTGTTGGTAACACATTATTTGGTGAAATAGTATGTCAATTCCTAAGGTAGATAATATGTCAATTGTTGATGTCAAAATTTTAATCAAACACGTGATCGAATGGTCTTACGTATACTTTCTTTCTTTACTTCGTTATTTATTTCCAAGTCAACCAGAGCGACTAGCAAACAATAGGAAATGAAAAGAAATTAAACCCAAAAAATACTCTCCTAAAAAAAAGTAAGAGAGTAACATTTGAAACAACAAAATAGAAAAGATAAACATCCGCAGACTTCCTACTATATTCCAAACATGAATCTTTGTGTTCGTTCATTAAAAAGTAAGAGTTGATTAGCGCACAACGTAACATTAAACAGTTGTTACAGGTCACCAATAAGAATAGGGGAATCTGTAAATTTTGAGTCTTGCACTTATATTTATTCTGACTAAATTTACTCAGAACTCAGCACTGCTGTTAACTTATATTCAGACACTTATATATCATAAGAGAACTAGTTATGTTTATGTCTGTAAATTTTGAGTTTCAAAGTTTTAAACCATTCTGACTAAATTAACAGCACTTCCATGTTTTTTTTACAGAAGAGAAATAGGTCGATTTAGATTTGACAAAATTTATAGGTTTTACACTTATATTCTATTAGCTAGGTCAAACAAAGTTGAATCTAATTGAAATCTGGTTTGGACTCCAATATTATTATGTTACCTCAAATTATACATACCGTATTTGAAAAGCCAAAATAATGTAATGCTAATAAAGAGTAAACTATCATGGGAGTAAAAATATTTTGAATACAAAAACATTTTGAATAAAAATAGCGAATTTTCTTAATTGAAGTTGAGATATCCGCTATAGTTTTTCAGGTAAAATTTTCCAAAGAGAAACATGTGATCATGTGATATTCATTCATAAGGATATATTTTGGATGATAAAAAAAAATAGCTAAAGGACCTAACATGCCGTTTTAATGTATATGTGTGTATGAATATATCCATCGAGGAAGTAGACACAAATTAAGGAACATATATATATAATTAAAATACAGATTGGCAACACTACATAGACCTAATTCTATTCTTGTTATATATATTTTTTCTTGTTATTCTTGCATTCTTGTTATATATAATTCTTTGTATATAAGTAATTCAATTGTGGTATGAGGCATGTGTATTTTTCTTGAATTTATTAGGTGGCCACTGAGCCATGCTTGTGCATCCGCTTATATACCCACCACTTTCTCGCATCTCATTATAATCAAAATACAATTTGCCCATGTTTGTTAAAAGTAAAATCTTATTACAGTTGTTCAAGATTCCATTAATCTATCAAAGTAAACATAAATATGCATACAAAGAGTAGAAGATATACTATGGTAGATTATGTGAGCTAAATATTGGTGAATTTAAGAATGTTGTGTTCATTTCACGTTAATAACTAGGATCGAACCCGCGGCCCACCGCGGAGAATATTGGTTTACATACGTTGATTTTAATAGTGCGTGTTTTAAGTAGAGCGAATCGGATAGTGTACTTATAAATATTCATAATAACGAATTGCAGAGAAAATGTTAAATTGTTTATAATTAAACTGATCATATTAATTATGATTAAAAAATAGAATTTTATGTTTTAGAATTATTAGATGATTCATAGGGATTAGAGCAGTAAAAATAGGTCAAAAATCCGTAAATAAACGGACCACACGGATTGATTCGCAGTGGATCATAGGTTTTAATCGGTTTTCGTCTGCGGGTTGGCGGATCAGCCCGCATGTTAGTATTTATTGATAAAAGTATAATTTATTCAACATTTGGTAATTTAAAAAACTTTTAATAAATGAAATTATAATATTTATAAATATAATGAGATATAAAATTATTTCCTCTAATTTTTTATTTATTTATTTTAGTAGTATTTTAAATTTTCGTTACTTTAAAATTATTTAAACAAAATCCACGGACAACTCCGCAAATCAGCATATATTCGCAGGACGGATTTGTATTTCATATATGCTATCTGCGGGTCGTGTGGACCAACTAACTATATGTCAAAATATATTTTGCCTATCACAAAACGGGCTTAACGGGACGAATCAATTCGCTTTGACAGCTCTAGTGAGAATATTATTTAGTCATACAACAAAATAGAGTTTGGACATAGGAATAATAGAATCTATATCCTATTTCTTAGATGAGAGATTGAAACTTTGAAAGGTGAAATATAACGATTAAAAATTAATTATTATTTTTCACGATTCACAAAATTTAATAAATATTTATCATCTTGTTGAATAATTCTAAAAATCATATTCAAGAAATCTTTATAATTTTAAAATTAAACTTCTTTGGTAAGCTATAAGTATGAAAATACCATAATTTCTTTTAATTTAATTAAATTAAAATTAGTTACATGGATTTCATATCTATTTAATTTACACGACCAAAATAAAAATATCTATTTAATTTATAAAATAGATGGGTTAGTTGTGATAAATTTTCTAGAAATCTTTTGAAGCAAGTAAGATATCTTTCAATTAATGCTAATTGGCTAAAATAAGCAAAATTAATGACAAAAACGTTGATTGTTATGGAATTAGTTCCAAAAATATATGAACAAATATATTATACGTAATTAATATATAGTATTGTTCGGAATATGCTTTTATAATTAGTTACCATAAATACAATCATATTTTATTTGATTTCAATTAATATTTTATTTTAGTTAGATTTTTCATTATAAAATATTAATTAGAAATTATATTCCAAAAAAAATTCAAATATCCGATTTCAGAATTTTGGGTTAATTTTCTGATTTTGACCCGACCCATTTGCATTTGTACTTCTCTTTTAATAGTATAGAGATTAGTTCTTCTTATCTTTTGTCAATAAATTTTGATTAATTAAAATGGTTTGGATCTGTACAGCACTTAGGTAACATAATATGAAAAAACAAAAAAAATCTACCACTAGTCTACAAGTTAAACAATCATCGTTTTAAGTATAAAATTACGAAAAAGTTATCTTTAAAATTATTGTATGATATATTTTTACCCACACTGCCAGATTATTTTAAAATTCGAAACTTCCAATGAATCTAAATGAAATATATCCTTCAGCTGAAAAGAAATGTTCAGTCCAAAAATACTCAGATGCTACAACATCAATAAAAAAAATATGGATTTAATTTAAAGCTCACGAAAACGACAATGATAATATAAAATAAAATGCTCGTTGTTTCTGTCAACTTCATTAAGTCTTTAGACGTGTCTCTTTGGCACATTTGTGAAAGTGTTGATAAACCATTAAAAGTGTTAGATTTTCTTTTTAGGCTTGCTGAGTAGTGAAACGTTTGTTGCCAACCTTATGTCTTTAGGTGAGATTCTAGGACGCTAAAGACTTATTCCATTTTTATTTTTATAATTTTCTAAATATATTTCTTTGAAATCTTCATTTCTCGATTTGCTTATTTAGCATATATATTGCTATCTTGCTAACGTGGGTTGTGCTAATTATAATTTTATAAGTTTATTCAATACATTCCTAATTAGTCGGGGGCAATGTTTATGATTGAGTTTTGAAAATACTTTTTTCATAATATGAAACCTAAATAATCATTTGTTTTGAAGTAAAAGTGTTAGGGTGTTTAATGACCACATAAACCAACTTTTAGACAGAAAAGATGATAAATTACAAGTTTTTAGCAAAGAAATTATCAAATCAGCGACTTTGATGCTTAAAACAAAACTTTGAGGCTGGAATAGATTGAAGTGACTCGGCTAAGAAAGTTTATTACTATAGACCTTAGCCTCATTGTATGTTGGAGCTTCAAAGAAAAATATGTGTCAATGGACCCAAAAGGAGGAAAAAAATGTAAGCAAAAAGAAAATGGAATAATATGTTTATTTATCGTATAAGTAATTATTGGCTCTTAAAAAAAAGGAGGTCATATATGCTATATGGAGCATCTTGAGAACTTTGATTTTATGTTGGATTCTTTGATTGTAACCAAAGATGGGCACTTTTGTGCCCACTTCTCACTTTAGAAACTTTTTGTTGAATTATTGGTGAGTTTCTTGTTTTTATTTTACATAAAATATAGTTATTTTATTTATTTCTTTTGATAATGATGAAAGTTCTCTCACAAATCGCATATATTCTTCAAAGGTTTCTATAATAGAGGAATAATCATAACATTCTTTTGTCCATTTGCTCCAACTTTTAATGGACTAGCTTTCTTCTTATCCTTTATTTTCTGCACTTCGATTGCTTTTTTCTCCCATCCCACGATTTGATAGAATAAAAGCTTCAATCGTTTATTAACCATTCATGGTACGACTACCTTGAATCTGAAATTCGATTTTGCTTGTTCTTTCGAATTGTTGATACACCGGAATGTTTTTTTATAAGTTTGGCACCTTCTATTTCACACCATGATCTTATGCAATTGCACGAAGTTAGTTCAACTAGTTATTTTTTTCCCCGATTTCGTCGTACTCATATTTTAAAGACAAAATTACGTTTAAAACGGTGCAAAAATCAACCACATGTGTTAAAAATGACATTTAGATATAACGGTTCAAATATCTATTTATATCCAAAGAGTTCAACAACACTAATAAATAATAATCATCGTTATGTAGAATTCTTAAAGTCTCTTGCTTGGTTTTACAAAAATATCAAAAATGGGTTAAAACATGTAGACCGAAAATAATCCACTTCCACATAGAAACTTAAAATTTTATAATTTCTTTATACATAAACTGGAATATGAAAAATAAATAACTTCTTCTATGAACGTCTATTATATAAAAGTTTTCCTTACAAAAAGAATTGTTCACTTTTTAAAATAAGTAGTTCTAAATTACTAAATAAAAGCCATGGTTTAAGACTCTACTAGAGTTCACTTTATAGGTCTTTACACCGTACGTACTCTAATAATAATCACCACCACGGGACAAACGAAGCGGCTAAAAAGCTAATGAGCTAACTAAACCATTGCGTGCTATACTTGTTAGGTAATACGTATTATTGGGCCAATAAGCCCATGAAAAATTGAGGCATTGGTCACATATTCAGGGTTGTTAAAAATTGTGGCATAGGTCATGCTAAACACATAAATACAAATAATCTATACTGTCGAATTTGTTTAGGGTTTGAAAAAAAAAAACCTAAAATGAAGAGAGAAAGAAAAGAGAATGATAATGATGATGAAAAGACCTCAAAATCTTCTACATCGCATGATCTGAAACGTACTTGCTCCCGTGAAATCAAAGCCGCTGCTAGCAAGCTCCCTCTCGATCTAAAGGTGGAGATACTGAAGAAATTCCCACGCAGGCAAGTCCTTAGTAAGGTTCCAATGCGTCTCTAAGCAATGGTCAACCATAATCAGCAGCCGTAAAGAATTCATAGACTCGATCGTGACTCGTTCTTTGGCTAAGCCGCTGCGTGATGATCTCCACTTCATCTTCCACCACAGTCGTTCCAGTGAGCCTTTCTTCTTCTTCTCATCTACTTACACTCACAAAGAACACGCAGTATCAATCACTGGGATAAAAATCCTAAGATGTTCCTTAGAGTTTCAATACGTCCGCGGTTTAATATGTTATTCCACTTTAATCTCTCATGATTTGGTCACAATATACAACCCTACCACGAGGAAATCCATTTCTTTACCTGATATCAAATCTCCTAATATCATGTACAGAAGCTGTTTCTTTGGGTACGACTCTGTCATGGATCAATACAAAGTAATGAGCGTGATTAATAGGTTAGAAAAAACGTTTGAGCATGTTTGTCAAGTTTTTACATTGGGAGATCCAATGAAGCAATGGAGGAACATTCAAGGCATTGTAAGTCACTGTCCAATAAATAGAGGGGTACACATCAATGGAACTATCTATTACGGAGGAAACCCACTTGATAACAATGATGTAACAAGTGAATTTATGCTTGTGAGCTTCGATGTTAGGTTCGAGAGATTTGATCATATTAATGCTCCTATGGTAGTGACAAATGACATGAGTTATCGGCCGACTCTAGTTAACTACAAAGGGAAGTTAGGATGCTTTTGTTACAAAAACATCGGTGTAGAGATGTGGGTTATGGAGGATGTTGAGAAACAAGAATGGTCGAATACTATCTCTTGCTTGCCTAATGTCCCGTTGGAGGAATATCCGTATTACGATCTGTGTGTCACTTTAGGTGGTAAGATATTTGTACTCCCAACGTAGATGTGAGCCTGATGATCCTTTGGATATCTACTATTATGATCCGAAGCAAAACAATTTTAGAAGAACTGAAATCCAATGTACTACACCGCGTAGGGATGGTTTTGTTGAGGTAGTAGGTGTGTCCGACCCACGAGTATAAAAGTTTCCAAATGCACATCCACGACTCTTCTGACAATTGCAACACTATCGACATCATCACCAGCCCGAGCCTTGCAAGGGTCCTTGTACCTAATGTAGAAAATAGCATCATAGGCGCCAAGTCCCTTATAAAAGGGCTCCTCCTCCTCCAGGTGTGGTGTAATTTCCATAGCCACTTTCAGAATCTTCAAATTGGCCACACCTTCTTCTAAATGGTCCCTATACAATAACTCAGGATGATGTAGTTTTGTTCTTGTATATATGTAAGGAATACCAATTAAATAGTATTATATTACCTGGAGGTCCAGAACTAGTGCAGACCAAAACCAATCTGGCATATTTTTTTTCATTAACTTGAGCCTTAAAAGTTTGATAAGACGACTCTTGTGGATCCTTGGCTTTCAAAGTTATGTTGTAACCGGAAGCAGCAGAATGCACGGTCTTGGTGAATTGCGTTATGTGACCGAGCTGCAACGATTTTCCCTATATTCAAAAAATTGAAATTGAACAAAGAAAGAAATGGATTGATAGAGATATATATATATAATTGAACCGAGCATAAAGGAGTAAAGCCCTAAGATCAGTTTGTTTGTTATTGATGATCGAGAAGAAGAATCAATTAAAAACAAACAAGCAGGTACGACATACTCTTCCTTCTCACAACCACCGTCTTTTGACTTGAACCTCGACGCCTTCGGCATCTTCTCTTCGGATTCGGATGGATGCTTTTAGGTCGATTTAGGTTTACTTCACTCCACGCCATTTTATATACCTCACTTATGGGCTTTAACTGGGCCTTCACAGCCCATTTGAGATCGGTTAATGTCGATGAATTGGACCAAGTTGAAGGCGAAGTAGCACCGCCTAGTTACACAAACACAACAGGCTCGTCTCTGCTCAAGCAAACAAGTTCAATGTCTTGATGCACAAGAAAGGGATCCTTTTTATCTAGCCAATACAATAAATTATTTTCTTCTATGAAATACTTTGCAAGTCTGTTGATGTTTCAGAATAAAACCCTCCTAGTCACACTACCTAATTTCATCAACTTGTCTAAACAAAAACAGATGCATAGCGTTGACTTATTCTTTATCTTCCTCTTAGTTCCAAATTGGAGCTGAGATGTCAGTCACTTCAAAAAAGGTAACAGCAAGTACTCTGCATAAAAGAGCTGATGCAAAAAATGGAGAAATTATCAGTATAATGGTGATTTGATGATATTGAAAGAATATTTTAGTTCCAAATTGGAGAAGAAAAAAGGCGATATATATACTGTATTTATAAACCAATCGCACCTTCCAAATGAACATATAACATGAAGTTATTTCGGTTTTGCTACTCAGATCAACGGACTTAGCTCGAGTCCACAAAGTTGTTGCGAGTATAACATGACCCACAACCTAAAAAAACACCAAAAGAACATAACAAAATGAAACCTTTATCACTCAAACGATGAATTAGCGAGTTTTTGATGGGTAAAGAAAGATTGTTACCGAGATGACTTTGCTCCATATGAATGGAGATGTGGCTCCAACAAGAATCGCAACAGCGTAAGCCATTTGAAGTAGTGAAATACATGTCCAAAACACCTGAGTTTTGCAAGAAACAAAAATAGTTTTCTTTCGTCTGTAATCTTAATCCAACCCTTGAGTCAAAACAAACTCTTTAGTTTCGAAACTTTACCCGTTTCTGACCCAGAGTTACAGAGAATGACCGGATCCCGAATATCTTATCCCCTTCAATATCAGGTATATCCTGCATCCAACCAAAAGAGAAAACTTCTCATCAATAACAGCAGAATGCTTTACTTTAAGTATACATAGATTTAACCTTTTAACATCTTTGTTTACCTTAAACAATGCGATAACGACAGAGAAAAAGCTCATAAACGCAGTGGCGAAAATAAGAGGCCTCGTGAACAAGATTGGTCTTCCAAACACATGGGTCTGCAACAAAGTTTCACAGCTTTGGTAACATAAAAGTGATTTTGATAAAAAAAAAAAACTTCAAAACAAAGGAAAATAGTTTAGTACCTGAATATGGAGATAAAAGGCGATTTGAACAATAATAGCTCGGACAGCGAGGATACACATTGCTGCAACCAATGCAAATCTTTTCCACCGTAAAAGTGGCAACTGTTTGTAGTTATTAAAACCTCATTAACCCATAACAAGAAACCGCGATTTTGATTTGATCCAAATCCTAGTAGTGAAAAACTTACTTACATTGATAGAGTATGCAGTACCGAGCATGAAACTCACGAAAAGAGCCCAGAACAATGGCCATGAACCAACAATCCACCCGAGCCAGAAACTCTATAACGATTTAATAATAACCATAATTATTTATGTAACTTATAGAATTCTAAAAGTTGAAATTTTGTGAATATGGAACCATACCATGATGGAGAAGGAAGCTACTATTGCAATGCCGGTGTTAACAGAATATTCCCCTGATGCCAATGGAAGATATGGCTTGTTGACCTGCAAAATCCAACAGAGAGTATGATCTAGGGACTAGCGGCAATTAATCTCATCAGTCTCTCAAACTCATATGAAGAACACACGCATGTTACCTTATCTATTTCAACATCAGACAGCTGATTTAGCCCAACTATGTATATGTTCATCATGAGAGCTGCAACAACAGCCTGAAAACAAAACCCAATTGTTCAAACAGAAAAACGATAAATGTATCTTCTTGATCGGTCATTATGTGTTTTATATTCATTACCTCCAAGATGCCAGTAAAAAGTAATGGAGATATATCAGAAACCTTCTCTACTGCTAAGAAAGATACAGATAAAATGCTAAGCACCTGCAAACCCAATCACAGAGCTAATGTTATCTCCTTGAAAACCCCGAAAGATTGCGGTTAAAAGAGATTCATTTCTCAAGAGAAACTTAACTGTGCCGATAACTGTATGAGGCCTAGAAAACCTGTAAAACGCATCTAACGAGTCTCTAAAAGACTTCTGTTTGCTATTCGCATCGAAAGCCTCGGGCTGACCCGCAGTGGCATTAACCCGAAATCTCGACTTATCTTTCGAATACAACAACAATGAAGATTCTTGACCATCAAGCCTAACAAGATTGTTCCTAAACTTCGGTTTAGCGACAACTTTACTCGAATCACAACGCAGAACTCGAATTTCTGCAAAATTGGGTATAAGAATCTCAAATCAGCTACTAAAACCAAAGAAGAACTTTTAACTAATTCCAATATACATTGTCTCATAAATTCCAAAGTAGAAAATGTGAATCTTCAAAAACCCATAAAACCCTAACGCACCTGATAAAGAGTGGAGCTTTAGATTCTGCTTCCTCCAACAAAACCCACCAGCTGATTGATAAAGTTGCATGCATGAGAACCAAAATTCAAAGTCAAGCCCAGAAATTAAGCTTCTCCACATAAAAAGAAAAACTGTCACCTACTTCGATCTAATAAAACAATTCAATAAAAAAAAAAAATCGAAACTTTTTCTTTTTTATAATCAGAATTATTCAAACTTTTGTATGGTACTGAATCATAACAAATAAACCTGAAACCAGAAAAAGGACGAGAGATTTTACCAGCGGAAACAAGAGAAGAACTAGAGAGCAGCGACTCCATTAAAGAAAGCTTCTTCCTTTCGTACAATTTACTCGTCAGAGAAGAATATCAAAATCAAAATCAGAGACCAAAGAAGTGATTTTTGGAAACCAAAGAAATGATTTTTGAGAACAGAGAGCAAAAAGAAAAGGTTTTAGCATGAGAACTGTAGAATTGTGTGGGTCGAGGATGATTAATTGGTGTCATTGTTGCGTGTTTTTTTTTAATAATTTTGAATTATTAGATTAGATTTGAAAATTATAATTTGACCTTTTTGGGAAATTTAGGGAATGTAATTAGAAGAATTATTAGACTCTTTTTAGGAATTTAATAGATTAAGCAAAAAATGTGGTGTAGATTTGCCACTTGTTTCTAGTTAAAAATATCTGACTCTGCCGGACGAGGAAAAATATCACGTGTTGTCCTTTAGTTTTGTTACCAAACAAAAGTATGGTGCCTGAAATTAAATATAGTGAAACATATGGGGCAAAAGAAAATTTATGTTTTCTGTCTTTTGGACGAGGGAGGAGGATTCGGCATTTACGGGTTACGGTTCTTGTTTTTTTAACCACCGGTTATAAACTTTCTTAGTCTTAACCGTATAGTATACATTTGAAAGTTTAAAACGGTTATTGATAATATTTGGTTACAGAAAATATGGTTTTATGGTTTAGTGGTTAAATATCTAATTTAATTCAATTGGTTAAGTGCTCAAATTGGTCTAATCAACCAATTTATATAGATTCGCGTATATTTAAACTAAATTGGTCTAATCAAATTAAAACGTGATCTGAGTAGGCAGAGGTAAATAATGCAAGGACTCTGGTCAGCTTTTCGAGTTGTCGAATAAGAAGTGACGAATTTTTGTAAATCCGAGAAAAACGGATGAGTATTCTATTCAATATGTATTATTATTGCCTTTTATTCCTAAGAGTGGTCATAATTAAGCCGCGTGCAAAAAAAAAACTATTTGATTTTTAGGGGTGACACCTTTATCCAGGGATAATTAATTATCCAGGGAGTACTTAATTATTCAAAGTACTAAATTTAAAGTTCTTCTATTTTTATCCAAAACCGTGTTATGTAAAATTGTGTTAAGAAAGCGCTCTTAGTTCAGTTTGTGAACTCAGTTAAATCTCAAAAATTACACTTCAAAAATCATAAGTTTTCATTCACAAATACAACTCTTTTTTATGACAT
The DNA here is from genome assembly GCF_000004255.2 of Arabidopsis lyrata subsp. lyrata. Lineage (NCBI taxonomy): Eukaryota > Viridiplantae > Streptophyta > Magnoliopsida > Brassicales > Brassicaceae > Arabidopsis > Arabidopsis lyrata. Next base: position 23,600,268 of record NW_003302553.1, read on the forward strand.
CACTTTTATCGATCACAACAATTCTTCACTATATATATATTCTCAAACGCTAAGAAAAGAAAGAGCGGACAAGGTTTTAACCGTCGTTCACAATATTATCGCCCCAAAAGATCGCAATAGATAGTTGTTGATTTCTTTTCACATTTGATCTATTTTTCTTATACCTTCGTTCTACACTTGGTTTAAATTTGGTTCGGTTCGGTTCGGTTCGGTTCGGTTTAATTGAAAAAAAAACAGTCGGTAAGACTCGTAGTCGTAAGTCGTAACGCATCATCTCGAAAGGCCAATCTTGTTCCGATAGGGACCAGTCCCTTTTACGGCCATTCAAAATCTCAACTTCAACCAAAAACCCCCAAAGGCGCTAACTTTTTCTTCTTTTATCTTTCTTCTTCACTCACTCTTCTCCTTCACCACTATCAATCACAATCCCCAATTCGGATAACCCAAAAATGGACGGAGCACTCTTCCCTCACAAACCTCCATACCCAATTCAATCCAAAAGATCTCCACCACCTCAATCCTCTAACCAATCTATCAAATTCAGCTCCGCTACACTTCACTTACCTCCTCCTTCTCCTCCTTCTTTCCCTCTCGATTCTCTTCTTCACCATCTCGTTCACCTCTCTTCCACGCCTCCACGACATGCTGCTGCTCGTTTCCCTTCTCTTGAAGTCTCCACATCATCGGCTCATAAATGGCGTCACGAGTCGACGAAACCCATGTCGAGTTCTGTTCTGGGTGTTGAAATTGAGAACGAGAGAGATGGGTCTTTGAAGCTACTGTGTAAGAAAGAAGTTGTCTTGGTTAATTCCATTGTTGAACAGCCTTTGCCAAGGTTAAGCAGTTTCTTCGATTCGGTGAAATCTGAATTGCTTACAACTGATTTGGTTAGTTTGGTTAAGGGTCTGGATGATTCTGGGCATTGGGAAAGAGCTGTTTTTTTATTTGAATGGTTAGTTTTGTCTTCGAATTCCGGAGCTTTGAAGCTAGATCATCATGTTATCGAAATCTTAGTTAGGATTTTAGGTAGAGAATCTCAGTACTCTGTTGCAGCTAAGTTGCTCGATAAAATTCCTCTACAAGACTATATGCTCGATGTTCGTGCTTACACGACGATCTTACATGCGTATTCACGGACTGGGAAATATGAAAAGGCTATCAATTTGTTTGAGAGGATGAAAGAGATGGGTCCTTCACCTACTTTGGTCACTTACAATGTGATTCTCGATGTTTTCGGGAAAATGGGTCGGTCTTGGAGGAAAATTCTTGGGGTTTTAGAGGAAATGAGAAGCAAAGGATTGAAGTTTGATGAGTTTACTTGTAGTACTGTGCTATCTGCTTGTGCAAGAGAAGGTTTGTTAAGAGAGGCCAAGGACTTTTTCGCTGAACTTAAGTCATGCGGCTATGAACCTGGAACTGTAACTTACAATGCTTTGTTGCAAGTTTTTGGTAAAGCAGGAGTTTATACAGAAGCATTAAGTGTTTTGAAGGAGATGGAGGAAAACAACTGCCCAGCTGATTCTGTGACATACAATGAGCTTGTTGCTGCTTATGCTAGAGCCGGTTTTAGCAAGGAAGCTGCTGTTGTCATTGAGATGATGACGCAAAAGGGTGTAATGCCGAACGCAATCACTTATACTACAGTGATAGATGCATATGGAAAGGCGGGAAAGGAGGATGAGGCTTTGAAGCTGTTTTATAGTATGAAAGAAGCTGGTTGTGTTCCGAATACTTGCACATACAATGCAGTGCTTAGTATGTTAGGGAAAAAGTCGAGATCCAATGAAATGATAAAGATGTTATGCGATATGAAGTCTAATGGATGTTTCCCTAATCGGGCCACTTGGAACACAATACTTGCTCTGTGTGGGAATAAAGGTATGGATAAGTTTGTGAACAGGGTGTTCCGTGAAATGAAGAGCTGCGGATTTGAACCTGATAGGGACACATTCAACACGCTGATTAGTGCTTATGGGCGATGTGGTTCAGAGGTTGATGCATCAAAAATGTATGGTGAGATGACAAGAGCAGGGTTCAACGCTTGTGTTACAACTTACAACGCGTTACTTAATGCCTTGGCTAGAAAAGGAGATTGGAGATCGGGCGAGAATGTGATTTCCGACATGAAAAGTAAAGGTTTCAAACCCACTGAAACATCTTATTCCTTGATGCTTCAGTGTTATGCTAAAGGAGGGAACTATCTAGGAATAGAGAGAATCGAGGAGGGGATAAACGAGGGCCAAATATTCCCGAGCTGGATGCTTTTGAGAACACTACTTCTCGCAAACTTCAAATGCCGAGCACTAGCGGGATCAGAGAGAGCATTCACATTGTTTAAAAAGCACGGATACAAACCTGACATGGTGATTTTCAACTCAATGCTCTCCATTTTCACGAGGAACAACATGTACGATCAAGCAGAGGGGATTCTTCAGTCTATCCACGAGGACGGGCTAAACCCGGATCTTGTAACCTACAACAGCCTCATGGACATGTACGTAAGAAGAGGAGAGTGTTGGAAAGCCGAAGAAATCCTCAAGACTCTAGAAAAATCCCAGTTAAAACCGGACCTGGTCTCTTACAACACGGTGATCAAAGGTTTCTGCAGAAAAGGGTTGATGCAAGAAGCGGTTAGGATGCTGTCTGAGATGACAGAGCGTGGAATCAGACCGTGTATTTTCACTTACAACACGTTTGTTTCGGGTTACACGGCGATGGGAATGTATGGAGAGATAGAAGATGTGATTGAGTGTATGGCGAAGAATGATTGCAGACCAAATGAGCTGACGTTTAAGATGGTTGTGGATGGTTATTGCAGAGCAGGGAAGTATAGTGAAGCTATGGATTTTGTATCCAAGATTAAGACCTTTGATCCTTGCTTTGATGATCAATCTATTCAACGGCTTGCTCTCCGAGTACGTGAGAATTTAGAATCCTAAATCAATTTTATATATAAATTTTTTGTAGATTTGGGTTTTTTTTTTTTTTTTTTTTTTGTATTGAATCTACATTTCATTCACTTTAAATTAAGCAAAACTTTGATGATGAATAACAAAAATAATATTCTCTTACTAATAAAAGGGACTATTTGACACATCATCTTTTTAAACGACTACCGTAAGTTGACACATCATCAGAATTATCCACGTCAGCATACCTAGAAAAAAATCTCCCCATTATGCTCATTCAATCCTTATTTCTTCGTAACGATGCAATCGATCCAACTTCCCCCACTACTCCCGTACTTAAATCCTCTTCCGAAATTGCCTACAAAAGCTCAATCGTCGATCAACGAAAAAACTTGCAAGCAGTCTCTACACTCTACAGTTTATCTCAGCAGAAATCGAATAAATCAAACTAGGCTTTCTGAGAATTCAAAATAGGATCTTATTAGTGATTCCTGTTAAAGATGAGACTCAGACTCTAAGAGTGGGACAGGCTATGCAACGATGTTGGGAAGCGGAGATTACATCATTTTAGGCTCCGAAACTTGGTCTCTTCATTGAGACGTCCCTGTTTGCTCTGGCTTGGGTTCATATCATCAGAGTTATTGTGCCGGGGCTCACATTCTTACTGCTAATTTCTTCATATTTGACTAGCTTAATGAATTTGATGTTTAGTGATTCTCTGAGAATTAGGTATATGTGTAATTAAAGAAGAACAATATGTAAAACTTATTAGGTTATGAGTTGATTTTTTTTTTACTATTGAGTTGAGAAATTCGAGGATTTGTATCTCAATGACTTGATGAATATACAGTCATTTTGGTATGCATCTATGATATTCTAGGTAATAGTTAGCTGCAAATTATCAGAATTAGAGTGATCGTTGATGCTGAGCATAACATGTCTTGGCTTTGTTTAATTGGGTATGTTGTTGTGCAGTAAAGATAATGATCTTTGGATAAGTGATTGGTTGTGAAGATATTACCATGTATTAGGTTTTAAACTCATGCTATTGTATTTTAGTAACTAGAATTTAACCCGTGGTACACCGCGTGGCTATATTTTTTTAAAAAATATAATGTTATTTTTTAAAGTTTAACTGAAGATATATCATATTAATTTGTATTTTTAAATGTAGATATCTATCTATGTATTATCTAGTGTATGATTACTATTGTTTAGGTTTCAATTTTTAAAGTATAGATACGAAAACATACATTTTTTTTAAGTAACGATGTATGGTGGATTTTAAAATTTTGAATATTTGACTCCGAAGTATACCGTGGGTCGGTTTTTTAATAACTAAAAATTTTAAGTTGTATTTGTTTTGTTAATATTGTTTCTTTTGTTTTGTGTTTAAGATTGTATAATTGTATTTTGATTGTTAATTTTAGGATTTCATCCTTAATATACCGTTATTAATATCGACCCAAACCCGTCATTCCATATAAACCCGTCTATATTATCCCATTAGCTAAATTATTAGTGTTATAAAATCCAAGAAAATAAATTATTATTGTAATAAAATCCAATAATTTTAGGATCTCACCTGTGGTATACCGTTCTTTGAATGATTTTAAATTTATATTACTAATATATATTTTAAATTTATCATATAAAATATATGATTTCAGGTTTTTGTGTTTTTATTTTATTTAAATAAAGCAACGGCTTAAATGATGACATATATAGTTTTTTTCTTGTATGTGTATATAATTTTTCTATGTGAATATTTTGATTATTATAAATTAGTATTTTTATTACTATGCAAAATGTTAATATAAATATTTGCTATAAAAGTTTTTTGAAGATATATGGAAAGATTGTGTAGAGATTTTTAAAAACAAATTAGGCAAGATATTGTTTGGTTCATATCTTTTATTTAAATTTTGTAAAAGTAAATAATAAATGCCAATGGCATTCTTTGTAAATACATTCCAACTCCAGGATTTATTTGCTAAAAGTCATCCAAAAATGTATATATAGATTGGTATCTTACAAGTATAATTATTAGGTTATGTGAAATCACTCATGGTTCACCGGAGACCAAAAAAAAAAAATAGATGGAGAATTATCCCAACTCTCATGGTAAGTAAAGTCTAGCATGATTGAATCCTTTTAAGGGTCTCATTTGTTTAAATATTAAATCACTATGCATGACTGTGGCAAATAAGGGACATTGCTTTGTAAGCGGTATGAAAGAAAGATAGTTTTTGTTGGATCAAAAATCCTGTCACTCAACATGTTTTTATATATATATATATATTATTTTTTTTGTAGATTTGGGTTTCTTTTTTTTTTGTATTGAATCTATTTAAATTAAGCAAAACTTTGATGATGAATAACAAAAATAATAATAATACATGTTTCTACTCTTTAGAGAAGATTTACAAGCTAGGCTTTACTTTTGATAGAGTTTTTGAGATCGAAAGTAGAAGAATACTTGTATATTTTGTGTTCTTAGTAGTTAGTAGCAAACTTAATTATACATAAAAGAAAGGAAATCGGAGGAAATGGGAACTCTTGGTTCATTCCCAACATGCTTAAGTTCACAAAAACCCTATTGTTCCACTTTTAGGTATTATGTTATAGTATTAATATTGAAAGCATGTTTTGTAAGATGACTCTTTACACTTAAAACTAATTCCTGAAATCTGCAGCAGCGTCATCATCATCATTCAACCATCTCTTTGCTAATGGCTTGCCATCATTAGCTCCCGTTTCGAGGAAAAACCAGAGACCAATAAGAGTATCTAACAATGAGAACGTCTCTAAAACCGAAGAGAGACCTGAATGGTCCGCTTATGTACCTAAACCACGTAACAAGACGTGGCTCGACTACTTGTTCATTTTTTTGATACACATGATTGATGGTTTTTTTAAAGTTTTGTAAGTATTTATTTTACTTCTTTGAGTGCGGCCTTATTCGTTCGCTTGTTGGTGGCAGCTGCGACCGACCAACAACCGTCTCTAGCGAGATAACAATAAGATGTTGGTCGTTTTGATATCGTAGGAAAATTGCTACGATTTGTTCGTTTCGTTCTCGCGGTTGCGATTTAGTAATATACTAGATTCGGACCCGCACGTTCGTGCGGGGTTATGTTTGTAGATGTGTTTATTTGGTATAACATTCATTTTCCTATCTCATATCAGTTTGGTATTCAGTTTAGTTTCAATTTGGTTTAGACAAAATAATTAATCGGATTTGTTTTTGGTTACAGTAAAGACAATTACATAATTAAAAAAAGAGAGAGAAAATAGACATTTCAATTTTGAGACAGAAAATCCGTATGGTCACATATCTACCACACACATTTAATCACATAAGCATTAATTTACTCGTTTGTGATTGTATATTGTGTAGATCTAGGATTCGGATGGAATACCCGTATATTATGTATCTTTCGTTTAGGTATTTAATTTTTACATAATTAGTGGAAGTTATCCATATTTTCTTTATTTTCTCAATATTTGACTATTATGTTTTAGAAAATACCCAATTATTTCCCAAAATTTCCTTCACAAAATAAACTTTACCCGTCCCAAAATCTTTTATTTGGCACATGCTATGCTAGATAAATTGAAAGAAACATTTTAATTATATGATTGCAATCAATGTTTTATTTTAATTGTAATATGATATACGACATTTTTTTAGAAATTCTCATCTCATCCCGTTCAATCTCGATCCCATCCTAAAATTTAAATAGGACATAAATAATCATGTTTTTCGGTTTTTGAAATTCTCGCTCCCTAGAAATTCGGTCCGAATTGCCTTAAACATCCACACAATCGAGCGTATAACTTTTAATAGTACAAATATGGAATGTTGATCTGCAGTCATGAGGGACACTCGAGAATCAAAACTTCATGTTCGAGTTCTACTGCAAGCGTTTGAACTTTATTTACCTGTCTACAGCTTAGACAACTTCTCTTTCTACTCGTCTTAATTAATTTTTACCGTTATATTTATTCAAAGAACACTTACTTTGATATGGATACTTTTCTACAACTTTTCCTACTTCAATGAGTTTTTTGTTTAGAAATATAGTTTACTCATATATTTGTGTCAAATTTTGTTGGAAAAAAGTATGCATTCACTCTGTCTAGCTTTGTAAGATCAATGATTTGTTTCAATCTGTTTCTGTGAATTAGTTTATATGTCGTATTTATGTATATGTTAGAACAAAAAACAATACAATAATACAACACAACCCGAGAACTAACATATATTTTCCTTGCATTAGATAGCCAAGATTCGTAACATGTAGAAAATGTATCGCAGTATGAAAGGTGTTTACCTGTCAAATTGAAAAACAAAAGGCTACATTCAGATTTGTAATTTTTTTCTGTCTCCAAATTATTTTTGTATACGTTTAGATTTATATTTGTATTTAAGTCAAAACAATCGATTGTTTTTATATAAAACAACCAAGAGATTCACACATGAACAACACATTGCTATTAAAGAAGAAGAAGATTCAAGAAATAGCACCATGTGTTTCATTGAAGTACCTTTAGGAAACACGTATAATTAGTTAATAGTACTGAATAATCGACTTCTATATTTATAGGATACAAAAAGTCGGTTTCAATATTTAGGGTTAACACACTATTATAATCTCAACAATATGTTTGCGAATCAAAGTATTAAATATAGATTCGAGTTATATGCTTGATTTTTTTTTTTAAAAAAAATCTATAATTAGAGTTATATTTGGCAAGTATAATAACTGTTGTGATATGATTTCGCAAACTAATTTAAGATTTAATTTAATCGTAAACAGTTGTATTTTTCATTTTTGTTATTTTGAATTTATTATTGTCGATTGTTATGGAAACCTTTTAAAATCATAACAGTAAATTTAGTTTGTTTGAGTCTTGGATAGAAAAGACAGGAAAATCTTTTTGAATATATACTAAAAAATGCTCCAACGAAAGAAATATATATTCTTTTTGAATATATTTTTTTGACCAAAAGAAAAATGCTCAACAAAATATATATATACTTTTTGAATATATTTTTTCGAATTTTTTCTTTTGTTTTTTTAAATTCAATAATTCTAATGGCATTCATTGTAATTAATCTACTAAAATAAAGTTTGTTAGTTTTGAGTGATTCTCAATTAATAGTATATATATTTTTTATTTGTAAATTTATAATATTTACAAATTATGGGATTATATTTTTTAAGAATAAAAAACTTCTAAGTTGTGAAAATAAATTTTAACCTTAATTTTATATACCTAAATTTGTAGCTATGATTTTTGCTACTGTGTCTAAATCTTTGCCCTTCTTTGGTAAATGGTAAGTTGGTAACAATTGCATTTGGTAAAAAACCAAAAAAATCTTATCAAAACTCGCAGGATATTTTATGGGGTAAACCGGAAAGATTCGAGTAAGAAACTGGTCCGGTTAAAGATGGAAAAAGAGAGGTACTGAGAAGATCGAGAAGATCCGAGTCATCGACCGACCGAATCATCTCTCTTCTTCTTCTCCTCTAGAAGTTGGGCGGTGGAGACTTCCATTACCTACAAATATCAGATTATTCTTTCCTTCGCTCGATTCCATTTGAAAATTTGTTCTTCTGGGTCTCTCTCTTCTCCTGTTACTCAAGAAGACGATTCCTGGGTTTGTCTAAAGTTTTGAGCTTTTTCTCTGTGGAGACTTCGATTACCTACAGATAACAGATTCCTCGATTCAAAATCAAAATTTGTTCTTGTGGGTCTCTTCTCCTATTGCTGAAGAAGAAGATTCGTGGGTTAGTTTAAAGTCTTAAGCTTTTTTTTTTTTTGTGGGTGTGTAAGCAAAATCAAATGGAGTGGGATAGTGATTCCGATCTCAGCGGGGGAGATGAAGTGGCGGAGGATGGATGGTTCGGCGGAGATAACGGAGCGATTCCGTTTCCGGTAGGTAGTCTTCCTGGAACGGCGCCGTGTGGTTTTGTGGTCAGCGATGCTCTTGAACCTGATAACCCTATCATTTATGTTAACACTGTTTTTGAGATTGTTACTGGTTATCGAGCTGAGGAAGTTATTGGTCGAAATTGGTGAGTTTTCTCTTCTTGACTTTTACCTTAAATTTGTGATGATTTTGTTACTGTAGCGAGTCCTTGTCCTTTTTGTGGTATTGGTACGATGTAACTAAGAGAGCTTGTTGAGAGCTATTTTGACAGAAAGCTTATGGTTCTTGTTGATTTTATTGGCATATTGTTAGGTATTCTTAGTTGGGAAATGTCGAAATCATAGGATTTGAAATTGGTTATAGAGGAGAGTTAGATGTTAGATTCAAGTTTCTAATATTTTTCTGTTTCTCTGGATTACTGTTTAGGAACTGGAACTATATAGTTTGCGTTACATGTCTTGAGTTTGTTTTTATAAGACTTGGAACTTTCGTCTTTGTGATATGTTTTCTTCTCTCATGCATTGTTGAATTAGTATTTCTGATGTGTTTTCTTCTCTCATGCATTGTTAAACTGTTAATATCTTTGCTTCATCACACAAAATGTTATTGGAAATGCGTTCTGTCATATTATATGTCTGTTGAATCTGTTTCATCGGGTTGTAGTTGTTTTTCCATGTTGTATATGCATATAGTTTAGTTCATGAGGATCTTTGTTCAATAATTTTGGGTGTGAGGAAATTTTCGCCGGCAAAGTACTGTATCTGTTCAGCTGTTAGTTATTTACCTGATGAAGTGAAAAAGAGGATTCCGTATCTGAGTTACGTTGTTATTGTTTTTTCAGCCGGTTCTTACAATGTAGAGGGCCATTTGCTAAAAGAAGGCATCCAAATGTAGATTCTACAATTGTGACGAAGATGCGGCAATGTCTAGAAAATGGCATCGAGTTTCAAGGCGAGTTGCTCAACTTTCGGAAAGATGGATCTCCCTTGATGAACAAGCTGCGTCTAGTCCCTATCCGTGAAGAAGACGAAATCACTCATTTCATAGGCGTTCTCTTATTCACAGATGCAAAAATTGATCTTGCCCCATCTCCTGATTTATCTGCAAAAGAAATTCCAAGAATATCTCGCTCATTTACTTCTGCTTTACCAATCGGAGAGCGTAATGTTTCTCGTGGACTTTGTGGGATATTCGAACTGAGTGATGAGGTCATAGCTATCAAGATATTGTCACAGTTGACTCCTGGTGATATTGCATCGGTTGGTTGTGTATGTCGGCGGCTAAATGAGTTGACAAAGAATGATGATGTATGGAGAATGGTCTGTCAAAACACATGGGGTACAGAGGCAACACGTGCTCTTGAGAGTGTTCCTGGTGCAAAGAGGATCGGTTGGGTGCGACTGGCCCGAGAGTTTACCACACACGAAGCAACAGCATGGAGGAAGTTTTCGGTTGGAGGTACTGTTGAGCCTTCCCGGTGTAATTTCAGCGCATGTGCAGTTGGGAACAGGATTGTTATCTTTGGCGGGGAAGGTGTAAATATGCAGCCGATGAATGATACATTTGTGTTGGACCTTGGCTCGAGTAGCCCCGAGTGGAAATCCGTTCTGGTCAGCTCTCCTCCACCGGGGCGCTGGGGTCACACACTTTCTTGTGTCAATGGATCCCGTTTAGTAGTGTTTGGAGGTTACGGGAGCCACGGATTACTCAACGATGTGTTCTTATTAGACCTTGATGCAGACCCGCCAAGCTGGAGAGAAGTATCCGGATTGGCCCCTCCAATACCAAGATCATGGCACAGTTCGTGCACACTTGATGGCACTAAGCTGATTGTATCAGGTGGCTGTGCTGATTCAGGAGCTCTACTCAGCGATACATTCCTGCTTGACCTGTCGATGGATATACCGACATGGAGGGAGATACCAGTTCCATGGACCCCTCCATCTCGCCTCGGACATACTCTAACCGTCTATGGTGACCGCAAGATTCTCATGTTTGGCGGTCTTGCCAAAAACGGTTCTCTGAGATTCCGCTCTAACGATGTATACACGATGGATCTTAGCGAGGATGAACCGAGTTGGAGACCTGTGATTGGGTATGGATCTAGCCTCCCAGGAGGCATGGCAGCTCCACCACCAAGGCTGGATCATGTGGCAATCAGCCTTCCCGGTGGTCGAATCTTGATCTTTGGTGGTTCGGTTGCAGGGCTTGACTCGGCTTCTCAGCTTTATCTTCTTGATCCAACTGAGGAGAAACCGGCATGGAGAATACTGAATGTTCATGGAGGTCCGCCAAGGTTTGCGTGGGGACACACCACTTGTGTGGTCGGAGGAACTCGGTTGGTCGTCTTAGGTGGTCAAACCGGTGAAGAGTGGATGCTAAATGAAGCTCATGAACTATTATTAGCAACGTCTACTACTGCAAGCACTTGATCAAGTGATGAAGTTAATGGCTTTTTAGATGTTTTGGAGAAAAGATCTATACATTAATCAAAAACATGTTCATATTGTTATGTACATGGTGAGTTTGATACGTCCATGTTTTGTTCATCTGTTGATTAATGGTTTTTTGTATATGCGATATTACGAACTGGATTTGTATATATACCACTGTCTTTTGTAGTGAATTTTTGTAAGTGGCCGAATGATTCAAAACCCAAACCCCTTTTTTTCGTACTCACAAATTTATTTCTTCGATTAGAGTTTGGTAGCTTATCCACCATTACAAAAATCCATGTCCATTAGATTTCGTTGCTTGCGTTGTTGTTATATGTGAGTGGCTTTGATCTTTAAGTCAGCAGATCTTCTTCATTAAAGTTCTTGTTTTTAGTCGATGCCTTTTCTTTTGAAGAACTCCGTTATGTTTACATGTTTTCCTCGTTTGTGCTTAGTTTCCGGGATACATTTGTCTTCCGGCCGCTTTGTGTATCAAAATCTTATCTCACCCTTGTATTTCTCAATCGTATTTTTAAGAAAAAATTTAAACTGATAATTTTTTAAAAAAATTCTATTTCACATATTCTACCCTTTTTTTTTTTTAAGATGGAAAACACTATAACTAAAAACCAAACGTTACTCAGATTAAACATCCTTAAATTATGGTGTTGATCAGATCTTCTCTCCACGGCTCATACAATAATTTCTTTGGATTTTTAAGATTAAAAAAAAAAACAAAAAGAAAAAGTAAAGATTCGTCGGAAAAAGCAATGGGAAAAAACCCGAAAAATACCTCATCTATTTTTTATTTGGACGTTTAATACCTAATTTTTTTTTGTTGGAAGAAAAATACCTTCTTTAATTATAATTGGTCGAAAAATACCTTATTTTTAAATTGTTGGTAGATTCAAACATCTGATTTAACGGTCGTTAACGGACATAACGATATCAGTAAACGACGTTAAATTATAACAGAAAAATAGCCGAAAAATACTCAATCTAATTATTTTTGGAATTTTAATACCCCAACTTTTTGGTTAGAAAAAAAATACCTCATGTAAAATATCTTTGTCTAAAAATACTTCATTTTAAATTATTAGTGGATTCAAGTATGCGACTTAACAATCGTTAACAATATTACAGAAACATTTAACGACGTTAAATATTAACCCTGTCTATATAAATAGATATATACAATTTATTTTCAAAATTTTACAAATATATTGGTGTGATCAAAACTCAATATTACTTCGTTAATACGATCAAAACTCAATCTTTCTCGAACCATTTCTTTCATCTCTCCACTTTTACCTAAATTCTTCTCCACTTCCGCAACTATGCTACTCCACGACCACAAAAATGACAAATCTATCGTCGTCGTCATCTTTGTCACAATCTCTCATTTGTTAGTTGCAGAATCGTTACATTCCATCATCAAAATGATGTATTTAAATTTGCAGAATCTCTCATTTGTTAGTTGCAAAACCCTTCTAACTCCAACGATGCCTTTAGGAATGAAAAATGATGTATTTAAATTTGTAGGAGTGAAGCAAATGATGTATTTAAATTTGTATGTCATTCATTAAAGAAAATAGGAGATCAAAAGAAGTTCTATGAGGGTTAAAAATCATATGTGTTACCATTAGATCAAGTAATATATTTGTAAATGTTTGTATAAATATTGTATATACTAACAATTCAAAAAATGAGGTATTTTTAGACAAAAATATATTTAAATGAGGTATTTTTCTTCCAACCAAAAAGTTTGGGTATTAAAAATCAAAAAATAAATAGATGAAGCATTTTTCGGCTATTTGTTTTGTTATAATATAACGTCATTTACTGATACCGTAACGTCCGTTAACGACCGTTAAATCAGAGGTTTGAATTTACCAATAATATAAAGATAAAGTATTTTTCGACCAATTATAATTAAAGAAGGTATTTTTCTTCCAACAAAAAAAAGTTAGGTATTAAACGTCCAAATTAAAAATAGATGGGGTATTTTTCGGGTTTTTTCCCAAAAAAGCAATGGAAGAAATGTGAAGTGTGTTTGACTCTTTGGTCAGTGTGAAAAGTAAAGTACATTTACACTTAAAAGAAAAAAAAACACAGACGACGAACCAAAACTTCACTCTCTCCTCTGAAACCAATCTTCCACTTTATCACTGTCTGCAACTTGCAACTACAACATCTAGCAAAGCAAGAACCTTTCTTCTTCTTCTCTCTTCTTAGATTCTTGTCTGAAAACTTTCCTTCCATTTTCTCTCAATCTCACACTTTCAAGATGCCGATCAACAGAGACCCATCAACACCTCCTCCTGTTATCGGAAAAATCGGTCCTTACACTGTCTTTATGACTCCTCCTGCGACTCCTAAACCACCTGAATCTCCCTCCGCCGTGTCTCAGAAGCCTGTGATGGCACCACCGGTTCTTCCTCCGCCGCAGCAGTTTAAGTCGGTGGCTTCCTCTGAACAAGACGGTTCAGTTTTGGGGTTCTTTAAAAACGCCGTCACAAAGGTTCAAAATGGTGAGAAATCTTATAAACAATTAACTGATTTTGAGATCTTGAGTTTGATCTTGATTTTTTCTGATACCCTTTAGTTGATTGATTGGGAAATTGAACTCAGAATGATAGAAATAGATGTAAAGTTTCTATCTTTGTGAAGTGATTGGAAAGTACTAAAATGTTACATGAATTCTGGATTTTCGTAATGTTTCTGTGATTTGGTCCTAAAAGCAATTAGATTGTGAATTTGACATTCTTGTGTGTGTATATGTGTTTAACCATTTTACTTCAGCACATTCAAGTGTGGATGATCATTTGGTGAGATGGTTTGGGTTAAACCAATCTAAGTATCAGTGGGCTTTGGATGAGTACTACGAAAGCAAAGAATCAGTAAGTTTTCTTTTGAGTCTCTATATGTTTCCTTTTGAGTCTCTATATGCTTAGTTTCTCGTTATTGCGGTTCCTGAATCGTTCTTTGTACTAGTTTCTATCGATAATCTGACTCCTTTAGTCCGCTTGCTTCATCACCTTTTTGTTTATTGGTTAGTTGGATAAAATTTTGTTCGATGTACATTTTGGGTAAGCTTTAAAGCAAAGCTAGTTTCGAGTGTTTATTTGCCCTTTGCTTCTAAGCTAATGAACACAACAATATACAACCAATGGAAAGGATACCACATCAATTATAAAAATTGTGATTGGATTGGTTTTAGAGTTACTACTCTCTTTAGTCATTGATTTGCATATGTTCCTCAAGTATATCTTGTGGTTAGCACTTAGTACCCATCTGTTGAATCGAATGCAGGATATGAAGACCGTGAAAGCAAAGGAGATGCCGGGGAAAGTACAGAGTGTATAAGCAACCATATATAAACTTCTTTCCCTTCTGGCCAATTCTAAACCTGTTTTTATGAGAGAGTTAAAAAGCTTGAGTCTTGAGGAAAGTTTTCTTCAGATGATCGATCATTGAATCTATTTAACCTTAGCGATCTCTTTTGGTATATTTCAAAACCTATGTAGCTCTTTGTAGTTTTATGTAACAATGGTGAAATCTCCAAAGCAAAATGGAAATGCCATTGATCATTTGGTTTGTTGTAAGTTTAATCACATTATTTACTTTTTATGCTATCATTATATGATAATTTATATATTATATATCATTAGATACAATTTATACATATTTGTAGTTTGTGTTCTTCAAAACATGAACTTGAAATATCAAAAAAATAAAAATAATTATAATGGATTAATATGTTTTTAAAACGTTAAAATAACCCTAAAACTAGTCTCCGATTTAAATCTGATTTTCCGTTAATCGCTAGACACATACCGAGCGTTGACTAGTGCCTAGCAATTTTTCAAACAAAGGGTTCATTTGTTGATTTTGAGATTTATGAATACTTTTGCTAATCATAAAATACTTAATTGTTTTTCTATTTTTCATCATGATGATAAAAAAAAATTAATTCCTACTTATATTACAGGCCCATTGTAAAGGCCCAAATGTAGTCCACTCACAGTAGCCCGATACTTCCCTTTGGCCAATAGACTCACAATAAGTATATTAATTTTAACGTCTTTATATATGGACCGATTAAATAAAAGAATATTAAAAATGTAATTAAGCTGAGGAAAAAAAATAAAAAACAAACGAAGAAAGGGTTTAAGTTAGGGCTTTTGTGCGTCTCCCTTTCTTCTTCTCTTCCCAATTTCTCCGCCTCTCTATCGCCGGAAATCAAACAAAACCACCATGATTCGCGGCGGGAGAAGCTACGTAACTTCACCTCCATCATTCTCCAACGACGCTAAAAAGCTCCTCGTCTGCACAGGAAACACTGTCTCTGTTTTCAGCGCCGCCACTGGCTTACAGGTACCAAAAATTTGATTCTTCTCCGATTTGTTAGGGTTTCTCTTCGAATCATTGATTGATTGATACATTTCTTTCCCCTTTTTTAGATTACTTCGCTTGAAGGTCATACAGCTCTAGTAACAACTCTAATTGTTGTTCCTGCATCGACCCCTGCTCAAAAAATCCTTTGTTATTGTTGGACTGCGTCTCTTGATGGTACAATTCGTCATTGGGATTTCTCTGGACCTGAGCTTTTGAAAACCATTGATGCTCAGCTGCCGATTTACTCTATGGTTAGTTTAAAAAGTTTAATACTTTTTGGTTTTGTGAGTGTTTTGTTTTATGAAATGAATCTATGTGTTTTAGGTTATACCATCTCTTTTGAGTGAACCTCAACAAATTGATAAACGTCGTGAATTATCTGGTAAGCTGGTTGCTTTTGTTTCGGTTGAGGATATAAGTGTGGTTAACGAAGGGTCTAAAGAGTTGCGTGGACATATCCGGAGATTTAACCTTGCTAAACCGCGTGTTCCTCGTGGAGACACTTTGAAAGAGGTTAGTTTTTAATGGAATTATTTGAAAGAGGTTTGTCTTTAATGTTGTCTTGAAGTTGGATTGTGTAAGCTCAAGTTTTTTGCTTTTTTCTTTGTGTAGACGGCAGAACCAGAATCTATTGTTATCAGTCCCTCGGGAGAGTTTTTCGGAATCCGTCACAAGTGTAAAATTCATATATGGGATATTCCTTCTGGAGGATCAAGGCATGCTGTTTCAAGGAAGATGACACTACATCACACAAAGGTTATCAATGCTTTTGCTTTTCATCCCACGGAGAGAGTTATAGCTGCTGGAGATGTAACGGGAAGAGTATTGATTTGGAGAGGATTCGGTAATAGAAAACTTGCCTTGGGTAATCAAAAGAAAAAAGTGAGAGCAACGGTTGATTTGGACAACGCTGGAGTGAGAGGTGAAGATGATACTGAATCTTGCACTACATGGCACTGGCACTCTGCTGAAGTAAACGTCCTTAATTTCTCTTCCGATGGAGCATATTTGTATTCAGGTGCGGCCGAGTTATATTCTGATATCCATTGGATTTATCACCCGATATAATAAACTAATAGGCCATGAGCAAATTCACTGTTTTGAAAGTTATGTCCTGAGTTCTTACTCCATATTGCGTCTGTTGTCTGACTCTTTAGGGGGAAGGGAAGGGGTACTTGTCGTTTGGCAGCTAGACACAGGGAAGAAGAAATTTTTACCAAGAATAGGATCTCCCTTGCTGTATTTCATGTGGTCTCCAGATCCAACTCTTTCTTCTGTAAGTCGGAGCTTTCTGTTTCAATCTAATCTAACACACAACTGCTGAAAGCAAATGGGAATGTTTTGCTTATTTGACTAAGAACGAGAGCTGCAGGTGGTTTGTGCAGATAATCAGATCCATTTGCTTAAAATGCCTTCCATGGAGATCTTAAGGACCATTTCTGGAATCAAGGTTCGTCTTAGAAACTTAATAATTAAGCACCTAAAAACCTTTTCTTGTCAGTATTGTCAATGATTCTAGATTTCTAGAAGAAATTCTCGCAACTGCTTTACCTTTTATTTGGCGTTTACTTCATTGCGTGTTATTTTGTTACAGGCTCCCCCATCATTGCCTAGGATGTATGAAGGCCTGGCTAGTACTGTTGCCTTTGATCGATCTTCTGGCATAGCTGCTTTGTGCACAGAGAATTATTGTGTACAGCTATACAATCTTCTTAATGACCGGGGAATTTCAGAGGTTAGAATTTGGCTCCAATATATCCTTAATGAACTCTATGCCACTTTCTGCTGCTATGAATTTTCTAAGTTGGTATGTGATAGTTGTAAGGTTAACTTTTTTAACCAATGCTTTTGCAGATTCAAGTTTGTGAGAGAAACCATCAACCAGGCGATGAAATCACAGTAAGTACATTTCCTTACTGTTTATTTGGTAGTATATCTAAGATTATATTTGTTTGGGTGATTATTTGAGAATACGGTAATAGGTTGTGGTGACAGCGGTTGCTCTCTCCCTGGATGGCTCAGTGATGAGTACAACCGAGGTGAAACTTCCGGAAGATGGCATAGGAGGCTTAGTGTCCCTCAAGTTTTGGGTGTCTGAACCAGACAGCAAAACTTTCACCTTATCCACAATCGTATATGAACCTCACAGGTTAATAACTCACCCTCTGCTAATGGATAAAGCTTTATTTTTCATCATTACCCAATTTTCTTGTCATTTATTATTTCTTGTAAACCTAGCAAACCTAGATTTCGATTTCTCTGATTTAGTCTACAAACTGTTATATCCTTTGCAGAGAGTAAATTTTCTCCTTCTTTATATCTTACAGGGATGCCGGTGTGTCAGCCATTGCGTTCCACCCTACCCGCTCCATGGCAGTTAGTACATCATTCGGTGGGGACTTCAAGGTAGTTCTTAAACTGATTTTACATTTTTTTCTCTGTGTTTTTTGTTTGTTATTATTGTCTTACTGATATCACTTTCGCTGTTTCAGATTTGGGTTTGCAACAGTGACAAAAACCAGACGGATAAGGACTCTAGCTGGATATGTCACGCTGTTGGCTCTTATAAGTAATAGCTTCTCTACGCATTAGGAAACTTCAACATTCACAATTTATCCTCCTTGGCGATCAAATTATATATTCTATTGCCTTTAAATATTTTCCAGGAAGAAGCCAATGACTGCTGCTGCTTTCTCTGGGGATGGCACTGTTCTGGCTGTTGCAGCTGAGAATGTTATTACGCTTTGGAATCCAGACAAGAACATTCTCTTGTCTGTTCTAGGAGCGACACTCACGGTAAAAAAAACTTTGAAGTTATCCATAAAAAAGCTGGGAATAAAGACCAATGTTTAAACCCTCTCAATATATTACAGCCTATCACGAAGCTCTGTTTCGCGGGAAAGTCTGAGTTCCTTGTTGCTGCATCCCATTTTCCAAGACCTGAACTATCTGTTTGGAATACATCAAAGTTATCTATATCTTGGTCATATGGATTACGCGTAGAAGGTCAATATTATAATGCTTCTTTGATTTCCCCATGAAAACTCTTGCTGTGGTTTACTTAGTAAATGTTTATTTTCTTTCTGCAGCTGTCACCTCTGCAGTGGATTCATCAGCATTTGCAGTCTTGGCTGTGATCCCAAAAAGTTTTAAAACAGATAAATCTAAGGAGAACATCTTCCGTGGTAGAGATGGTGCCATTCTTTTGTTTAACGGATCAGATCCTAAGCCAGTATCTATATGGACTGTGATTAAGGTATGACAAAAGAAATAGCCCGTTAATATAGAACCGTAAAGAAAGAGAGATGAAACCAACGAGTTAAACAATGTCTAAATTGCAGGCTAAGGGAGGATCAATCTCATTTTTAGGAGACAAGTCTCAGCTTCGCCTAGCGTATGTAAATGGAAGCCGTGAGTATGTTGTTTTTGATCCCAATAGCGATGAGTCGCACGAGCGTAGCGCTGTTGACTACGACGGTCTTGCTGGTCTGGAAGAGACAGGTGAAAGAAAGTGTTAAAGCAAAGTATGAAAGAAACTTTATTTGATTTGACCATGTTACTAATTGAAAAAGTGTCAATCTTTTAGGAGACGCCGGGTACACATCCTTGTATGGGCAGTTACCTGATTATGACAAGAAGAGAATGGAGGATGTTGACTCGTTAGCAACACCATTTATATCATCAGAGAGGCCATGGGAAACGATATTCAGCGGCTCTACACTAAATTTCCCGCCACTTCAGAAATTATGTGCTGAGTTCTTTGAGTCCCTAATGGAGAAAAGAACGGCCGTTGTGGAATGAGACACCTTACACAAAAAGGTTTTTGGAAGGTTTTATACAGAAGAGCTCATTTTTGCAGCCATCTTTGGTGAGCAAAGTTGTTGAGTTTGTTCAGGAAATTTTATAGCTTTTTGTTGTGAGATTCGGTCCAGTTTATTGTTGTTGCTACCAGATTTTGACTCAAAAATGCAGAATTCTAACCAAGTGTGCTCTGTTTGACCCAAAAACAATAACGTAAAACGAAATATCTGTATTTTTTTTTCTCTCTAAAATTCTGCAATCATTTATATATTTCAAAACCAAACTAAAAACTGTTCTTGAAATCATAGTGAGTTTCTTTTATATCCTTTGGGTACTTTGTTTTCTTTTTTAACATTTGAAAATTTATAAAAATCATATTAATTTTTAGCTCTTTTTTTTTTGTGAAAATACTATTTCCTCTGTTTCACAAAGAGTATTGTTTTGGAATTCTTTTTTTTTTAAATGAATGTTGTTTTACATTTTCAATGTGATTTTTGTAACTGTAGTTTTCAAATTTACCCTTTATCCAAAGCTAAAAATCTTTGTATTTAAGTAATGATTTCACTAGAACTTTGGTTAGTAAGTAGGGAAAATTTGAAATCAAATTAAAGAGAGTTTCATTATAACTTCGTTAGAAAAATTGGAAAAACAAAAAAAAATAGAACCGGAAAACAGATTCTGCAACCAAATTCTGACCGTGGTTTTGTAAATTGAAACTCAAAACATACGAAATGGAATCGACGAGACATAAGAGTTAAGCAAAACAATTTGGGGCCTTTACTTTTTTGCCTTTAGATTCTCAATAATTGTGAAACGAGTCAGGTGCTCCTAACCCACCAAAAGAAATTATTCCAAAATCCAAATATTTCAACTAACATCTTCCATTATTTTATTTTAACTTTTCTTAATAACATTTTGCATTATTATGTTGGGAATGCAAATAGATATTTCATATTTTATGACTCGAGGTTTATCTATCATATATTTAGCTCTTCTCGTGGTCCATATGCTGAGCAAATTATTCTTTAAGTACATGAAAAAAGGTAATTGCTTTGGGGACACTAACTTTTTATTTTTATTTCCACATGCATGTAGGACAATAGTTTGCAAGGTTTGTGTTACGTCTCGGAAAAGCTTTCTACTTTTGAAAAAGATATGAAAAATATAATTGTTACTCCTTCAAACAACAAATTATTTATCCGAGATTAATAAAAGGTTTTTAAAAAAATTCTACAAATGTGGTTGAATTGGCGACCCAACTTTGCATATAAAACTTTATTAACCACAGAAGATAATTAGAGATAACTTTTTTTTTTAAATAAGATATGTAAACCTTTTGTAACACTCAGGTTAATTAACTAAGTGACGAAAACGATACAAACATCAAATGTTACTCTATTAAGTATTAACATAACTAATACTCCATCTGTTTCACAAAGAGTGTCATTCTAGAGTTTTATTTTTGTTTCACAAAGAGTGTCATTCTACATTTTCAATGTGATTTTTACACTAAGTTTCCTGATTTACCTTTAATCCAAAACTACTTTTCATTGAATTTATATCATTAATCACTCATTAAATAGGGGCATACATGTATAATCTAAAGTTTTCTTAATTTGTGTGAAATGTGTCAAAGTAACACTCTTTGTGAAACCGAGGGAATATCAATAATTATATAAATATCAAATGTTATTGTATTAAGTATTACTCCTTCTGTTTCAAAATATATGAAGTTTTGTTTGAAATCACACATTTTAAGAAAATTTATTTTGCTTTCTTAAAACTATCATTTAATATTTGGTTTTAAAAATTCAACCAATTAGAGAAAAGACTGCAGAATACAAACAGCCATAAAATATCAAATACATTTAAAACTGCATAGAAAGTTGCAAAACATCATATATTTTAAAACAAAATAAAAACTTTAAAACATCATATATTCTGAAACAGAGGGAGTAACATAATTAATATCAGAATTTGATAATTTATACTTGCGGGCTATTTAATTGTAGAGTGGTACTACGATAATTTTCTGTGTCGTACACCTGGCATGGGCTCCCACCAAATAAATATCCACATATTTAACTTATTATTGTTGTATTGATCCAAGACTGCATTATTATTAAACACAAATTATGTAAATACAATGATTAATGTTTTTAGTTTTAGATAGAATCATTGATCATCAAATGGTATCCTAGGGCTAGGCGTGGCATGCTCAAATTGGTTGAGTCAGGGATCTTGAAGACTCTTTGATTATGGTATTATATATATAAAAAATGACTTAATTTTGGTAGACGATTTTAATATTGAAGTTCGACTCCACTGATCACATACATGAGATTAGTAGTATAAGAGATTCTGAAAAGAAAAGCATTTTTTTTTTTTGATGATTTGATCACCCATTATTTTATTTGCGTTACAATTTTCAAAAGATAATGATATTTGATGAAAAAGTCAAAAATGATTGTGTTTACTCTAATAAGTAGCAATTTAATTAGTAAATGCAAAACAAGAGGACCCTGGCTCTTAATGTCTTCTAGTGAGATGATATCATGACTATGGGAGTTTGCAAAATCTGGATAGAGTTTGGTTATAATATTATAAATTGTGGACATCCAAAAATTAAATAAAAACACCTCATTGAATACTACAATTGTTTATGAAATAGACAACTCTAAACAAATATATACAATAAAACAAAATTGATTTTTCAACATTTTACTACTAAATTTAGATCTAGCGACTACGATGCGAAGAACTTCGATTAGAGATAGAGTCAGGAGGAGAAAGTGAGATTGAAGAATCACATTCACAATCCTCAAGATCTTCATATCCCCAAAACTCTTCTTTCACTTCTTCTTCCTCTTCCATTTTCCATTTCTCCTTCTCTATATCTTCTCCTTGTAGTACTTCTAACACCTAAATGTACCATAATTCCACACAAACATAAAGATTCAAAAAACAATAGTAATGAAGAACAAATTGTAATTAATAATGTAGTAAAAATTTCTTGACAGCCAAGTCTTGATCTAGCAAATCTGGTTTAATAGTTCTTGTTGTGTTTTTAATTAGATATTGATTAAAGTTAAGTGTCGGTAAATGAGCCACTTTCATATATAAGTACTCTTCTTCTTTATTCGATAATCACAACAGAAATATAGTGCTTGTTTTGTTTTGTAATGTGACTGAATAAGATTAGGTGTCGGTAATTGAGCTTTTTCATATATTATAGTACATTTTTTTAATTAAATCAAAAAGTTGAAAGGTACTACTCCCTCTGTTTCACAAAGAGTATCATTTTAGAGTTTTGCACACAGATTAAAAAAACATTAAATTTTTTGTTTTTTCTAAACAAAAACATCATTAACTATATACCTAAACATAATCTGCTCAATAGTAAAACAATCTGTAGAATACTAATAGTCATAAAACATAAAAAATCATTATATTTTGCATTGAAAATCTAAAACGACACTCTTAGTGAAACAAAAATAAAACCTTAAAACGACACTCTTTATGAAACGGAGGGAGTATTCTTTATTCAATAACAAAGAAAAAGCAACATAATCTTAATGTTTGATGTATATGTCGTATTAAATAAAGATGGTTATAGTTAATGACCAAAGACATTTTTGTAGTCACGCAGCCGATGAGCTAACTGAAAAGCGATCGTTTAGTAACATATCGACACGATTACGTCTCATCATGAACCAATCATAAATAACTTTTTCTTTACTAATAAAAAATATAATTCCGTGACACTAAATTATTCTTTTGTTGCCTAAATAAGTTTTCACTTATAAAAATTGAAGGGAAGAAAACAAACAAATGACGCACTTTAGGAAGAATCAAGAAACTACCACAAATATGTCAAAATAAACTAAACTTGTATGTATCAGTTAACACTTGGTGAGCAGGGCCGTAACTGAGCACAGCCGGGTGAAACATTTATGTTGGGCCCTCAAATTTTTAACGAGTAATATGTATAGATTTTGGGGCCCCCAAACAGTAAAAAAAAAATTATATATAGATTATGAGACCCTACACCGTAATTGTTTGTGGCCCCATAACTCGTAGGGCCGGCCCTGTTGGTGAGTTTAATGGACGTACCTCGATCATGGAAGGTCGACATAGAGACGAAGATCGAATACAGAGAGACGCAGCGAAAGCTATACGATGAAGTTGTTGGAGATCAAATTCTTCACCGATCCTTGGATCCACCAGCTTCTCAATCTCTCCATCTTTGATTATCAGTTTTGCCTGAATTACAATGTATAAATAAATATATATAACGTCAAGATATATCGAATAAACTCATCATAATCTGTTTCCAAAAATGTTTATCAACACTACAAATTCATAAAACTGAATAAGAAAATAGTTGAACCGATTTTTAGGTGTACGAAAAAACCTAAAACATCTTTATGTTGTTAGCTATTGGTGGAGTATAATAAGTTTGATTGGTAAAACTATGGTGTAAAAAGTGATTAAACAGCTGTATAGTATTCTACAATTTTTACCAAACACACTTTAGAATTTAGATTATTATGAATTTTTAGAATAAAAATAAGTTGGAGACTAGTCAAACCAAAAACTAAGATAACATATGCGATAAAATAACCGATAAATGGTAAATAAAAATCAGGTTAATTTGGATTTACCCAGCTGTGTAGGCTTTGATGAGAAGCATCAACAGGTTTTTTACCAGAAATGAGTTCAAGCAAGAACACTCCAAAGGCAAACACATCAGTCTTCTCATCTACAATTCCATGTGTATAGTACTCTGGTGCTAAGTGCCTGTTTGGTTTATTTTTGGAAATCATTAATCAAAATTTTAAAAACAAAACACACTTTATTAAATATGGAAATAAAATTTTGAGAAAATTGTACCCAAATGTGCCTTCAATTGGAGCAATGGAATGATGAGACCATTGAGAAGGCAGCCATTTTGCTAATCCAAAATCAGATATCTAAAAGAAAAAACAAAGAAAATTGTTTCTTTCAATATTATTATAAAAAGAGAAAAATTAATAAACAATGAAACAGTAGTAAAAAAGAAGAAGATAAAAACAGAAGACCTGTGGTTCAAAATCTTGGTTTAAGAGAACATTGGAGGATTTAATGTCTCTGTGTATGATCCTTCTCTGACAACCTTTGTGTAAATAATGAAGTCCTTTTGCTGTCCCAATTGCAATCCTATACCTTGTCTCCCACTCCAATGGTGCTTGATTCAAATCTACACAAAACAATATAACAAATCTTTAATACAAACACATAATTCAAGAAGCAAAAACCTCATAATATTGAAAGAAGGAAGGTTTAGTTTACCATGAAGGAGAGAAGCAACAGAGCCTCTAGAAGAGAAGATGAAAACAAGATAGAGACCATTGTCAATACAACAACCAAGAAGAGACAAGACATTAGGATGTGAGACATGTCCAATTGTTCCAATCTCCATTAAAAACTCTTTCTCTCTCCTCTCATCATCTCTTCCTCCTCTTGTTATCCTCTTCACTGCTATTTCTTCTCCATTTCTACTCAATATTCCTTTATACACCTCTGCAAATCCACCTCTACCTACCAAATTCTCTGCAATACAAACCCAAAAAAAAAACCATTTTAGCCGCAAAAAAAAGATATTTGGGAGCAAACAATATCAAATGTACGGCCTAGGTCCAGAACCTCTTAGCAAACAAAAAAAAGAAGACATTTTAGGATTTGAATTGATGGAGACAACATAACAGAACCTGAGCTGAAACCGTTGGTTGCGTCGTAGATTTCCTCAAAGGAGAAACATTTCCATTTGGGTCTTTGAAACTGCTCTGTTTCTTGAAAACCCTCTACGCATTTGGTGGAAGAAGCAGTGTGAGGAGTTGAGTTTTCTGAAGAGTCGGAGTCGAAACTGCGTCGTTTAAAGGAGAAGAGACGTTTCAAGCTGTTGCTACGAATGTACTTCATTTTTTTGAATGGAACAGAAGAAGAAGAAACTCGAGGTTTTATGCAAATCACAGAGAGAAGAAGGAAGGAGAAGAGACAGGCAGAGAAGGGAGAGATATTATTATCTGTCTGTTTTTTTGTACTTTGTGAATAAAAACACAGAAGAATTAAATTTGGGTTGGTGAAGGTTTACGGTGAGGTCGACCACAGAGAATTAGGTAACGAAAAAAAAAA
Organism: Arabidopsis lyrata subsp. lyrata; assembly: GCF_000004255.2. Taxonomy (NCBI): domain Eukaryota; kingdom Viridiplantae; phylum Streptophyta; class Magnoliopsida; order Brassicales; family Brassicaceae; genus Arabidopsis; species Arabidopsis lyrata. The sequence goes on from NW_003302553.1 coordinate 23,625,926, forward strand.
AACAGAGTTTCGCGTTTATTGGATTTTCACGTTTGGCGTTTGGCGTTTGGCGATTGGAGTTATGAAGTGTGTTGTTTGTTACACAAAAGGATGAAGGAACTTTGTGTTGTGTGTGTGGGTGAGACTTTAATGGTTTTTTATGCTTTTTTTATCTCACAAGGCAGGTAGCTTCGCTGGAAGATATCCATGTTCTCAATTTTACTTTCTTTTTTTCTCTCTTTTTTTTTCATACTTTTTTGTTGTTGTGAATTTGGGAGTTGAGAAATAACATGGACGTTTACAAAAAAAAAAAAAAAAAAAAAAATAACATGGAAAGAAAATTTTACGGTAATACGCGGAGCAAATATCACATTTTCATATATGTGATCCGCTCTATTTGAATTTAATCAATAATTCTTTATCTTGTATCTCGAATCCACTTTGGTGGTAGGCGAATATCATTTTGTTATGTAAATACTAGATAGTATAGTTTTATAGTTTGCTCTGTGAACTTACGGATATTCCAATTTTTCGAAGATGGATAATATATTAATATAGCGAAATACATAAATAAAAATGGATATAATGTGTATTTACTCCAGCCATTATATATGTTTTGGATAGGGACAAAATGAGTTATATACTACCATGCCAAATTGATTTTTGAAACGTAACATCGTATTTGAAATTGGCTACAAAGCCAGCAATAGAAACATACGAATTGTTAAATCGATTGAGTTAATGGCGTTTGGATATTTAGGTGAGTCTTATTGGTGTATTTAGATTCGTCAAATAATTGTGGTCAGAATATTGTCGAGTAATTAATGAAGTAAAAACAATGCATGCCACTTTGACAGAGATAAAATGGATTCTTCTAAAACTCTCTTTTATAGTTTTAAAAGTCAAGCCTAACATATTTTGTTTATTTAAGTGAAACTATTGTTAGGTTGTCCAAATTTGCATTCTCTTCGGCCTAACTCTCGTCAGTTTTATTTGCGCTAATCCTAGAGAATCACTATGCAAGTATGTAATAATGTGTGTTAAATTTGGGCTAATTCTGGGCTTCCAACTAAAAACCAATTGGCAATTAGTGGATTGGCCCTAACCCTTTATATATTATTGATTGTCCCATCAAACTTCCGATGTGGGACTTGGATTGTATCTCCAACAATCTCCCCTTCAATCCAAGGACCACATGGATCTTAACACACCTCCTCGATCCCTCACTCGGATCGATAATAAGCCCCTTTCTCGGGCCCCCATTACTCGGGTTTGAGGTATGTCCGTATCCACTTTTCTAGGTCCACCAGAATTTGAATATTGGGCTCTGATATCATGTTAAATTTGGGCTAATTCTGGGCTTCCAACTAAAAACCAATTGGCAATTAGTGGATTGGCCCTAACCCTTTATATATTATTGATTGTCCCATCAAACTTCCGATGTGGGACTTGGATTGTATCTCCAACAATGTGTATGTATAAATTTGTGAAATTGCATATTCATCGACCATCATTATTTTTTGCGAGTTTTAGGGACTTTTATTAATTATATTTAAAGATGTTTATATTGTTTTACAATTATTATTTTCTAAATTGTAAATGCAAACGAAAACACGCTAACCAAAAGAAATATATAAATCATTTTTTTTTTGCATAAATTAAAGTGATGGTTAATGTAAGAAGAAAAAAATCAAATGTAAACATAATAATTTAACATGTAAACAAATCTTTTTTTTTTTTTTTTTTTTTTTTTTGCGTATTGGACTATCTTATCTCAAGTTATTAAGTTATGCTCTCCTTTCATTTAAAGCGGAGTTGCTTAAATTGCAATGGAGAATCTTTTAACTATAATTATTATTACAAAAATGTTCGTATAAAAAGGACTAGCTTAGACGTAAGCATAGGTAGATTAATTAAGATGAACATAATTAAGGTCAACCCTCTTGAGTTCATTTGAAGATTATAAATCATTTTCTTCAAAGTTGGAATACCATAAAAGCATAAGATCAAAATATTTCTTAAATCTTTTCTTTTCAATAGATAGCTTTTAATTTTTCACGATTATAAGAAAGAAAATTGAGCTATATAAAACTGCAATTTAAACATTTGGCAACTACTTAACTTTTAATTTGTAATATATTAATATAGGCATGCATGTTGATCTAACTACCAGAACAAGTGAAGAAGCAAAACATGTTCAGTTCAACAGAATGTTTCATCTTCTTCTGATTGTCTTCTCTACTTCATTATTCAAGTGTCTAAAGTTTATTGGCTTGTATAGATATTATATTAGTTGGACGATACATGTATATTAATCATTAAATAATTAATATTGCGGCCTCACATTGAAGAGATGTAGAAGACGACGCATGGCACTTACTTGGACAGGATTGATCTATGTGAATGGAACAGTTTACTTAATGTCTAATGAGATAATGTTTTGTTTTAAAGCGACATTGTTAACCAATTGGTATTTTATTATACAAATTGAAAGAAGTACATTATTAGTGATCGAGTTTGTTTGTAATATTTAAGTTTACTTGACGAATCTTAGTTATTTATCGAGAGGTACAATACAAAAGTTAGTATATTGATTTGAGAATTTTGATATGATACAATCATTTAAATATTTTTCTTAAAATTTAACGTCGAAAATCCAAATTTCAGTAAAACACTTACTAATTTCGGGAGTATATATGAACATTTTGGCAAAGAATTTTCCGCAAATCTACCATATACTATAAAACATCCGAACCGAAACTCAAGTAAAACCAAATAATCATCGCGGAGAGTTATATAAAAGGAAAATCGAAATTGGAGATGTAGCGAAGTTACACAATTTGCCTTAGATTCAACATCACATTTTCCATCACACATGCAATTGAATTGTTTTTTTTTTTAATTTGTTTTATTACAAAGGAAGCTTGATTGAAGTAGATTGATATATGATTTTTTCAGCAAAACTTCTATGACAAAATTAAACTCTTTTTCTCACAAATTTATATACATATATTTAAGGAAGAAATATTAGACCGTCGGTTGATGACCATATTATAAAAAATATCAAAGTGAAGACTGAAGAGTACATATAACCAAAGCTATCAAGACGTCGACATTTTACTTTTTATTCACGAGAACCCAACCATTCTCCATTGAGAGACCTCGATTCTTTATATTAGACAGCGACAACAACCTTACATTTTATTGTCAGCTAAGCTGTGTTTTGTTATTTCTTATTGGTTTTATTTTTATTATATATAGATGAATTATATTTGTTTGATGTCATATATCAACATTAACCCGTGATTTTGAAAAACCTTATTTAGACATAGTCACATATATAGTTATATCTTAGTTGCTTACCATTACAATCCAAAGATGAATTGACCACACAACTTTGATAAAAACTTTCATATAATTTGGTGCTATATCAAAATAATATAGTCAATGTTCAATATACCGATCTTCCATTATAGTTTGACCAACATGTAAATGAAAAATTAGTAAGATCCATTTGGTAACACATCATTATTCATTAGTCATTGCCAATCAGGATCCATTATTTCAGACTTGACTAGAACGTTTGGCTTATTAGCTCTTTTGTTCTAGACCTGGGTCCCTAAAATCATTTGAATACTGTACATATATTTTCTTTGTTTTTCTAAATCATTAGTTCTTTTTGTAAAAAAAAAAATTTTTGTTAAAAGTTCATTTTTCATTTTGTAAAATTTTAAGGACCTTTTATAAAAGTCCTAAACCACACAATATAAATGTCCTAAACGTAACAAAGATGAATAGGAAGAAATCGATTTTTTATATGTAGATTGGTATATATATAGAAATAGAATTCAACCAATTTGATAGTAGAGTAACTAATAAATCATAAAAGAATTAACGACTTGATTCTAATATGAAATCATTCTAAGATGGATTTTTCTAACAAATACATTAAACTATTTAATTTGCACAACAATTTTTTTCATTTTGTGAAAAGCTGAAACGAGTAATGTCAGTTAAATTTATATACTCGAGAAGTTTGATTTACTTTATGGGGAGAAATAATTGACTAATGCGAACAAATAAATTTTATAGAGGTTCGAGTTTTAGCAATAAAGATGTATAATTGGACGTGGAAATGGTCCCCAAGAGCCGAATAGTAAAGAGTTTGGCTACTTTTGGCTTAGTGAAAAAAACTTAAAAAGAGATTTCTAGTATTTTACAGTTACCGAAGTACGCATGCATGCAATAAAGTTGGCCTTTGCATTCTTCACGAGATGGTGAAGAAGCGACGCTACAAAAACAGTGCCCTTTTAATGAGGTTTTGGTTTGAGCCAAATTTAACTAAGTTAGGGTTCATTTGGTCGTCAAAAATCTAATCTTCATAAACGTTTTGTTCCTAAAAGAATAATTTTTTGAATTTTTTGCACATAGACTAATTAAAAGATTAACTCTAGTTTTTCTAATCATTTTATTGATTTTATAGTATTAATAGTTTAACACCATGTCAATCTATAAAAAAAACTCTTGGGGCTATTGCTCCTCCATTCTCTATTGGCAACAAATGAGAGTAACTTATCGCCAAATTCTTTTGATGGAATGACTCAATTATGAGAGACATGGATTCATCGGTATAAAATCACTATGAATATTATAATGTAGTGTACTCATATCTCAAAACTGGAATTCGTTTAAATAAAAAGTAAAATAGATTGCTTGAAAAAACATAAAAATTGACAAAATACCATTTGTCCGGCACTTGAAGATGAGAAAAAAAAATCTCAGTAATGTATATACAATAGTAGATTACTAGATAACTCATAACAAGTGTAAGAGAAAGAGTACCACCACCCATGCAAAAGTAAACCACACCATTAGTGGGCTGGGCCGGGAGTGGGCTTAGGCGTGAGTTTGGGTTTTGGGTTTCGATTTGGGTAGATGCCCATTTATAATTCTAGATGGGCCGGGAATGGGCTTAGGCTTGTTACAATGTTGTTAAGCGTCTCTTTCTTATTAAAGACTTGGAGAATAAGTAGAAGAAGCTCCAAAGAAGAACTCTCAACTTTTTTAAAATCAGGTTTGTTTTATTATATGCTTTAAACCAAAGAGAGAAAGACAGGTTTTTCGGTTTGTGTTCGGTTTCAAATCTATCAAGTATTAAACAAAACAAAACGGGTGATATTTCCAAGACTACAATACAAACTTGTGCTTCAAGAAAAGTTACTAACTCATTAAAATCCAAAATACAATCAAATCATCAAACTCTGAGGTTTCAATAATGCTAAAAAAATCCCAACTGAAGAAGAAAAAACAAGTTGAATCCTTCCTAAAAGGTCCAAAAGAGAGTAAAAAAAAAAAGACCTAAAACTTGAATCAATGCTTATCATCCGATCTCCTATAATCAATGCTCAGCAGCATCAAACACAATCCAGCAGACTCACAGTCACCACCACCGCTACTGCCACCACCAATCGCAGGACGCTTCCTTGATATGCAATCAGAGAATATATCAATGAGCTTCTCAGCCAGAGCTACTGTATCGTCTTTGAAAGTATCAACACAGATCTCCACGATATGTTTCTCCTTAGACGTCGCTCTTAAGCTATACCAAGTCAGAAACTTCACTCTGAAATCACTCTTGACCTTACCTGAGCACTCTAGCTGCCTAATGAGCTTCACACATTGCTCAAGCCCAAATCTCTCCATTTTGTTCCCATTCTCCTGTCTATCTGTTTCTAAGGAAGGCGGTGGTGGAAGTGAAAGATTTTCGCAGTTTGGCATATTCATTAAAACTGCTGCCGCTTCTTTGTCATCTTCTTCTTCTTGGAGGGTTTGTGTAGAGACTCTGAATTCATCTACGCTCACTTCTTCGACGCCGCTAAAGGAAACAATCTTGAAGCAATACTCTGTAGCTGGAGTTAGTTCCAAGACATTAAACCTTGGGTAACTTGTTACACTGAACAACTCACGAGTCAAATGCTCCGAGTAATATCTCTCTGTGGCCTTTCGATGGAACATCCGGTAATGATTGGTATCTCCCCATGAGAAAGATTCTTCGACATCCATAATGAAAGTTACAGAAGTTGCTAGAACAGACTCAATTTTGATCTTCAATGATCCTGTGGTTCATATCGAATCAAGCACTGGAAGAAGAAACCACAAGTATAGTGTTTTGTGATCATAAGTGTTTATTGATCTTACCTTGAATAGTAGAAGGCAGTGGAAGACTATCAAGCTCTTTCAGAGCAGAAGAGCAATGTCCCTTGACTTTTTTCGCGCAGCAAAGTCTGTTAACGAGCCCTCTACTCAACTCCGATGGAAGACCAGTAATAGGAACACCGAATTCAGTTTCTAGATGCTTCACAGCTTCCTCCACCTCTTTAGATACTAGTGTGTACTTGTTTGTTCCCTTGAGAAGCTTATGAGCCATGAGAATGCGGAAACAAAACACACCTACTCTTCTTTCTTCATTTGCAATGATCAGTTGCTTCTTCAAACATCTAAGAAGAAGAAAAAAAGTTAGAAACTTAATAAACATCAAAGATTGTATTATAATGGAAAAAGATCGTTTGAGAATTTACTCTATCTTGCTGTTTTCCTTGCCACAGAAAACACAGCTGAAGCATCCATCAATATTACTACTCGGCGTATCCTCTTTCAGACCCGAATTCTCATTGTTGAAAGCGCAAACCAGGTGGCAAGATAAGCCACAAGATTCACCGTCCAATGGAGGATCTGAATTGCAGGTTAACCAGAGACTAGGATCTTTATTGTTATCATACTTATAGCAGATACAACAGGTACACCTTTGGCAAAAAGTGGCTTCCTCTCTTAGTTTAGCCTGGCAAGCCAAGTTCTGACAATACATTGTACCCTTGCCTGATCAATGCTATGTTCAAGTTAGCATATAGAAACAGAAGAATGCTGCAAATGGATAATGACTACTGCAAAACATGTTTGTTACCTTTAGCTTTAGCTAACGGAGTCACATAGTGCAAAGGATCAAGATCTTTCCTCTGTCTTTTTGGTGATGGATTTCTCTCTTCTTCTACCTCATAACCTCCAGTGTTTTTCTTTGATACAATGTTGAAAAGCCTTATGATGATCTCTTCTTTCGTTAAACCGGTGTATTTTATATATTTCCCTGATTCTGCACGTAAGAGCTCTCGAATCTCGTTGCAGCTCCAGTCCTTCAAGACTTCTTTGAAGGCTCTCTCGGATTCTTTCGACAGCTTCCAGACAAGCTGTCTCTTTTGATCAAAACTCATTTTACTGCTTCCCATTGAGTCACCTGCAGCTCCTGCATGAAGAAAAAAGACGTAAATTTACATTTCAATCGCAATTACAACTCCTAAAATAACAATGTATTAACAAAATAATTCTCCATGACAGAAACACAAATTAGTCAAAGACTGCTTCCATGAGCTTGTTTGCCACATTTAGAAGAATGGTTTCAGATCAAAATTTATGCAACAAGAAAATCTAATTTAGTACCATGTACAGTAACACAAAGAAACCCTCTACTATAACCGCAGAACAAAAACACTCGAATTCTACATGTTGCCTGGGACATCAACGAGTCTAGGAAATCGAAACAACAATACAAAAGCTCACAAAACCCAGAAGAGAACAAGATACATGTTTCCACAAAGCAAGTGAATCCATAAAGGTTCTTTAAGAAGAATCCACATTCATTACAATAAGTTCCAAGAACATCGCAGACACAAAGAAAGTTTCCTCTTTTATGGTACAACACATCAACCAATGAGCTTGAAAATGTGTTTTAGAAAGACCCACCAATAAAATTAGCACTCACAATCATGAAACTTTCCAAACAAAAACAAGTTGAGGATGTAAAATCAAGATGAAAACAATCGTTACGCTACGTTCATCTTCACGAGTCAAAAAAAGTCTCAAACTTTCTAAAACTATGAAATGCAGAATCCAAAATAAAAACGTTACCTTTATGAGAAGACGCCATGAAAGAGACTAGTAGAGAGCCTAATCAAACCAAAAATACTATCGGAATCTTGAAAACCTGCAATGAAAGAGAAAAAGGAAAACAAAATGAGATTAAAGAAAAAAACTGAGACTTTGAAAAAGAAAACTTGTGGGTATGAACTAAAACAGAGAAAATGTATAAGATTGTGACGAGAGTGATCATTCGTGAAAATGAAGAAGAAGAATACCAAATTATGATTCTTCTAACAGGATACAAAAATCGAACGGTTCTCTCTGTTCGTCGTCAAAAAGATTCAATTTTTGTTGAACGGAGAGACTGGAGAAGAAGAAGACGAAATAAGAGAGTTTTTCTCAATGTAGGGCCACATGATATAATTTGCATGTCATTCGTATTTTTGCATATTAATTTCTATTTTGTTTTTGTATCATTTTATATGAGTTTGTTCTTAAAAATTTAGCTAATTAAGTACTTTTTTAAAAGAATTACGTTTCACAGTGTTTTCTAATAACAAGTAGGATATGAAAATTTGTTGAATGTGATATAGTTTTTGTCGAAATCTATGGTCATTTTAGGTTGATGAATATATTGTAAGGTTTATTTGACAAATGGATGCTGTGATTTTTTTTTTCCTTTTTTTCGATCAAAGACTTTTGAAACTTTGATTTACTTGACTTAAAGAAGAGATTGAGCTTTGTTTTATGTTAGTTTTTTTTTTGTTGCTAAGAATGTAAAATTTCTTTAAAAATGAAAATGTTTAGGTTTTACAAAATTTGTATAACCTAAGGATTTGGTTTTATGGTAGTTGAGTTGAGTGATGCTATGAAATTTATGTGTTGAAATTTTTGCTAAGGACCTTTGAAAAGCTTATGATACGTTTTTAAGTATGGTAAAGAAACATTGATTTGGATGAAGACATTAGTGCATATATAAGAAATTGAAGATGCATGTAACAGGGTAGAAGTAGAACATAAGAGAGAGAGACTTGTGGTTAAGGATAGAGGAAGATCACAAATAAAAGGGATAGTGATTAAAAAAATATATACCATATATGAGTGTGGTAGAAATCTGACTAAACTTTTTAATTAAAGATCATAACAAGGAGAAGCAATTGTAGCTACATAGAGCCAAAGGTTCTAGTGGCATATAACCTCCGGATATGACTGAATTCTTGATACATAATGCTCATATCACATGAAATTATGAAAAGAAAGGATTTTTTTGATCTTGTGGAAATTGGAATCATAAGGAAATCAAATCCTTATGGAGAATTATACCATGTGTGTGGTGAAAGGTTTTTTCTTCTAATAGTTGACTATTTCAAAGTAATTTGTTAGAGTAGTAATTTTCTTCACCCCTAATATATTAGTGAAAAAAAAATTCATTAAACAATTTTTTTTTTTACCTTTTCCTTTTCCTCCTTTTTCCTCCCAATGTCAACCATTCATATCCTAAGAGTTTAGAATCACTAGGATTTTAGGTTATAGATTAAAACTTTAGACACTAGATGTTTAAAGTTGAGAAAAATCTCAAGCGTTTGGATCTCGCCGAGACTACGGATTAACTCTAAGGGTGATTGGTGAACATAACTTTTGGCAATGAATTTCTCATAGATCTACCATGAATAAAGCATTTAGGCCTAACTCCAAATGACCAAATTGTTAGTATATATTAGATGAAGAGATAAAATATGATGTATAGATTTATTCTTATCTTTTCTTCAAAATCTTAATATGAAAATCTCGTTGAATTAAATAATCAAAGATTCACAACACAAATGGTTATGTAAATTAGTTTTTTTTCACATGCAATCGAATCCGGAACATTAACAAGTTTATGTTATGTTTCTAACACTTTAAAAATAATTTATTACATGAAAATTTACAGCAGATTCAAAAGTATTATGCGAATTCGATGCTCTGTAGTGAAACAAATCTAAATTAAGGGATATGAAAATACCTTATGGGATTGTAGTGGAATAAAATTATCCCCTTGAAGTTGTTGAACGGAAAAAGTGGTGTAATCCGCAGAAGATCTATTCGTATGTGAAATAAGATAAAGATCGATAAAACTTCAATGAATTTCTCCCTAATATGAGTACGAGTTTTGGTTGATGTAAAGCATGAACTCTCGCTCTCTCCTCTATTTCGGCGTTTTCGAAAATGTATGTAAAAGTTCTTTATATAGGAAAAATGAGGTGCACCCCAAAACCCTAGAATATATGAAATTTTAGTTTTCAAGCGCGGTCTCTGAATAATTGGCGGTCAAAAACAATTTTCAAAAATGTGGCCATTAATTTTTTTATTAATTTTAACTTTATTTCTTAATATTATACTGTTGAATGCTTTTTATAATTAATTAAAATATAATCAAATTAAGTATGATATCACAATAGAGATTTCTTTCCTTAATAAGTTTTAGATTTTTAGTCTTTCGGTTGGTGTGGGCCATGAATAGATTTTTTCTTTTTGTTTTCGCTTGTCTATATAAGTGTATTTGAGATCTCGCTGTATATAATAAAAAATAGGTGTATCCACAAAACTCTAGAAAATAATCCATTTTAGTTGTTATCGAGATCTTCAATAAAATTTGTATTATATGAATTTACATTAAAACAATTCATATACATTTATCATATTAGTTAGAGAAATATTTTATCTCTGATTTGTTTTTTTGATAATTTTGTAATTCTTTCTTAAGAATGATAAAAAATTCAAAAATTTAAACAAAAAAACCGCAATTGTTAATTCTTATGCAAGATTGTTTGCATATGTATTTATTGATTACTTTCATGATTTTTTTAAAAAACCAGAAACTGAAATGTAACTTAATATGTACTAGTAAAATATACCCTTAATTTTGTAAGAAATATCGGTGTGGTCCCTTCTGAACACATTTTGTTGCTCATGCGAAACTCTTTCTTTTGTGTGGATAATCCAAGTATGAAAATGTGTATATCATGATTAAGTATGTTTTTACATAAATTTGTCGATGATATCTTCCTCAGATCTTGTCATTGTTGGAGTTTAGAACTTACCTCCTTTCACATTCCATATTTGGGTACTGAATTGATCTTGGGACGAAGAAGTTATTTGAAAATCATGAAACAATTCGATTTATTTATTTAGAAAAATATCTATATTATGAAACAAATCATAATTCTTATCTCAAGAAAGCATTATGCCTTGTAGCTTTCGAGTTGCTAAAGCGAGCTTATGACATGCATGCATCAAGAGTTCATGATGTACTAAGTATGCATGCTAGGTTCATAACAATGATATGGTGATGAAAAACTTTTAACACTATGCCTCTATCAATTATAAATTTAGTATCATAAATTAATAATCATATATATGTATATATTTATTAATCTAATTATTATTGTATCAAACAATTTTTGTCTTGTGTTGTTTTTTCAAACCATCGTATTATCGTATCGTATATAACTTTGTCATCAAAGTAGCCAAAATTTCTTGTAAGTTTAATTTTAAGTTTCTGAATATGTATGATTTCCATTTATGGAGAAATGATATATTTCTATTATTTTCAATGATAAGTTTCATATGAATTAAGAAACAAATTAGACGCTCTTTTTTCAACAATATAAATATCCTATTATTGTTTTACAAGTCTTCAACTTTTATGTTCGATTTACATTTTCTATTAATTCGAAATCAGAGTAAATTATTTATATTATATTCACATCAACATCAACATAATTATAAATTAGCCATCCAAGCTTTCTCAATGTTTTGTATCTTGTATTCTAGTTAAACAGCATTACAATTGTTTTTGCGTCATTTGGATTATTACATGGTTTACTAGTACTAACATAGTTGACTACTAACTATATTATGAAATAAAACATATTTCATTCATCTATAATAAAAATCTACAGCCTGAAACTTGTTGTCTGCAAGTGTTCTGTACAACGTTACAAATACGAATCCACATTCATTTAATTTTTTTTTATAAATTCATAAAATATTTCTTTGTTTAAACAAGAGCAAAATTACAGGAAGTGATTTGATCTTTGGAACCTGAGATTCACAATCTAATTAGTCAGCCACGCAGTCCGTTGACAGAATGTGGAGGAGCTGAGTTCCTTCTCCTATCTGTCTTAGGTAAATGTTTGGACATTATAGATTCCTGCATCAGGAGATTTTGTAAATTTGTAATAGCTTTAGAGATGGTCATAGGAATAGAGAAATCAAAGAAGGATATGCTTTAAAATACCTGTTCTTGAATTATGCTGCGTGCCTCGACGAGTTGTGCTTCAAGTTCAAGTTCCCTCTCTGAAGCTTCAGAAGTAATGGATACTTCTTTTTGTGCATCTACTAACTGACCCATTCGTTCCTTCATTAATCGAAACAGACAAAAAAAATGGAACAGGTTAGTACATGAGAAGCTATAACAGATTAAAAAGTCTAAACTCGGGTTAGACTTTTTCTTACCTTGATGGAAACCATCTTAGAGCGTAAACTATCTTCTATCTGACCTCGAGCCATACGAAAAGGTAGGTCGAAAACATCCTGTCAATACCGATATTCATTCTTGTTGATATCTACTGGTGTTTTGGTTGTGAATTATATGCGACGGGAATGCATTGAAAATTGATTTAGCTTATAATGAGATTTATGTACCGTCTTTCCGCCCAAAGGAGACTGAGAAGGGTCTGCGCCGTGTCTTCCATTTGCTACCAAAGATTGATTGGGTAATCCACCGGAAGCATTCAAGAAAGAACGCATGTCTCCCTGTCAAAAGGTAAGTATCATAGTCTTCAATAAAAAGATCAGAAATATTCATTCTCTCCCAAAGTTGTTTTTAGATGGGAACAATAAACAAAAGGTAAACCTGTGTGGATCGCAGTAACGCTCTCAGATCAGTGTTCTCTGCCATCAGCTCTTGATTTTTTGCCTCATATGCATCCACCTGAAAAGATCATATTGCGCCAAATATATCAGTAACACATTGACTCAATGAAATATAAGGCCTGAGAGGCTAAATTGTCATGGTGGTTACAATTTTTTTGTAGAAATCAGAGTCAGTTTTCTTCCCACTCCATGTTCCACGCTGTCTCCCTTCTTTCTGTACATATATTTACAAGAAATTGTTCATTAGCCAAAGGGGATAGTCTAGGAAAACTCGATAATAGTTATTTAAAATCCCAATTAGAACCTGGAGTAGATTCATAATCTCCATGCCTGATCTCGTTTCCTTCTTTTTCTCCATCAACACTTGGTTTAACCTCTCCTAAAACAAGATTAATTTTTCATTAAGTAAGACTCGACATATATTACAAACACTTAGAACTTGCAGTGTGAACCCATACCTGTAACTTTATGTACTCCTTTTCTTTTTTCTTTGTTTCATGTAATTGTTGGGTCTTGACTTGCTTTCATACCAAACAATAACAATGTTCAATTGGCATTGCATTAGCATTCCCAAATTCTTGGAAAAATTATCCACATTACGAAAAACTGAGAATTCTAGCTGGTATTAAGCAATGATCCAAACCTGGTTGGCAATCACCATTCGTTGAAACTCATCTCTCTCTTTCTGTAGCTTCTCATTCTGCGTCTTTAAAGCCGCTGTATTTTTTGCTTCCTGACCAAAAATAGTATGTCATTAAACATCAATACATGGTTTCCTAATTCCAACTTCGGATATATATCTCTTACCGTTCTTGTCACCGAACCAAGTTCCCTTTCCTTAGCTTGCAATTGAGTCTCAAGCCTTTCAACTTTTGCTTCGAGTCTCGCCATGTCGGATAAAAGTCTGAGGTAAACAAGAAATTGGTAAAACACAATGACATCACATGCAGAAAACTTCATAGATGCAACAAAAGTAGCAATTTCATCTCAAACATTTTTGTCTTCTTCTTTGCTCCCAAAAGAATTTCACTATAACTATATTCTTATCTAAACACACATAAAACCAAAAACAGTAACAAAATTCTTTATATAGAAAGCATGATCTAGATCACAGAGTCAATCTCAAGCTTAATATCGAACACTATCATAATGAAGCTACTAAATTAGTTTAACAACATCCATTAATTCACAATGCACACAGAAAAATCAACATTCAGGTAAATGACAAAAAAACTCACCGTTGTCTCTGATCATTAGCAGATTCTCTAAATTCCACATCTCGTTGCCTCTGTTGAATCAAAGCGTATACGCAATTGCAAGTTCTAGCAATCGAAACCTAAAACAGGTCAATCAAATCAGATTCATCAAACAACCCAGAAAAAAAAAAAAAAAAAAATCGGTACAAAAAAAGATAAAGCATTAGAGATTGATTAACCGCACCGGATCGGTAGCGAAGAGGTCAAGCGAAGCAGAGAATCCATAGGTGACTAAGCTCTGATTCAAGTACTTAATACAGTTCTCTAGATTATCAACATCTGCGAAATTATGCTCCCTGATGGATACACAGAGTCAAATCGAATCCAATCGAAGATGAAAAAACCTATAAATGACGAGAAAACTCACCCGATCGGTGAAAAACCAAACTGTGGCGGCGTCAACTACAGAAGAAGCAAACACACACACAAACCTTAGAGAGAATTCGTGAAGCGGTGTTAAGAAATGAGAGAGACGTACTCTGAAATCGTATTCCGGTACAGTCAATGACATCGTTGACCGTCGTGTAGCCGCCGTGAAATCGACGCCGGGGAGAAATAGAGAAAGAGACAAATTCAGCTTTTTCACGAAAATCCAAAATTAAAAAAAGTGAGTCATAAACAGTGAATGTGTGTCTCTCTTGGATAGATCTATCTTGGGGAGTGAGCAGAGATATTACATTTAAATTCAATTAAATTAAATAATTGTTTTGATTGTGTACGTAACGGTGCACTCAATGTATCCGTGTTTCTTCACGTGATTGTTTAATGGTACGACTTTTTGATTACGTGGCTTAGTTTTAGTGGTTGAGTATAGTTTCGTTGGGTTTATCGCATTACTGAGAATAAATCATACAACATTCGATAACTAACTTTGCTGGATTGTTGGGCGGGAGATGCCACGTAGGACTTAGTAACGTTTTTTACTCTAGCTTGTTCGTTGGAGTCGTGCTGAGCAATATCTTCGTCGTGACTCGTTAAGTATATTATTTATAAATTAAACTTTTCCATAATCTTAGAAACATAAATTTAAGATATTATTGGATTAATTTATGTATCATTTTATTTGAAAACTGTAGTATATGTAAACAACTAAACTTTATATTGAAAGTTTTATTTGTGTGTAAAACTAAAAATATTATACCAAATGGATACGGAACTGCACGATGCGGTGCAGTTCTAATTGTAACGAAAATATACTCATACAAATATGTATGAATATAATGAATATATTTTCGTTACTATTAGAACTGCACCGCACTTATATATCTGTAGTTAAACTGCATGTCCCCATTCGGATCTTTAAATGAGAAATATGGCGTTGGTATACATTTTTTATAGAGTAATTACACTGCATACCGTAAGACCACAAAATATTTAAGTCAAAGGAGCAGTGGCACGTTCGTAAATAATGGGTCTTTTGAAAACATGGAGAAAAGACAATAATATCCCTCAAATCAAACGCATCATTTTTTCTTATTTGCTTTCTTCTTCTTTCTTCTTTTCTTTCGCTTTCTCTCTCTTCAATTCTTTATTCATTTTTTTTTTACTTTATGAAACACTCCATATGACTCTTTCTAATTTTCTTAAAATTGATTGTATCCTGAATTATGATCTTCTGAATTCATTAAATTGATTAGATTTTTCTGATCAAAATGCATACCATGAACCTCATCAAACTCTTGATACCAAGACGTCACGAATGTGTGTCGTTCGTTATTATTGAGCTTCTGTTAGAGATGATAACAGATATCAGATATCGTTATATCATGAGATATATTTATAAACCTTATATATATTTATATAGCACGATATTTTAATATATATCATATTATATATTGAGATATCATGATATATGTTATGATATATATATATTGATATATCATGACATATATTGTTAATCATGATATATAGTGAATATCATATTATATCAGGATATATAGTGATATATCAGGATATATAATGATATATGTATAGTGATGTGTCATATGTAAACAATATTAATAGAATATTACGATGTATGATATATATTTATATATCACGATATTTTAACATATATCATATTATATATTGATATATCATGATATATATTGATATATTATGAAATATATTGCTATATCATGATATATAGTGAAATATCATATCATATCATGATATATAGTGATATATCAGGAAATACAGTGATATATCATATGTAAACAACATTACTAAATATTACGATGTAAGATATATATCCATGTATCCGATAAAAAACAAGTGGAAGCCCACAAAATATTGCATAGCAAAATATATTATCGATACATGCATTTAATAAGTGGAAGCCCACAAAATATTGCATGATATCCCTGTCCCCTACGAAATTCTCGGAGGGAAAACTCCCGCATTTATTTCAGGGGTATTTTTGTCTTGTTTTTTTGAAAACAAATATTTCTCTCTCTTGTTTTGCAAACAAAAAAACTTGTGTATGTCACACCTAATTATTTCTCAAATAATTAGCATATAGCTAATTGACTCTTTTTATATTAATGTGGCTTATTAAAGATAGCAACATAATTTTCACAAAAAAACTCATTTTTTTCTAAAAGATGATCAACACAATATTGATAAAGCAACTGATCCAAATCGAAAACCAAACTCTTTTTTAAAATAGATATCTCTACAATAATTAATTGAGAAGTAGAAACGCACCACATTCAAAGTTAGGGCATTGGAGGCCTGTGGTTAAAAGTTGGAATGATTTGTCCTAAACACCCTTAATGAATTGTTTTTCTCGAAATTTCTTCTTCTTCGTAATTAGAGGTATATAAGTCTAATCGTGTGTTGATCTCTATAATAATGTCCTAAACACCCTCGATTTCGAAAATTTTTGTTCTTAATTGTTAAGGGTATATAAGTCTAATCGTGTTTTGAGATGATTAGTCTTAATCACCCTTAAATTTTTTTATTTTATAGTGTAATCGTTGGGGATACGGATGTCATAATGTCTCGACTTTAATGATTATGGAATCTTAGCTTAAATTTATTTGTTAATTTTTTGGATAATTCTATATCTTAGTAGTTAAAATTCGTTTTTGTTAGTTTTCTGATTTAGTTTCTAATTAAAAAGTTAAATTTCTTAAGATAATGATTGATGTTTGCCCTAATCTTAAAGCTATATATATGGTTGATCGGCCAGAGAATTATGTATTATTTTTTTCTGTGGCCATTAGATAGTTTTCACCGTTATGGTTTTTTTATACATCAACGATTCTGATGAATCAAGTTGTTTGTCATGCAAATATTGTTTTCATTCACCTTTAGAGGTTGTGTGCATATTGTTTGTGTTGTTTGTTTTATTTTATTGCATTATTCGTTGATTTATTGTTTTGCTGATTTGTTTTTTTGGTGTGTGTTTCAGTTTTGTATAACGTGGGAGGTTCCATCGACAAAGCGCTCCGACGAAGGTGGTGTTGACGAGCAAAGAACAAGGTTTGGGAAGGTACTTCTATAGTTTTAGTTTGTATATTTTTATATTTATTTACCTATATAAATTTATGTGTTTCTTCCTGTTATCGTATATATTTTTATGCGATTTTATTGCGTATTAGTTGTCCCTGCATTCATAATTTTTTTCAGCATATATTTTTGATTTTTATTATGTTTTTTTACCTCTCAGGTTACAATGAGATGTGGGCATACGATCATCAAAGCGTGTTTGTTTCATCGTACAAAAAGTCAGTCTCTAATCTAAACTATATTTTGTATTTTATCATGAATTTACATGCTTTTCTTTTTGACTGCTAGAAACCCTAACATATATTTACTTTCTAAAACACAGAAATCTGTTTTGAAGCTCACGAAAAACAGAGGTTGCTCGCTCTAATTTCATTATCGTGCAAGTTATCGTCTCTGGTGGCTCTCTAAATCGACATCGATGTCGAGATTGCAAAGTCTATCGTGATAAAATTGTAGAATAGAGAGTTTCTTATGACTTTATCGTGCTGATTTGGTGTTTTTTGACTAGATCTTCGATTTGGATATATGTTCGTTTATGCTAATTTTTTGTTTTGATTTGGCAAATTTAGATCTGCTTCGATTGCAGTACGAAGGATCCGACTTGGGTATATAGGTGTTTTACCTGGAGGAAAGGTAATTCCAACGAATAGACAGACAAGAAGAGCACTGAGTAATATAAACAAGAACATCAGCAGAGCTCCTGTTTATCCTTCTGCTGTCAACAAGAGACCATTCACCAAGTAATTACTTATTACCTTCTTCTTTGAATGATCCTTTATTTGTAAAGTTGTATACACTTATCTTACGAACCAATTGTTTTCTCAGGAAGAATGGGATATGTAACAAGAAGATTCCACTCCATTGCATCGTCCGGTTACTAGGTCGGTAAATTTCAATTGATTTCTGCTTCAATGTCACAATTGTATTATGAGTTTGGTTAGGAGCTATAATTCTTGATTTAACTTCAGGAAATTTGCTGCTCAGTTAGCTGAGAACAATCCCCAAATTCACAAGGAGGTAACTTTATATTGACACAAATTGAATTTGGTAATTAAAAACATGACATGGTTTAGGTTGTCTAATCTCAAGTGTTTTTTTTTTTGTGGTTAGGAAACCAAGAAACCAGACTTGATTTCGAACGAAACATTAGATAGAATCATAACAGATGTGGAAGAAGGAGACTTTAATGAACCAATGTTTGTTCAACACACTGAAGCCATGCTTGAAGAGATTGACCGAATGGTAAGGTTAACAACTTAAGCCACTCTTTTTTTTTTGTTGGTTACTCGGATGAAGATATATGTTGTCTTTTATCTGCAGGAAGGAATTGAAATGGAAGATTCAAATGATATTGATGTTGAAGTAGAAGAGTCTGTGATGGATATAGACAGCTGTGACAAGAACAATCCTCTAGCTGTAGTTGAATACATTGATGACATATATTGCTTCTACAAGAAAAATATTGGTTACATATGGGATTTTCATGTTCTTGCAAGCATTGGATCAGATTCTAAAGGTAAAAATCATTTATGCTTTTTCTATTTCTTTTTTTTCCGTGGGAGTTAATAGAGAGAGAGAAGAAGAAGAGCATTGAGGATTTTAATGTAGAAAGATATTTGTAGAAGACATCTTTCAAGAGAAAGGATAGGATGTGTTTGGGTGTTTATGAGCATGTTTGACTTCAGACATGGTGGATCTAACCAGAAGCTTTTGATGGATAAGAAACGTGGAAGCAAAAGAATCATAGGTTTTTCTTCTTTTCTCTTTTGGGTATTGGAATGTGTCTGAACCAAAAAAGATTCTCACGTTGTTGGTTTGATGAAACAATGCAGGTAATAATGGAATGTTTGAGACTAAGGTTGAGAAGCAGCTTACTTGTGACTGTGAGGTCTTTGTTAAGTTTTTGTTGGATTTAAGAATCAAACTTGCTTTTGTTGTGTAAAATGGTTTTGTGAGAAATGAAAAACTAAAGTAGATTGTTTTGTCTCTGGAAAGTGAAGCTGAAATGCAGAGTGTCAAGATACTAAGATGAGATTGATGAGAAGTCTAAGAAAGGTAAGAGATGTTTGTGTATTCAGCATTTTATATAAGACTCTGATGTTTGTTATGTATTGTCTAATCAAAAACCAGTTTTCAGACAACTTTACAATTGCTCTGTTTCATTACGATGGGATAGCAAGTGAGTGGAATGACGAGTTTGAGTGGAGCTAAATTTGATTCAATCTGAATGTAAGGTTGTGGCGGAGACGTTTTCAGATTTGACGTTTTCAGATTTCAAATATATATAGAACTAATTCTGTTTTTGGTGAATCAGGTTAATGTTCTTAAACCAAACCACAAATCAAAGAGATATTGAGTCTGAGATCGAGGTGAGCCAAGAAGGCAAAGTAAGGGAATTGTCATGGATAATGTTAACTCTAGATTAAAGGTGTCTTCCCGTTAGATTTTTTTCTCCCTAAACACTGTGAATATCAAATTAGACTAGATAATCACAATACATCTCTTCTTTTTCTCCTTTGTATTCTGGATACTAATTCCTCAGGTTCAAGGAAAAGCCGAACGCATTATCACAACCCTTAAATTCGAAAAAGAAGAAGGAGACATCACTCAACAAGGAAAAGATACTAACTCTTCAACTAAAGGAAGAGTTAGCAGAGATAGACACACGAAATACAGAGTTGTACAAGGTAACAGTATTATTACATTCATGAATCTCTCTTGCATTTGATCTACCAGAACACAATCATGCTATTGGTCTTTTGCAAATTTGTTCAGATTGGATGTGGTGAAGAAGGAGAACACATTTGCATGGCTTATAAAAAGAACCATTGGGTCTCATCTCTCCAATCATGTTGAGGAGTAATCAACGACGGTGGATTGAGGCGTACACGGCGGTGGCACTACCAGAGAGGTTAACTGTTAAATTTTCTAAATTCTACTCTTTTAATCTCTCAATCAAATTATCAATAGTGGCTACATGTAATGGAGACTTAAAACGAAGGATTCAAAAGGTAAAGATTGTCCGATGCATTAATGCTTTTGTTTATATCCATGGTTGGGGTCTTTGGATATTCTTAACTCTTTTTCTTTTGTTAGTTTGCAGATTCCTGGTGTGCCGATTATGTATGTGATGACTTACGGCTATCCTGAATTCTAGAAGCTTTGGTAACAAGATCTGTGGGATAACAATTATAGAAGGGAAAGTCATGCTAATAACGTGCTGCTCTCTTTTCTTTTGGTGAGTTTCTTCAACATTTTTTTGATTTTAATTTGAAAGATGTGAGAGGTAGGTGATGTAGGTTATAGGTTTGATTTCCCCAGACGAATCCCATATCTCAGGTTTTGATTTTATCAATGTGGAAAAAGTGATAGTAATTATTTCTCATTCTTTATAGCAATTCACTTTGGTAAACAAAAGCAAAGTGAAGCATCTGAGTATTCCACCACAAGTGACATTGTAGATTGTCTGGATTCTTCTACTGATCACTATTACTCTCCAATATTTTGTAGATTGTCTGGATTTTGTAAAGATTTAAGAATGATTAGATGCTTTTGCTTAAAAGGATCTGATTCGGTTTCTCATACTCTGTCTCAGCTTCTCAGCTTTCTTAATATCTCAACAAGAGGATATGAAAAGTGTTACTTTGTTAATTTCTCTTTTTTTTGCTCTCGCCTCTCTTTCTTAGTTTTTGTCTAACAAGCTTTTTCTCCTTGATTGTTTTCCGTTTTCTGATGAGACTTTGTTTTGTTCATGGGTTTCAGATTATACTTGTGAGCAGATGCAACAGGTGGCAGAGATGGTGAGAATAAGATAGCTCGAATGAGAGTCTTGGAGATGACAATGTTCAGCATAATCATCACATGAAGAGCTTACCATCGGTCCGTACCCCAGGCATACGTCGTCTTTGAAGGTTCTAGAACATTCTAACTATAAAAAGATAACTAGAATATTTATTTTAGAATCTGTCAATGATGAAATTTTATTAGTGACTTTGATCCCTTTGATTTCGTTATATTTGGAATTGGAAGTTTAATCGTATATCACCATTTGAATCAATTAAGATATTCCCACAATTATGTTTTCTAGATATGATGAGTAGGTGCTTCCAGATGAAGGTAAGAAAAGTTTAAACTTTCGTACTGATCTTTAAACTTCTTTTGTGGCCTTTGTTGTTAATTTTGGTACCTTCTTCAAATCCAATTCTGTTTGTTTTCTATGAACCTTCGATCACATATGATCGTTGGCTTTTGCAGAAACTAATTGTTCCTGTTGACCTTTGGAAAGCAATCAGAGACAGACAATTTGTCAATATTTTATCTTCCATTGTGGTTTTTGATCTCTGTTTGTTGTTGTAGACAAGGGAATCACCACTAACTCAAGGATCGATAACACATCTATATGATCTTTTGGTGAATGGTAACAGTCTCCAAATTCTCTAACACATTCTCCAAAACCATTTTCAATATCAATATCATAATCTCTGTTTTTTGTGGTTTTTGATCTTTGTTTGTTATTATAGAGGTGAAAATACATTTGCTTCTAAGTATTCAAAAGAAACAACAATTCTCCTATTGGATCTGATTTTTACTATATATAAATCACACATCTGTTTGCTATTGCTGAGAATATTCACACATCTGTTTCTTAGGAGATTTGGAAATATAGATAAGACTAGAGATGTATGAGCTTTTTCCTTGATTGAGTTTGAATCTCTTTGGATTAAAACCGGAAAATTTATCTATAAAATTATGACAGTATGAGTTTTGGAACTTAGAAAGAGTAATGGGCTTCCATATATCAATGTTTCTTCTCTAGATACTCTTTAACAGTTGTTTTGGGTCTTTAAAAAGTATATACTTGCTATGATTTGTGCAGGTAGCTCGGAATCTTGGAAAAAGTCTGCGTACATTTCATCCTGGTGGTAGCAGTCTCTGCCTTTTGGATTGCTCTTTTGCAGGCTGCAGTTATTTCGCGAAGCAGTACATGGTTGGTGAGTAATGAGTTTGTCATTTTCATTTTTGCTTATTACTATTCTCAATTAGCCCATATGAATAATGTATTTCTTTGCACCAACTACCGATATACTTTGTAGTGTCCCTGGGATGCTATGGTCTATTAATAGTTTGCAGGCTGCAGTTATTTCGCGAAGCAGTACATGGTTGGTGAGTAATGAGTTTGTCATTTTCATTTTTGCTTATTACTATTCTCAATTAGCCCATATGAATAATGTATTTCTTTGCACCAGCTACCGATATACTTTGTAGTGTCCCTGGGATGCTATGGTCTATTAATAGTTTGAATTAGTCTAATGCAGTTCCTACCTGTCCTACAGATGCATTCTCTTGCAGCATGGACTTTCTTTACCCTTTTCTTAAGAGCAGTTCTCTTGCAGCATGTACTTAACCTTTTTCTTTCGTTGTTAACCTTGAATTCTCAAAGCTTATTAGGGTATAATTTAGTTCTTTGCAGAATATTACAGAGGCAAGCTAAGAGACTTCTTAAGCGTTAATAGAGCATTAACCTCTCACCTACCTAACAATTGTATTATAATATTGTATGTGGGAGATGTACTTTGAGAAATCAGGGTTAGCAATTGGAATTTTTAGGGCTTTAAATATGAGCTGAACAAGAAACTCTTCAAACACATTCATTTGTGTCGATAGTTGCATTTGTTTCTGTCCGAAACTCTGGTAATAATAATAAAAACATGCATGGTATGTAGATATATTCGTCCATTGAAATAAAAAGCACAATACTCTTTTTCACTTGAACGGATTGTAAATAGCGTCATCATTTTATATATGTGCATTACATTTAAAATAACCACTTCAAATTGTACAATATTATTACTAAATTAATATAAAATATACATGATGTTAATACGTTTTCTCCGGGTCTTC
Source organism: Arabidopsis lyrata subsp. lyrata (assembly GCF_000004255.2). NCBI lineage: Eukaryota > Viridiplantae > Streptophyta > Magnoliopsida > Brassicales > Brassicaceae > Arabidopsis > Arabidopsis lyrata. Next base: position 23,649,385 of record NW_003302553.1, read on the forward strand.
ATATATGTAGAACGTTTATTTATGTTATCTACGTGCCTAACACTTAATCGGGACCTAAAACACTTAATATGATATGCATACTGTTTTATCTTTGTAATCAAAAATTTCCCATAAACACTTATCCCACATTAATTTATACTATCAATTACTTGCCCCTACAATTTATACACAAAATTCAACTTTACCACTATATTCCTAATCAAAAATATTTTACTCAATACTACAATGAAATTCTTAAACACAAACTATATACATAGATACAAATATCTCTTACATATTAACAAAAGATTACACATGTGAATGTTTGTGTATTGCTTTATCTTTGTAATCAAAATATTCCCACAAACCCTTATCCCACATTAATCTATACTATCAATTACTTGCCTTGTAATTTATACAACAGATTTAACTCTACTACTATATTCCTAATCAAAAATATTATACTCAATACTACAATAAAATTCGTGTCAAACAAACTATATACATAGATACAAATATCTCTTACATATTAAGAAAACATTCCACCCGGGCGAAGCGCACCTGTTGATAAACGTAGAAATTATTTTCGAATTTATGAGTTTATAACTATGATAAAAAAAAAACAAGAAGAGCAAAAATGATGGTTTTATGCAGCCTCATAAAAAAGCTCTTGATAAACGTAGAAATTATTTGTTGATGGTGAGTTTGGCTATAACCAGGATAACAAAAGAAAGAGAGCAAAATTAACGATTTTCTCCTGTTTGACGAAAGAGCTCTTGATAAATGTATAAATCATTTGCTAATTGAAGAGTTTTGTTATAACCATTATAACGAAAAACAATGAACAAAATTGACAGTTTTCTACAACTTTATAAAAATGTCCTTGATAACCATAAATATCATTTGCTGGTTGATGAGTTTGGTTATAACCATGATATAAAAAAAAGAAGTTGATGGGTTTCTGCAATGTAATGAAAGAGCCCTTGATAAACGTAAAAATTATTTGCTGATTGATTAGTGTGGCTATAACCATGATAACAAAACAAGAGAACCATAATTGACGGCTCCAATGAAAGAGAACTTGATAAATAGAAATCATTTGCAGGTTGACGAGTTTGGCTGTAACAATAAAAACAAAAAAACAATGAACAAAATTGACAGTTTTCTGCAAGCTCATGAAAAAGAACTTGATAAACGTAAAAATTATTTGCTCATTGATGTGTTTGGCTATAACCATGATAACAAAACAAGAGAAGAAGAATTGACGGTTTTCTATAATCTAATGAAAGAGATCTTAATAAACCTAGAAATTATTTGCTGATTGATGCGTTTAGCTATAACAATAATAACAAAAACTGAGCAAAATTGACGGTTTCTGCATCCTCACGAAAAAACTATTGACAAACGTAGAAATCATTTGCTAATTATGAGTTTGACTATAACCATGATAACAAAAAAAGAGGAGAAGATTTGATTGTTTTTCCGTAGTCTCATGAAAGAGCTCTTGATAAACGTAGAAATCGTTTGCTGATTGAAACGTTTTGCTATAACCATTATAACGAAAAAATGAGCAAAATTGATAAGTTTCTACAACATGATAAAAGAGCTCTTGATAAACGTAGAAAACATTTGCTGTTTGATGAGATATGATATAACCATGATAACAAAAAAATGAGTGAAACTAACGATTTTTTTACAGCCTAATGAAACACCTGTTGATAAACGTAAAAATTATTTTCTGATTTATGAGTTTATAACTATGATAAAAAAAAAAACAAGAAGAGCAAAAATGTGGTTTTATGCAGCCTCATGAAAAAGTTCTTGATAAATGTAGAAATCATTTGTTGATGGTGAGTTTGGCTATAACCGGGATAACAAAAAAAAGAGCAAAATTGACGATTTTCTTTTGTTTGATGAAAGAGCTCTTGGTAAATGTATAAATCATTTGCTAATTGAAGAGTTTTGCTATAACCATTATAACGAAAAATGGGTAAAATTGAAAGTTTTCTGCAACTTTATAAAAATGTCCTTGATAACCGTAAATATCATTTGCTGATTGATGAGTTTGCTTATAACCATGATAAAAAAAAAAGGAAGAAGTTGATGTGTTTCTGCAATGTAATGAAAGAGCTCTTGATAAACGTAAATATTATTTGATGATTGATGAGTGTGGCTATAACCATGATAACAAAATAAGAGAACCAGAATTGACGGCTCCGATGAAAAAGAACTTGATAAATAGAAATTATTTGCGGATTAACGAGTTTGGCTATAACAATAAAAAACAAAAAACAATGGACAAAATTAACGGTTTTCTACAAGCTCATGAAAAAGAATTTGATAAACGTAAAAATTATTTGCTGATTGATGTGTTTGGCTATAACCATGATAACAAAACAAGAGAACTAGAATTGACGGTTTTCTATAATCTAATGAAAGAGATCTTAATAAACCTAGAAATCATTTGCTGATTGATGCGTTTGGCCACAACAATAATAACAAAAAATGAGCAAAATTGACAGTTTCTGCAGCCTCACGAAAAAATTATTGACAAACGTAGAAATCATTTGCTAATTATGAGTTTGGCTATAACCATGATAACAAAAAAAGAGGAGAAGATTTGATTATTTTTCCGTAGTCTCATGAAAGAGCTCTTGATAAACGTAGAAATCGTTTGCTGATTGAAACGTTTTGCTATAACCATTATAACGAAAAATGAGCAAAATTGATAAGTTTCTACAACATGATAAAAGAGCTCTTGATAAACGTAGAAAACATTTGCTGTTTGATGAGATATGATATAACCATGATAACAAAAAAATGAGTGAAACTAACGATTTTTTTACAGCCTAATAAAACACCTGTTGATAAACGTAAAAATTATTTTCTTATTTATGAGTTTATAACCATGATAAAAAAAACAAGAAGAGCAAAAATGTGGTTTTATGCAGCCTCATGAAAAAGTTCTTGATAAACGTAGAAATCATTTGTTGATGGTGAGTTTGGCTTTATTCGGGATAAAAAAAAAAGAGAAAAATTGAAGATTTTCTTTTGTTTGATGAAAGAGCTCTTGGTAAATGTATAAATCATTTGCTAATTGAAGAGTTTTGTTATAACCATTATAACGGAAAATTGGTAAAATTGACAGTTTTCTACAACTCTATAAAAATGTCCTTGATAACCGTAAATATCATTTGCTGATTGATGAGTTTGGTTATAACCATGATAAAAAAAAAAAAAAAAAAACAATTGATGGGTTTCTACAATGTAATGAAAGAGCTTTTGATAAACGTAAATATTATTTGATGATTGATGAGTGTGGCTATAACCATGATAACAAAACAAGAGAACTAGAATTGACGGCTCCGATGAAAAAGAACTTGATAAATAGAAATCATTTGCGGATTGACGAGTTTGGCTATAACAATAAAAACAAAAAACAATGAACAAAATTGACGGTTTTCTACAAGCTCATGAAAAAGAATTTGATAAACGTAAAAATTATTTGCTGATTGATGTGTTTGGCTATAACCATGATAACAAAACTAGAGAAGTAGAATTGACGGTTTTCTATAGTCTAATGAAAGAGATCTTAATATACTTATAAATTATTTGCTGATTGATGAGTTTGGCTATAATAATTATAACAAAAAAAGAAGCAAAATTGACGGTTTTTGCAGCCTCAAGAAAAAACTATTGACAAACGTAGAAATCATTTGTTAATTATGAGTTTGGCTATAACCATGATAACAAAAAAAGAGGAGAAGATTTGATGGTTTTCCTTAGTCTCATGAAAGAGCTCTTGATAAACGTAGAAATCGTTTGCTGATTGAAAAGTTTTGCTATAACCATTATAACGAAAAAATGAGCAAAATTGATAAGTTTCTACAACATGATAAAAGAGCTGTTGATAAACGTAGAAATCATTTGCTGTTTGATGAGATATGCTATAACCATGATAACAAAAAAATGAGTGAAACTAACGATTTTTTTACAGCCTAATGTATCACCTCCTGATAAACGTAAAAATTATTTTCTGATTTATGAGTTTATAACCATGATAAAAAAAAAAAAAACAAGGAGAGCAAAAATGTGATTTTATGCAGCTTCATGAAAAAGTTCTTGATAAACGTAGAAATCATTTGTTGATGGTGAGTTTGGCTATCACCGGGATAACAAAAAAAGAGAGCAAAATTGACGATTTTCTTCTGTTTGATGAAAGAGCTCTTAGTAATGTATAAATCATTTGCTAATTGAAGCGTTTTCTATAACCATTATAACGAAAAATGGGTAAAATTGACAAATTTCTGCAACTTTATAAAAATGTCCTTGATAACCGTAAATATCATTTGCTGATTGATGAGTTTGGTTATAACCATGATAAAAAAAATAAAAAAGAAGTTGATGGGTTTCTGCAATGTAATGAAAGAGCTGTTGATAAACGTAAATATTATTTGATGATTGATGAGTGTAGCTACAACCATGATAACAAAACAAGAGAACCAGATTTGACGGTTTTCTGTAGTCTCATGAAAAAGCTCTTGATAAACGTATAAATGGTTTGCTGATTGAAAAGTTTTGCTATAACCATTATAACGTAAAATGAGCAAAATTGATAAGTTTCTATAGCATGATGAAAGAGATCTTGATAAACGTAGAAACCATTTGCTGCTTGATGAGATATGCTATAACCATGATAACAAAAAAAATGAGCGAAACTAACAAATTTTTTACAGCCTAATGAAACATCTGTTGATAAACGTAGAAATTATTTTCTGATTTATGAGTTTATAACCATGTTAAAAAAACAAGAAGAGCAAAAATAATGGTTTTATGCAGCCTCATAAAAAAGCTTTTGATAAACATAGAAATCATTTGTTGATGATGAGTTTGGCTATAACCAGGATAACAAAAAACAAGATATCAAAATTGACGGTTTTCTCCTGTCTGATGAAAGAGCTCTTGATAAATGTATAAATTTTTTGCTAATTGAAGAGTTTTGCTATAACCATTATAATGGAAAAATGGGTAAAATTGACGGTTTTCTACATCTTTATAAAAATGCCTTTGATAACCGTAAATATCATTTGCTTATTGATGAGTTTAGCTATAACCATGATATTAAAAAAAATTGATGGGTTTGCTGATTGATGAGTGTGGCTATAACCATGATAACAAAAAAAGAGGAGAAGATTTGACGGTTTTATGTAGTCTCATGAAAAAGTTCTTGATAAACGTGGAAATCGTTTGCTGATTAAAAAGTTTTGTTATAACTATTATAACAAAAAAATAAGCAAAATTGATAAGTTTTTGCAGCATGATGAAAGAGCTCTTGCTAAACGTAGAAATCATTTGCTGCTTGATGAGATAAGTTATAACCATGATAACAAAAAAACGAGCGAAACTAACAGTTTTTTTACAGCCTAATAAAACACCTGTTGATAAACGTAGAAATTATTTTCTGATGTATGAGTTTATAACCATGTTAAAAAAAACAAGAAGAGCAAAAATGATGGTTTTATGCAGACTCATGAAAAAGCTCTTGATAAAAGTAGAAATCATTTGTTGATGGTGAATTTGGCTATAACCACGATAACAAAAAAAAAGAGCAAAATTGACGATTTTCTTTTATTTGATGAAAGAGCTCTTGGTAAATGTATAAATCATTTGCTAATTGAAGAGTTTTGCTATAACCATTATAACGGAAAATGGGTAAAATTGTCAGTTTTCTGCAACAAAAAGAGTAAAAATGATAGTTTTATGCAGCCTCATGAAAAAGCTCTTGATAAACGTAGAAATCATTTGTTGATGATGAGTTTGGCTATAACCAGGATAACAAAAAAAAAAAGATCAAAATCGAAGGTTTTCTCCTGTTAGATGAAAGAGCTCTTGATAAATGTATAAATTATTTGCTAATTGAAGAGTTTTGCTATAACCATTATAATGAAAAAATAGGTAAAATTGACGGTTTTCTACATCGTTATAAAAATGTTTTTGATAACCGTATATATCATTTGCTTATTGATGAGTTTGACTATAACCATGATATAAAAAAAAAATTGATGGGTTTCTGCAACGTAATGAAAGAGCTCTTGATAAACGTAAAAATTATTTGCTCATTGATGAGTGTTGCTATAACCATGATAGCAAAACAAGAGATACAAAATTGACGTTTTTCTGCAATCCGATGAAAAAAAACTTGATAAACGTATAAATCATTTGCTGATTGATGAGTTTGACAATAAATAGTCAGTATTACCGACGAGATGCTTTGTTGGTAATTATTTTTTGTTTTTTTCCATTCACAATCAAAACTCTAAAGTTGGCGATTGAACGTTAATTGTTTCTTGTGTTCTAAATCGGAAAACGATCAAGTACATATCGTCACACGCAAAGAGAATGCTATGGAGTAATGACGTTCGTTGATGTCTTATTGTCTTGCAATTTTTTTAAAAAATGATTAGTGTCTTATTTGTTTAGCATTTATAATATCACGGTTTTTTTTTGTCATCATTTCCCATATTTTCTTACCCTAAACCCTAAACATTCTCTAATCTCTCATGATTTTACCTTTGCCACAAAATTATCTCCGCGCATTTGCGCGGACATCACCTACTTATTAAAAAAAAGAAATTATGTAAAAAAAGTTCGCAAGTCCATCACAATATTTGCAAGGGATTTACTAATCAAAATTCGCGAAGGATTTGCTACTTTAATTTGTTTTTCGCTTTGTGAGTTTTTTAAGTTTAAGTTTGAGAGACTGATTTGCGAGGATTGTCTTTCCTTGCAACTCCTTCGTTACAAGCAATTTTCAAGAGATTGCTAAATGCTAAGATATCAATCTTCAATAATCGAGGGTGGAAAAGAATAGATCACACTAGAAAAAGAGAAAATCCATATCAATCACCAAATTCTGATGCCCGTGAAAATGTTCGAATAATGCTATAAAGTCTAATGAAGATAAAAAAAAAGAAGTTGAATTCTTTCTACGTGATCCCAAAGAAAGAAAAAGACTTAAACTTGAAACAATGTTTACATAATCTCCTCTAGATCAATGTCGCGGCTTCTTACATGAGATACCGTTACTGCCACCTCCATCGCCATCGCCAATCGCAGGACCCTTTCTCCATATGCAATCAGAGAATGTGTCAACGAGCTGTTCAGCCAGAGCCGTTGAATCATCCTTGAAAGCATGTATGAATGTCTTGACAGTATTGATCTCCTGAGCTGTCGCTCTTAGGCTAAACCAAGTCAAAAACTTTTGTCTAAAACTGCTCTCAACATTACCTGAACACTCAAGCTGTCTTATGATCTTCACACATTGCTCAAACCCTAAACAATAACTTTCCGCATTCTTCTTCGACTTCTCAGGTTTAACTTGACGGTCATTGATTTGGTCTGACCTAAATTGAGTTGTGACAGTGGGCAAATTCTCCATGACAGTTTCTTTTATGATCAACTGATTTTCTCTAGAAGAAGAAGTGTTTTGCTTCATCTGTCTTACGTCAGCATCGGTTTTGAAGCAAACTCTTTTGCCTTCGCTCTTGGTTTCTGTTTCTAAAGAAAAATTGTTGCAATGTGTGAGAATCTGAAAAATAGTGTAAATGGAAAAAAACTTGCGTGAAATATGTTTTTACCTGAAGGTTGAACTGGTGAGGTATTATTAGGCTTCCCATAGGAACTTAAATGACGAGGCTTAGGGTTTTTCCTTCCTTTCTTTTTATCATCACTCAAATTTGAGTTACTTGCAGCTCCTGCATGAAGTAAAATAACCCACAAATAGAATTAGCATTCATCAACCAATGATGAGCTCTTGAAAAGTAATAAAAAGAACACGATAATTAAAAAATCACTAGTAAATTATGAGTAAAAGCATCACTATGTCGATCATCAAGAATTGAAAAAAAAAAAAAAAAAAAAAAAACTCTAACAAGTCTAAGGCTTCATCTTAAAACGCAAGCACAAAAATTCTAAAAACTATCCCAAAAAGAGAATTACCGTCAAAAGAAGAAGCCATGAGAGAGAATTGTAGAGAGCCTAGTCAGAAATCAGAATATTCACAGCCTCCAGTGAAAGAGAAGAAGAAAGTGAGATTTACAAAAAAAAAAGGTTTTTGAGTATGAGATAAAACAGAGAAGATAGTTTAGGAAGAATACTAATAAGGATTCTTCCATAAACTACAGAATCAAAACGTAACGTTAGTTAATCTGTATATATGTTAAAATATAGTATCATTTAGGTAGATAATCATATTGAGGAAATTTCCTTGCAAAAATGATATGGTGGCAAAATATAATGTTTGTTCAGAACTGTGTTAAACAAATAGTTTAAAAGAAATTGGTTTAGTTTCAATATGAATTGAAGATCAAGGTTTGACAATTAGATGAGAATTGTGCTTATGGTAAATAGAGAGAAGTAATGAATTAAAAGTGCTAGAAAACTCTGTTAAAAACTCTTATCTTTTCATTCTATTTTTTAATTAAAAATTTATTTATAAATAATTAAATGGATATAACTGTGAACACAATTGAAGTATTAATACTAATTTCAAATAGTATACACTAGTTTATTTGAGTATTTTATTTGAAATTCCATTCCTGAGTTTTTCTTTTAGGTATAATAATCTCTTAAAAGTATTAAAACCATACTATTATTTCAATATGAAAAAGTTTATCTTAAAAACTTGTGTCTTTAATGTATAAAACATTTGGATTATAGAGAAAATGTAAATCTTATCATAACAGAGATTTTTATATTATTATGGGCTTTTTAGCAAAGTAGACACTTTCATAAAAGTAATTTGAGAAATAAGTAGTTTTTTTAGAAATTTGTGAAATAGACACTTTTTATTTCTTTTGTGAGATAGAAGTGGTGTGTAATAGACTAAAAGACAAGAAAAGAGTCAAATACCACTTTACCCCTTGTCTTTTGTGAGTTAGCTTTTTGTGTGGGTTCAAATTTTTTGATATTATTGGATCAAATTATATTATATCATTATTTTTTTTTCTTAATCTTTTTGGTTTTCTTTTTTTAAAAAGAATCTTAAAAAAAAAAAATATGACTCGTATATATTCTGCTACCAATCTCGTACACCAGCATTTTAAACATAGTTTTGTATACTAACTTGTACACCAAGTCATTAAGTACATCGATTTGTCTTATATTTGTAAATTAAAGTAATTATTGTTCATAATATTAATACAAACACGATTGTAATATAAACCATAAGTTATACTAAATATAATAGTGTACACCATCATGTACACCAATGAATATGATGGTGTATACCATTAAATTGAAATAATGTTTGTACATTTCTAGGTAGTGTACACTAACGTTTGTACAATCTCCTGTACACCAATCTCGTACTCTATTGTGTAAATATTGTTTTATACATTATCACTTGACAAAAATGGTTCTTTCTTTGTATGTGGTGTACAAGTACAAAATAGGTGGGTGTACGATATTGTAGACTACACACGAGGTGGTATATGGTGCGACATACTATCTCATCGTTTTATGTACACCATATTTTACATAATCTCCGTACACCATCGTATTATGTACGTGTACACCTCTATCAATTGTCGTTTGTACACCACCTTGTATAATGTTTACATATTGTATACCACTTTTACATTAATAATATACATTAATTTTTATATTATCGTCATACACTACAATTTGTACACCATTTTTTACATTATTGTGTACACCGACGGATTGAGATTAAATTAAAAAATGTAAAATATAGCAAAATTGAACTTTTTAGATTCACTTAAAATTTTTAAAGATTAATATGTTTATGTAATAATTTTTTATGAAGAATTTTTAACAAAACAAAACAAAATAAAAGTATTTAAATTTAAGTTAAAAAAAGAAAGAGAAAAATAATAGGTTTGTCTTTATCTTGCTACATAACAAAACAACAAAGGATATATAAGTCATTTACTAAAATCTTTATTAGAGAGAAAGTTGTATTAGAGAGGAAAGAGAAAAGTGTCTATTCTTCTAATTTCTAGAAACACTATCTACTTTGCAAATTATTTGTTTAAAAAGTGTCTACTTTACATAATTTCTCTATTATTTAATTCTAAAAGTAAATTTTAATAATAGTTTCACCTTATGACTCTTCAATTTTGATGAAGACAAATAGTATTTTTGTTATTCCTTGAGATAGATGAATTTAGGTGACAAGCTTCTATTGTGGGAGGAGATAAAGCACAATAACAATCTCTTTGTACAAGGGTTGATGCCATGGATAATCATGGGAGATTTTAATGAGACTCTTGCTTCATCGGAGCACTCTCAGGGAACTATCTCGGCACGTTCTTAGGGAATGCAAAGTTTTCAATCCCTTGTCTCTGATTGTGAATTGCCTGACTTGGCATATGTTGGTCCGAGGTTCACTTGGTGGAACAATCAAGAGGAGAACCCCATTGGGAAAAAGCTAGATCGAGCTTTGGTAAATGATGTGTGGGGGCAGCGTTTCCCACTCTCCTTTGCAAGCTTTGAGACGTGTGGTATTTCTGACCACTGCCGCTGTAGTGTCCAACTATATAACTCTACATCAACTACCCGTCACCCGTTCAAGTTTTTTTAACTACCTCAGTTTTCTTCTACCGTTCAGCAAGTGTGGGATGAGTTTGAGCCTCTCTTCTACTCTATCTAGGTCTGCACTACTTCTTTTCCATCGTAAATTAAAGAAATTGAAGTTCAGTCTTCGTGCTTTAAATAGAGAAAAGTATGGTGATATCCCAAAAAAGACAAAGGAGGCATTCGATGAATTGTGTGCTTGTCAAAACACAGCATTACTAGCACCAAACCCGGAATCTTTTGCTGCGGTCTCTGCAGCTTCTCTTGCTGGTATTGAGGAGAAGTTCTACTGGCAAAAATCAAGACTGAATTGGATGCAGCATGGTGATCACAACACGTCATTGTTTCATCAAACAACTCAGGCCCGTGCGTCAAAAATTTCAATCAAGAGACTTCTTTCTACAAACGGAGCGGTTATAACAGAGTTTGCAGAAATAAAGAAAGAAGCTGCAGCTCACTTCCAACAGTTTCTCCAAGCAAGGCCAGATAATATCGAGGTGGTATCAGAACATTACCTAGCAGGGGTGTTAGAGTATCGATGTCCGGAAAGCACTGCTGCATCATTAGTTCGTGACATTACACCAGATGAGATCAAAGGTGTTTTATTTTCTATGCCATCAAATAAGGCTCCGGGGCCAGATGGATATCCAGTGGAGTTCTACAAGTCAGCATGGCCTATCATTGGTAAAGATTGATTTTACAACAGCGGTTCAATCTTTTTTTATTTATGGTTTCATGCCACGAGGAGTCAACGCCACCATTCTCTCGTTGATCCCAAAGAGAACAGACCCGGAAACAATGAAAGATTACCGCCCCATTGCTTGTTGTAATATGCTGTATAAGGTTGTCTCCAAATTACTTGCCAACCGGTTAAAGGAGCTGCTCCCGGAACTCATCGAACCTAACCAAACTGCGTTCATTAAAGATCGGTTACTCCTGGAAAATGTCTTGCTTGCTTCAGAACTTGTTAAAGACTACCACAAAACGACTATAGCGCCTAGTAGTGTCATCAAGCTTGACATCTCCAAAGCGTTTGATACGGTTGAATGGGTCTTTCATCTCTTCAGTTCTCCGAACTCTGCAGCTACCCGACCAATTTATCCATTGGATACATGTCTGTTTATCGACGGCATCTTTCTCAGTGGCGGTGAATGGTGAACTCGAAGGTTTTTTCACAAGCTCCCGTGGCCTACGACAAGGTTGTTCGCTTTCACCTTATCTCTATGTCATTGTGAATAATGTACTCTCTTGTCTCTTGAACAAGGCTGCTCAAATGGGTCGTTTTGGCTACCACCCCCGCTGCAAAAACATGGGACTTACACTACACCTTAGTTTTGCTGACGATATATTGGTGTTTACGGATGGTGTAGCAAGTTCTCTTCAGGGTATAATGTCAGTGCTTGATGATTTTGGGAAAATCTCAGGGCTATTTATTAACGCATCTAAATCATCAATCTACACCGCGGGGAGAAACACGAGTGGGATTATTATAGCTGAAGCGGGTGTGTTGGGGCTGCCTCTCGACACACTACCAATTCGGTACCTTGGTCTTCCTCTCACAACAAAGACAATGACACGCCAAGATTATGAACCTCTTGTGGATCGAATCAGGTCACGGTTACTATTGTGGTCATGTAAGCGTCTCTCTTTTGCTGGTCGCTTACAACTTATACAATCTGTCATCGCGAGTATTACAAACTTTTGGTGTTCTGTCTTCCGACTCCCAAAGCGCTGTTTTGAGATCATCGGCAGTGTGTGCAATGCTTTCTTAAGGTTCTATTCTATAGTATTTGACAGGTTCTCCCACAGATCACACAAAAACAAAGGTTGCTTGGGAGGAAGTGTGCAAGCCTAAGGATGAGGGAGGATTGGGTATTATAAGGATGCGAGACTCGTCACGTGTTTTTGCACTCAGCCTTATTTGGAGACTTTTCACACAATCCGGGGTAGCATGGTGTCGTCGTAATCTGTTTCCCAACGCTTCTTTTTGGAGTATTCGTGAGAGTAGTGTCGGATCATGGATATGGCGGAAACTCCTTAAGATGAGGTCCCTCGCAGCCTCACTTATGCGAGTTGAGCTAAACAATGGACAGTCAACAATGTTCTGGTGGGATAATTGGACAGGGGTGGGGCGACTTATTGATGAAACAGGTGACTTGGGACCACTACAACTTGGTATCGACAAGTACGCCTTTGTTGCGGATGTTATACAAAATGAAAGTTGGAACATCCGTCGAGCTCGTGGGCAGGTTTACAGAGGAATCACTGAACGAATCAATGCCATCTCTCCTCCATCTCCGCTGTCCGGGAAAGATAAATTTCTCTGGAAACATAAAGAAGGTGAGTTCTTGCCTTGTTTCTCCTCCAAATGCACCTGGAACATCATTCGTACTTCTTCACCAAAAGTTACATGGTCTCAAATAGTTTGGTTCCCACAAGCGGTACCGCGCTACTCATTTATCGCTTGGCTGGCTATCAAAGATAGGCTCTCTACGGGTCAGCGAATGCGTCGTTGGGGACAAGAGCAGTCATGCCCCTTTTGTGGAGAACGTGATGAGTCTAGAGACCACATTTTCTTTGCTTGTCCGTATACGTTCTGTGTTTGGTCGGCTCTTTGTACTCCTCTTCTTCGAAGGCATACAACTCCGGATTGGAATAACACGCTACAGGCCATCATCTCCCGAACCTCTCCGGTAAATGATGTCGCTCTCATCCGTATGATTTTCCAAACAACCATATACCATGTGTGGAGAGAACGGAATGGTCGCATACACAAAGTTGACCACATACACCACTACCACCAGCTCACATGCTCCATCGAGAAAGACATTACCGACCGCATCCTCAGTCTCAAGTACAAACCAGGAAGTAAGTACGAACAGCTCCTCTCTCGATGGTCTTCACTACGAAGGTCACCATCATAAAAGGAGTGGTTTATGCTTTCTTTTTTTGTTTTTTCAAACATTTCTCAATTTTCCAGTCTAATCTTTTCTAGTTTTCCCAAACTTTTGTAAATATTTTTTTTTGTTGATTAATAAATTTAACATTTCAAAAAAAAAAAAAAAAAAACACATGTCTACATTTCGAAAAATAATTATGATGAATAAAAATACACATTCCTCTCCATTATTTTCATATGTAACTGTAAGTTTTAGTATTCAATTAAATTTTGACATCAACAAATTCAACTCTGTGTGATAAATCTAAAATTTAGGGTTGTCCATATCTTAAGTTTCGATGGAGTAAAAATGTAAAATGATCTTCTAGATGTTGTTGAGTGGTAAAAATGTTTGTGAGTCACACAAGATCTACTTGTATGTGAAATTGGATCAAAAGCACTATGATAGATTTGGAAACTATTACTAGATGTAAATTTAAGTGATTAAAAATTTATTCATTAATTCTAACTATGCGAGTTCAAGTATATTATGTAATGAATCAAATCTAAAATGAGGGGTTGAATAAACCTTATATTCATAGACTCATAATCTTTGCTTTTGTTTCATCTTTTTTTCTTAAGTTGATTAAACTTGAGAGACATGATATCAGCCCCGATCCAATATATTTAGGAGCTTTAGGATTAACAAATTTTTTTGGCTTGTTAACATAAAATATTTATATTTTTACTATTTTAAAATTTTTTTGATGTTTTTCATAATAAAAATTGTTGTTTTAAAACTTTTTTTTTAATAAATTTTTTAATATAAAAATGACCTTTTGAAGTATAAGTTTCATATTAATGATAATTTTAAAAAATATTTAGGCCTTTTTATATGTAAATTTTCCTATATAAAAAAAAAATTCCAAACCATCGCACCTCGTCCCTATCCCTTTGAGTTGGGGCTGCTTGGCATCGCCCTCTTTGTGATTAATAAGACATTGGGTTTTTGTGAAATTATTCTTCATTTATCGAGTATACGTGCCATTAGAAAAAAAATGTAAACCACTTTCAACAATGACTCCACGTTTAATAGGTGTTACAAAAATAATAATATGACATATCAAATACGCAAAAATAATTGTGACTGGTGAATGTATCATATCTACATGCATTTTTTTTTTACAGCAATCTACATGCATTAAAAAGATTTGCAAGCATCCTTAGAAGAAAAGTTCCATTTAGATTATTTTTAGGAACAAAACAAACAATTCTAAAATTATAATTTGATAAATTATTTTAATTATGATTGTTCAAGTTTATACAGTAAATTTTAATATATGCTATTAGTGAAGCTATATACTTGCAAGTATTTTTGACATTTTAATTATGTTTGTACTAGTTTTATACAATGACTGCAAATCTTTTTTTAAGCATCTAGGTATATGATGATGCAAGGATTCGTTTTTAACGGATGAATCTCTCACCATTCTGCTATTTTTTAATGTGTAATTGATTGATCATGTTAAAAAAAAATATACAAAATCGTTTAAAAAGTAACCTACTAAGCTATAGCAGCAAATCTATAAACTGCTTAGACGTTGACGGCAATATATAAAAGAAAAACAATAAAACATTCAGGCTCGAACCCTTGACGATTGAGTGACCCCAAACCACAGTTGCAGTAGCTCGTGAAGCCGTGGTCGAGAGGCATAGTTAAGTGATGTGTCCTATTCTGCAGCTTATAAATTTGGCATACAGTCTAAGAAGTTGTTGAATAACCCCTCCGTCGCATTCATTTCTTTCCACCATAGATAGATTAAAATCTGAAATCTATAAACAAGGTTTGATGATATCTTGTTGATGATTACCAGTGCTTGCGATCATCGCTAGAGTGATGTGATAGAAGCAGTTAATAGCATAAATAATATCTACTTAAGTTTCAGCTTAACCAAGTTATTATTTGGTTGGTTTAGCTCTGGTTTAGCATTCTTGGTTTGGTCTATTTCTATATATAATGTCTGAGAGATTTGGGGAGAGTTGATGGAGTATTTTGTGAGGAATCTATAGGGGAGTGGGAGGAGCTCCATTAACAAATCCTCAAGGTCTTGTAATTCTCAGTCTTATAATCTATGAAATATCAGTTTCTATAAGCTACCTGTATCATGATGTCCCAATCAGGATTACCACTCTGGTGTACATTTTTTGTCCCCTGCTATTTTAGTTTAAGAATTTTTTACCGACAAACAAATTCAACCAACCAAAAGACATAAAATCTCAAATGAACATCTGCATAAATTTTTATTATTGGTTGAATATCTTTTTTGTAAACAAAAAATAAATAAAGACGAAAAAAAATACAACATTTAAAACACACATGGCATGCAGTCTCCCCAAATTTAAGTTTTGAGAATAGCTTCATGTACTTTGATGTTATCTACTCCCTTTACTTAATCTCACAAGTTTCTATGTTTCTATATGTTCTCTAAAGAACCAAAGCAACAAGTTAAAGTAAATACATGTAAATTACATTTCAGAAAGGAAAAGCTTTTTAATGTTTGTTCTTGTGGGATTATGCATCCTAACCATTAGACGTGAAAGCTGATCTCTTTAACTTCTTGACAGTTTTGAACCGTGGTTGAATTCTCAAGATGAATACACTACAAAGGGTACTGCATCGGTTTAAACACGGGGAAAAGCAATGCTCGTTAGCAACATTAACACGCTAAAGAGCGAAATCTATATTTAGCAAATTATTGATTCATTATGAAAAATAAGTGAAGTTACTCACATAGAAGAAACACCATTAGCATTACGGAAACAGTGAGCTTGATCGGGTGATTAAATGGTAAGCGTATCGGATTTTGGAAGCAACCAGTCTTGTCAAAGAGCTGAAAAACGTTAAACAAGTATGTTACTTCCTAGTTCCTGCTAACATGAGTAAAGCTTATAGATAAACTAATAGTGAAAACTCACTCACCTGACTATGATCAGGAAGTCTCTGCATCCACAATACAGACTTAGTTCCTTTCACTTTAGGCGTCGCTTCGATTTGTGCCACCAATGTCTCCTTTTCTTCTTCATTATCACCACCAGGAACTATAATCCTCAAAGAATTGAAATTTGGTGAACTCCATATTCTTCTCATCCCAACTGATTTCTCTTCTTGGCGAATCCTCGCATCTGCATTTCCCGGTGTTACTCTTTCTTTAATATCTATAACACATTCAGAGCCATTACCGCAACCTTTCACTTTCTTGAATGTCTCTTTTTTACAGTTTACTTCCATTCTGTTCTTCCCTGGAAGATTTTCAACTAGGGAACTATTAGTAGACTCTCTCGACTCAATGCTGCTCTCACCACTAAAACTCTCTGAAATTCGAGAAGATCCAGAGAGAAACATGGCCAAGTCATCACGCTCTTCTTCATTAAGATCAACCCAACGAAGAGGCTCTTTTCCATTCTCACTATAAGCCTCTTGCAGAGAAGTTTCTACACGATGAATCTGGTTTTCAATAGCGGTAACAAACTGTTTATGCCGTGTCAACGTAGAATCATCATCCCCACACCGTTTATGACTCAATCTTACCGCCTTCACAAACTCCTCCAACTGATTCACACAGCTTCAGAACTCAAATTAACATAAAGAAATATAAAACATAAAACTTTTCAAGAACAAGAACAAGAACACACTAAACCTGAAGAGATTAAAGAAACATTATAGTACCTGCCATTTAGCTGTACCTAAAGCTGCTTGAAGTTCTTTACAGATCTCATCTTTCTTCTCTCTAACCCACAATCTATAAGCAGACTCCATTCTAATAATCCAAAAAAACATCTCAATCTCTTCATTTATGCAACATCAAAAGCTACTTAAGATCAAAAGCTACAAGAAAACATACATATCTGCAGATTTTTGAACCTCTTCAGCTGCAGAGAAGAAAACATCTTTTTGCCATAGATCAAAGCTGTTCACTACCATCATCTTCTTCTTCTTCAGGAGCTACCCACAAAACAGAGTCAAAGAGAATCAAAAGAAGCTTTTACGAGTAATAGAATCGAAATTTTTCTCGTTTCAGCTTTTTTTTTTTTTTGGTTCCTACGTTTTATCAAACTTATTTATTTTATTGTCAGCGTCACACCAACTTGTGTCTCTATAAAGGAAACGTGGCTGATTTTTACTCGGAGGTGTAGGTATTACTATGCTCTCTGGAGCAGGGGATTATAGCTCTGTGTTAGGAAGCTAGAAAACGACAAGAATGTAACCTGGAAGATGGGGTCCGCCAATTTGCTGCCACCAGCAGCCACATCAAATTTTATCATTCTTTTTTATTATTGTTTTTTCGAATATATTTTTGTTAGGTTTCCAATTTTAGTTTACTTTATAATATTATGTTCAAAATACTGATAATTTTCTTTGCCCACAAAAAACGATAAAATATAGTATTAGTCAAATGTTAATGAATTTGATGACTCATTTGGCAGTCATAAAGTAATGACAAATACTCACCAAAGAAAAACAAATGTCAAATGATGGAGACACTATTAGGGTACCATGCGTGATGCATTTGCAAAAAAAAGCTATAAAGTAATGATGTGTAAATTTATACTGTATATGCACGTATAGAAGAATATTCGGATCTGTTCTGGTTCCATTTTTAATTCGGTACTTTCAATTCCGTTAATTTGTCTAGGATTAGTCGCACACATACATAGTAGCAGTGTTCTAAAAAGCGGTCTAGGCGGTCGCCTAGGCCCCGACTAGGCGCTAGGCTCTTATGCGACGCCTAGATAACCGCCTTGACCGCCTAAAATTACACAGATCTTGTTTAATGTATTATTTCAATTTTAATTAGAGTTTATTTATATATATAGTTATAAATATTCATATATTATTTAATATAAATATAAATAAATGTTTTATCTAATTTTTGTTTATAATTTCATAATTTTTAGTTTTATATAGATATTTTATATATATAATATCATATTTATAATATTTTATGTTATAAACGTCTAAACCGCCTAAAAAATCGCCTAGGCCCGATTAGGCGTTCTAGGCGCTAGGCATTGGGTCACCGCCCGCTTAGCGCCTAGCGCTTTCTTGAACACTGCATAGTAGTTTATTTTTGTCCTTTCTTTAGTTATTTTTCATCTATTCATTAAAATTAGTAACAATCTCTCATATCACATGTTTTCAAAATTACATAAATAATAAATTCGACTATGTTTGCTATTTCGTTTCTTTTACATGAGTGCTATTATTATTTTTTTTAAAAAAAAATTTTCTTTTTCATGAGTGCTATTATTGCTCACTATTTAGCTACTAAACTACCATAATGCTCACTATTATCTACTAAACTACCATAACAAAAAGATCAAACCAGAAAAATCTTTAAGAAAATAGAACTGGTTAGCTACTAAACTCCCATAATGCTCATTATTGTATGCTTCGAGTTGGAATCTTAGTCACACCCTCTATTATGACTATGAGGTGGTTTCAGTTTTAACCACTAAACCTAATTTAACTACCTTGACCATTATTAAAAAAACAAGGGTCCAATATTTGTAATACATATATATATATAGTCCGCGAGGAACAATGAATTAAAAGTAGACACTAGTTAATACAAAGGAATAATATATAATCCATAAATATTATTTGAAGACATAATTCATTATACTGTCATTTGACATTATTGTACGTTCTCCAGACTATATAACTTTTCGACATAAGACATGTTAGATATAGCACACTGAGACAGGGTATTTGAATTTTATGGCATTTGTGTTCAAATTACCCAAAACAATTATCATAATTCCAAGATTTCTTAAAAGTTTTTGTGGAAGTATTGCGTTAAGTGTCATAAAGACTCTAACCCAAAGAGAAGGTCTCAGCTTGTGGAAGCAAACGAAGTCACGAGAGGCGCACGTGCTTCGTGTTACAACTCATCAAGGCTAGAGACGTAATTAACCTCAAGCCAAAGGTTCAGTCATTTTGTCTCCTTCTCTTTGCATTTGAAACAGAGTACGAAGAGAGAGAGAGGAGTGTGGCGGTGAGTGTAGTTGTATAAAAGGAGGATATAAGTGTTGGATATGGGCTTCACCCACAAAATGCCATTTGGCCCAAACAGAGACCCAACTATTTATCGGGCCTGTTGTCTCTCCAATTCAGCCCACCAAGCTTGGAGGGTAAAATGGTAATTTCCTGAGGGAACAGAAGAGACCTTAGGTCACAATGATTGTCCTATAAATAAGACACTATTTGTAACAAGAAAAGACAGTGGTTAATATCCAGAGGATCAGAGAATTATTCACAGCGTATACTTTCGTTCGTAGTTCTCTTCGTAAACTTTCGTTCGTTAGTCATAGTTCTTTGCGTATACGTTCGTTGGTTGTTCGTAGCTCATCGTCTGTACGTTCGTCATTTCTCCCTGTAACTAACCGATCTCGTTCGTCGTTAATAAAGAAGTTACTTCGTTCTCCTCGAAAATCCTATAGTTATTCGTTGTTACAACCTCGGTACAAACAATTGGCGCCCACCGTGGGGCTAGTTCGAAGCTTTTCTTTGGATGAACGACATTGATGTCCCAAGAAGATCAAGACGACATGACGGACACCTCAAGCGATCAAGGAACAGACACGAGCGTACAACCAAAGCCCGACACGATGGTGCTACCTCTGGAGAACCCAGCGGCCGCTCGAGCCGAATCACATCTTATGCGTACCGAACGACATCCAGCCGCACCTGCCACCGTAGCAGCAGTAGCAGCAGCCGAAGTAGCAGACGCTGCCAACAACGCCGCCCTCGGACATGCCGTAGCAGCCAACCGAGGCACCAACCTAGATGACCTTATGCAAACCATCTTGGACCGACTGGATGGTCAAGACGCGCGGACGACCGAACGGATTGACGCTCTCATAGCTGCGCAAGTTGCCGCCCAAGCTCAAATCGAACGAATCCGACGACGTAGGCGTGACTCTCAACATCGCGACGACCAGGAAGGACTGCCGTCTCCACGCACCCCTCATCGCGACGACAAGGAAGGACTGCCGTCTCCACGCACCCCTGCTGCCGAACGCTCAGAGAACCAATGCCGCCGGCCGGCGTCGATTATCATAGGATCTGTCGACGAGCATCCTCGCGAAGGCTTGCCGCACGGCCATACCTTGCCAAGCAGCCGAAGTCTCCAAAACCAACATGCTGAGAGTAGCGACCCAACGCGCGATCTGGAGCTGGAACGTATGAACACAATACTGAAGGAAATGTCATCCAAAATGCACCGAGCCACCAGCTCCGCGCCAGAACTGGAGAAGGTACTGGAGGAGATGCAGGGGTCACCCTTCACAACACGCATCTCAGAAGTACGCGTCCACCATGTCAAAAACAAGGTCAAGCTTATTCCCTACAACGGTCTCACTGACCCGAAGCCTTTCCTGAAGTCTCTTAGTATTGCGATCAACTGCGCCCATTTCTCTGCTGTGGAGCGTGACGCTGGTAGCTGCCAGTTACTCGTGGAAAACCTATTCGAAGACGCGCTAAGCTGGTTCTCACGACTCGAGGCCAATACGATTGACAACTATCACCAGCTTACCTCCGTTTTCTTGCAACATCACTCCATATTTATGGTCAAGGGTGTTTCGAATGCCGACTTATGGACCATGTCTCAAAAAGATAAAGAGCCGTTGAGGGAATTCATTGAGCGATTCAAGAAAGTCGTTTCCAGCATTACCATAACTGATGACGCCGCGATCGCCGCTCTACGTAATGCATGTTCGTATGAGTCTAGATTCAGAGAAGATCTCGTGATTACTCAACCAGCAACATTGGAGGATGCTCTGCATCATGCTAATCGATTCATCGAAATCGAGGAAGAGAAGGCCGCGATGGCAAAACGACAGCCCAAAGCATCAAGTTCGAAAGATAAGTCCAATGACGAGCACTATGAACCTCGCCAACACTACGACAAGGATTATGCTAAAAGTGACAAAGCTAAGAAAGCAGCGACGTATGCCATTGATGGTTCAGACTCACAACCTTCGAAACCATGGAACAAATATTATCGTGAAACAGATCCAAAACGCAATCAAGCGTACTGCGAGTTCCATAAAGTCTCTGGTCACTCGACCGATGAATGCCGATAACTCCAACTATTACTTCTCTTAAAATGCAAAAAAGGCGACCTCGATGTCGAATATGAACGATGCCAAGTAGCCGCTCACAAGGATAATTTATACCACCCAGTTCAAAAGGATGACCATAACAGATGCAATGACCGGCAGCGAACAGAAGAGCCTCGCAACAACGATCGACGACCCGCGCCCCCTAAGAGAAACCGTGATGGACCACGACATGATGATAATGCGTCGGTTCCCTGGAATCGCATTCACATGATAATGGGCGGTTTAACGACATGTCGAGATTCTATCCGATCAATCTGGAATTATCGACGCCAAGTCGAAGTTCACCGCAATTGGATCGTAAATAGCACGCCAACTCTCGATAATACGGAACCAATCACGTTCACAAAAGCCGACGCAGCCAGTCTGACGGGTCCGCATAACGATCCTTTAGTCGTCGAATTGATTATTGGAGAAAGTGTCGTCACCAAAGTTCCCATCGACACAGGCATCTCAGTTAACGTCATTTTCAAAGATGTTCGCATACAGGTGGGAGTAGATTTGCGCTCAGCCAAACACAACGTCCAAACATTAACTAGCTTTGACGGAGACACGGTCATGACTGTCGGCACTATCATGCTGCCAATTTACGTCGGTGGAACGATGCACTGCTTCAATTTTGCTGTCGTCGATAAACCAATCGTTTATAATGTCATCCTCGGCACCCATGGTTGTACAAAATGAAAGCCATCGCATCTACTTACCATCAATGCGTCAAATTCCCGACTGTACATGGAATCTACACGTTGAAGGGTGATCCGCTAGTAGCATGTACCTGCTTCATAGTCGAACGCCAACTACGGAACGCGAGGACTTTTGTGATTGCCGAACCTGCTTAGCAACGCAACGCGCGATCTATCCCAGCAACCGAATCTGTGGTCCAGGTCAATATCGATACAAGTGATCCTATTCGATGCGTTGGTATAGGTTCCGACCTACTGCAACAGCTTAAAGACGATCTCGTCAATTTCCTCTGTCTGAATGTTATGACATTTGCATGGTCAATGGCGGACATGACAGGAATCGCTCCGGAAGTTACTTGCCATGAGCTTAACGTCGATTCAATATATAAACCGGTAAAGCAAAAGCGACGAATACTTGGTCCTTAACGCGCCACCGCTGTCAATGAAGAAGTCAAGAAACTGCTCGACGCGGGATCCATAGTTAAAGTACGCTATCCAGACTGGTTGAGCAACCCTGTCGTCGTCAAGAAGAAAAACGGCAAATGGCGAGTCTGCATTGAATTTACCGATCTCAATAAAGCTTGCCCGAAGGACAGTTTCCCTCTCCCAAGAATCGACCAGCTCGTTGAAGCTACTCCCGATAACAAATTGCTCTCCTTCATGGATACTTTCTCCGGTTATAATCATAAAAAAGAGCATGGGCCGACGAACTTGGTGGTGTATTGTGGTCGCACCGCACCTCTCCACGCCGATCGACTGGCCAAACGCCTTTCTCCCTAGCTTATGGGCTGGAAGCCAAGGCGCCATCTGAAGTCGGCCTATCCACGATTAGACGATCCATGCTCGTCCGGGATCATTCACTCAACGACAAAATGCTCCTCGATAACTTCGACACCGTCGAAGAACAACGCAACCAAGCTCTCCTACGCATCCAGAACTACCAGCAGGCCGCAGCGAAATTTTACAATACGAAGGTGAAATCTCGAGACTTTGCCGAAGGTGATCTCGTACTCCGCAAGGTTTTTGAAAATACCGTCGAAGTAAATGTTGGAAAGTTAGGCGCTCATTGGGAGCGCCCCTACTTAGTCTCCAAAGTCGTTAAACCCGGCGTCTACGAACTCTTATCGATGGACGACACTCCTATTCCTCGTTCGTTGAATTCCCCAAATCTCAAACGCTACTACTAATAGCGTCTCCCTCGCGCCAAAAAAAAAAAAAAAAAAAAAAAACCTGTAAACCTTACCGAATACTATTTTTCGCAATATGAACGGTTGGCTTGATCCCTTCATATGGGTACGTAGGCAGCCCTTCCCGGGCACAGCTATAACAAAAAAAAAAAATCGTCACAAGTATAAATCAATGTAGACATACTTAACGCAAGCTATTTCGAACGAGACCGTCTCGACGATTGATCCGCTCCCACATCGTCAAAACACAAGTATAAATCAACGCCGACATACTTAACACGAGCTTTTTCGAACGAGTCCGTCTGGACGATTGACCTGCTCCCACATCGTTAAATCACAAGTATAAATCAACGCCGACATACTTTACGCGAGTTTTTTCGAACAAGTCCGTCTCGACGATTGATCTGCTCTCACATCATCAAATCACAAGTATAAATCAACGCCAACGTACTTAATACAAACGAGCTCTTTTGAACGAGTCCGTCTCGACGATCGACCAGCTCCCACATCGTCTCCCTGGCCAGGAGTTCGATTTAAACACGTTCCACATGGATGCAGTGGCGAAATAATCCACATCCTTACTTCGGTAAGGACTAAAAGCCGAGCCAGTCTCGCATTAGCTAGCAGGCGGTCGAATCATAATAAGCCAAGCTCCGGCTTGCACGTTCTTGCCGACCTCATAGCACCCACAGGATAAGCCGGACACCAGAACCGCACATATATAGTACAACGAGTCCGCCTTGTCTACTTTCTACTAAGTTCATCGTTTCGGCTCAAACGTATACAGGATAAGTCAAGAGACGTCTTGCCCCATAATACGTTTCGAAACTAAGCTTAAAACGCCAAGGATACCTCGCACAAAATCAGCCGAGGATTACCTTGCACAAAAATGATAAAGGCATAAACAGCTTCTCTTAGCACGTAAAAGTCAAACGACTAGACGGGATAAGCTGAGCTGCAGATCGCACCTTGTCCGCAATTACAATAAGTACAATATCAAGAACAAGCAAAAACAAGAACCAATTGCACCTTCTCATCAATAAAAGGAAGCTGCTACAACAACGATACGACCACAGTACATTTAAAGGGTCAACAGTACATAATGCCGATCCGACAAGCTACAACATGCTAAAAAGCCGGATAAAATCTACGAATACTGAAAGAAGAAAAAACAAACATCAAATTCTCGTACTCAAAGAGATCACCAAGGCATCAGCGACCTAGGTACCATCTTCCCCCACTCCAGCCTCGGTTACCTCCGTAGGCACGCCATCCGCAAACTCCGGAAAAGGCTCAAGATCATCGTCGCAAAGATCAGTAATCGTAAGCGATTCAACCGTCGCGTGCCATTTGAGCTTGTCAGCTTTGAGCGTACAAAAACACTTTCGTCGTCCTGGCCGTACCAAGACTCCTTCGCCGTGACGTACGAACTCCACCGAACAAACCTTATCATACGAAGTCTGAAGTCTATCGTACGAAGTCTGTCATATGAAGTCTGTCGCACGAAGTCCGACATACGAAGTCTGTCGTACGAAGTCCGACATACGAAGTCTGTCATACGAACTTGCTAAATGAGCTCTCCAGAATGACGCCCTTGTCCCGCCGAACGAACCGCGGGTCACGCAAAATGAACCGCGTGTCGCGCCGAACGAACCGCGGGTCACGCCGAACAAACCGCGGGTCACACCAAACGAACCGTGGGTTACGCCGAACGAACTGCGGGTCACGCCGAACGAACCGTAGGTCACGCCGAACGAACCGCGGGTCACGCCGAACAAACCGCATGTCACTTTGAACGAACCACGGGTCACTTTGAACTAACCGCGGGTCACGCCGAACGAACCGCGGGTCATGCCGAACGAACCGCGGGTCACACCGAACGAACCGCGGGTCACGCCGAACGAGCCGCAGGTCACACCGAACAAGCGCCCCACCGAACCAAGCACTCCACCGAACCAAACTTCCCACCGAACCACGGTTTCCTTCGCTAACCACGGTCCTTGCCGAACCACGGTTTCCTTTACCGACCACTGTTACACCACGGTTCTTCTCACCAAACCACGGACCAAGCTCGCCGAACCACGGTCCTTCTCACCGAACCACGGTCACACCACAGTTCTTCTCGCCAAACCACGGACCAAGCTCGCCGAACCACGGTCCTTCTCGCCGAACCACGGATCAAGCTCGCCGAACCACGGTCCTTCTCGCCAAACCACGGACCAAGCTCGCCGAACCACGGACCAAGCTCGCCGAACCACGGTTCTCCACCGATCCAATCCGACGAACCAAAGCTCACCGATCCACTTTCTTCACCAAACTACCCACAACCAAGAAAAAAGGGAGAGAAAGCAAAGAGGATAAGGAAAAGAGCTCCGCGCTCCTCGAAAAACATGCCCACGGCATAAATCACCAGAACGAGCTCCGCGCTCCTCGAAAAACATGCCCACGGCATAAATCACCGGAACGAGCTCCGCGCTCCTCGAAAAACGTGCCCACGGCACAAATCACCGGAACGAGCTCCGCGCTCCTCGAAAAACGTGCCCACGGCACAAATCGTCGAAACGAGCTCTGCGCTCCTCGAAAAACGTGCCCACGGCACAAATCACCGGAAAAAGCCATGCGCCCCTGTTTATGCCAAATCAACATATATCCAATTCAGAAGACACGTTCACCAGACTCAAGAAAACTCTCGTCTGCTTGACTAGGGGGGGGGCTTATTGTTGGATATGGGCTTCACCCACAAAATGCCATTTGGCCCAAACAAAGACCCAACTATTTATCGGGCCTGTTGTCTCTCCAATTCAGCCCACCAAGCTTGGAGGGTAAAATGGTAATTTGCTGAGGGAACAGAAGAGACCTTAGGTCACAATGATTGTCCTATAAATAAGACACTATTTGTAACAAGAAAAGACAGTGGTTAATATCCAGAGGATCAGAGAATTATTCACAGCGTATACTTTCGTTCGTAGTTTTCTTCGTAAACTTTCGTTCGTTAGTCATAGTTCTTTGCGTATACGTTCGTTGGTTGTTCGTAGCTCATCGTCTGTACGTTCGTCATTTCTCCCTGTAACTAACCGATCTCGTTCGTCGTTAATAAAGAAGTTACTTCGTTCTCCCCGAAAATCCTATAGTTATTCGTTGTTACAACCTCGGTACAAACAATAAGTGAGACATTAGGGTTAAGGAAGAGTGAGTGCAAGAGAGACAGCTGAGAGTTTTCAGTTTCGTTTCTAAGGGTTTGTGTAACCAAGCTTTCTAGTGGATTTCCGGGAAATCTCGGTCCAGACGTAGCGTTCATCATTGAACGTGAACTGGGTTAACATTTGCTTGTGTCTGTTTTACTTTCTCTGTTTAAACACACGAGTGATCGAACAAAGAGTGAACTAGTGAGAGATTCCGCATAAACAGTTCAAGGTTCAAGCTTTTACATCAACAGTTTTCTTTTAATTATTTGAATGATCTAATATATTCATCTCTATTTTTTACTGTTATCCAAAATATTCATCTCTAAATTTCTTAAAACCGTCCCAAAATCCAAATTTATGTGGTAAAATGCTAAAACGTCATATATGTGAACATTGCGGTCTCAATATTATTCCCATAAATTTTTATTACAGAACTTTTTGTTATGAAAAGCTTTTTTTATGTATTTCGATAAAACAATTTTGCTATAAAAACAAAAAAAAACACATAGAAGTTTTTTGTTTCCTGGATTTGTTTTCTAGTTAAAAATCTAATTTTTTCAAATATTTTTAAAATAAGCCTCTAAATTATTAGGGCACGAGATGGAACCTCTCGCCGGCTCACCCTCCCTCATGAGCCGACACTGTATGTGAAGTATTTGTGTCATTAAACTAAAGCAAGAGATGTCTTATCAATACCAATAAAAATAATATCTCAAACAACAAATGGTCAGAGAGAAAATACTCTTATTCAGTTAAATGGTCAGAGAGAAACAAACTAATATCGCCAACGGGGTTTCTAACCAGAGAACATACAACATATTGGTGGGTTTTGTTGAAGTTAAGGTCAGTGAGATTGGAAAACAAGAGAAAATTAATAAGTTAAAGATATCGTTATAAAGAACAGAAGTAGGAAATGTAAACAGAGAGACAAAGCTCAATCTCTTACATACCCCTCTGGTCTCCTGAGATAACTTGTTTAAGGACAAGCTCTAGTACAAAAAGTAAATATAACTATTTCAAATCATATGACTTAAGCTATTAGGAATTAAGATAATATGGATCCTCACTACTTATGAATGCTTACGGAGATATTTGTATATCTATCAAGTTTCTTGTTTCCTGGCCAAGGATTGATACGTTTTTGAGGTCTGTCTCAGCTTCTTGTAATGGTTTTAATTGAGACAATCATTTTGTAGGTATCCCTAAACCTTAGTGGACGCCAAGGACAAGACAAATAAGTGAAAAGTGTAATGTAGTTTAGAAACATAAGCACCTTCTTTGTTTATGCAAGCTATCTATAGTACTATGTAATGATTCTCCTGTAAAGATCATAATTTAAACAAATGAGAAATCTATTTTGTTTTTTTCTTTTCATGGGGTACTAGAGCATATATTCTCTGTAATGAAATATGTTAATTCAATTTACAAGAGTCATTTAAAATAAAATCACTAAACGTTATTCCAAGTAGCTTTCCAAGAAAGTCACTTGCCCTTTTCCAATTAAATTTCCCATGCAATTAACTACAATTGCTTTTCACGATATATAATTTAATACCAGAAAATGGTGATAATCTTGGGAAGTGTTAATTTGACTAATTTGAACAAATCTCATCTATAAATTCTCCCACCTTTCCGTCACATTCATTCGCACTACCAAACTAAAATATATAAATCTCGTCTTAAACCCATACCAAACAAGCTCACATATTGTCAAGAGTTGAAACGTAAAAATGGACAAGAAAGATGTTAGCGCAAAAGCTAGTTCGGTAGCTCAGAGCAGCAGTACCCCAAGCAGTGGCACTGCTCCTGGTCCTGGGAATATGGTTGCGCCCGGTTCTGGTGGTTCTACTCATATCCCTAGAGATGCTTTTGAGGCCAACTCTAAGGCTTACTTTGACAATCTCCATGCCAAAGTCAAGGCAAATAAGTGAATGTGTTTCTTCAAAAAAAAAAAAAACAAAACATAAACACTTGTTTGTTTATGCTCCTATTAAGAATCATTATCTTTAAATAAACGAGATTTATCTCTTTTTTTTATGATTTATCTTCGGCTTTTATTTGCTTCTTTTTTACTTTTACATGCGTTGAGTTACTTGAGTATAGTGGTATTAAGCAAACACTTGTCTCTCTTCCTCACTGTCCTAGTAATCTAGTATATATACAGATTATATCAACTTTGAAATTTCTCCGTAACTAATCGATCCAAATTAAACGAACAAATATGAATATAAGTATATAACTAATTATTCTTCCCTATGAAAATAATAACTGACTCGAACACAAAAATGAAAGATTTAAAATTATACTTTTATTTACATCAGATCAAATGTATCTGAAATATTGAAAAGAAACTAAATTAACCAAAAAAGAACCTGCAAAAAGCGCCTATGAATAACAAAGGTATTTTCATAAAATTGTTACAAATTATCATAGGACATTAGTGGTAAATTGCCACAAATTTCTATTGAATTAGTCTGATAAACATATGACAATCAAAACCATGTTGGTTGATTAAAACCTTTTTTCATGTTTACTAGTTTTATTTATTTTTATTTTTTTACCTTTTTTATAATTTTCTAATACCAAGAGGTTCTATACCAAAGCCCGTAATCCCTCCAGGCCCGAAACCACATCATGAAATATTAGTTTCGTTCCAAGCGTCACTCAAACCGGCGACCACTAAGCTTCACCTAAGATCTTTATCAGTTGAGTTAATGACACTTAGTTAGTTTTAATAATTAGTAAAAACTTAAAACTTAAAACTAATTAAAAATAGATGAAAAAATAAGATATATATATATATATATATATATAATGAAAAGTTGTTAAAAAGTATTAATTTTTCGAGAAACGTTAGATATTAAAATGTTGTTAAAATACTAATGATCAATATAAATATAGAAAAATTGCATGTTTTCATTCGTCCTCTTCAAAAATGTGTTGGAAGTTCTTGTTTAGTAGATTATGAGGTAGATGAACTCAATCGTACAGTAGAATGCGGTGTAATTATCAGCATGAATATAACAAGATCTATACTTTAGGCTATAACATCCTTGTTTTATGATGTTCACGACCCCCATGATATTAATACTCCTCTCTAAAAAATGTTGGAGTAGCGGAAGGCTAGTTGTTGAATGTCAGGAGGAGTTAAATGGTTAACAAGATCGAGATATCCACTTTCCATTCAACATCTCGGATCACATATTTGATTCAACTAAAAATATGACATTTTTTATTTCTATAGAATTCAAGGTATTTCACTAATTTGCACTTGCTAATTGGATGAAGAACATGAAAAAAAAAGAAATAATTTGTAAATAACTCGTACGTAACTCGCAAGTAATCGACATGTAACTCGCAAATAGCAAGTGATCGGGCAATGGCAACCAAGAGGTGGGCTTGGAGGCCTCCATATAGTGTAAAAAATATCAACAATTAATACCAAACAAACGACAATAGTTTCATTTTTATGGTGTTTTCAGTGTAAGAGAAACAAAACCACGTATTAGATTAATATAAACCTATAAACTAACTGGTTTTTCTTTTGATTGAAACTATTAATAGTGTGGGACCAAAAACAACTAATTTATTAATGAAGCTATGAGAGTATGAATACTTTGTATTGAGAGATTGTTAATGAAGCTGCAAACGAAAAAATCCAGTAGTGGCTAGATGTTTAGTATGCAATACCACATATTGGTCCGATGTTGTGAATGGTAGATTAGGTACATAACGGTCTAACTTCAGTCCTGTCCGCAGCGCTCCATTGAACCATTTTCAAAGCTTTATTAGAATTCAAGTGTTTTGATTTTATGTTTTATTTAGTATGAGTTTTTAATTATGTTTGGTTTTTATTAACTGATGCTCTCATTAGTTCAATCAAACTAGCAAAACTTCAAGTAACGTATGTGATGTGATCACCCTCTTCTTTTGCGACAAAGATGCGTTTTAATAGCTGGTTCCAATTTCTTATGTTCTTCTAATTCCTATGTTTGAGCTTATGGACTTGTCGCCACATTAAAATAACAGACACAATTGTTCCAAATACAAGATCATATCCATAATCCAACGAGGATAATATTCTACTCTTTCGGTTTCATCAACAACCCCTTGGAATCTTTTTGCATACAGAAAAATGAGCATCTCAAACAAGTAAAAATCTAGACGAACCGGTTCTGTAAGTAAGAAGTTGACACTCAAAAGAAAATGATCGACACACCCATCATGAAGCATCCAGCCGAGACCCAACGGCTCAAACGCTCACCTGTTACAAATGATGACAAACCAAATTTTAATCACCAACTGAAAACGAATCACAGTAAACTATTAGAGGATATAGCCGGAGACTATATTATGTGTCATCATGCATATGCTTAAATAGGAGATCACCATGGGATTTGAGGATTAGAACCCGGGTTTTTTATGTGTTGCAAACTTGCAATTATATAGTTCAATGTTAGTAGCTGCATTGATTACTAGCAAGTTCTTACTCCTAGAAGGCCAATCATTACTCTCTATTAGAACATATGCAAAAAATATAAATCATGCATCAATATGCTCACTAGAGTCTCCCTATGCTTGATGTATATATAAGGCTGTATACTCTCTTGGAAATATGAGCAATACACATTATCTACACCTACATGTTGATAAGTTCGAGATGTGTTTAGGAGTAATCTATATATACATTTTTGGAGACATTTATGAAATAAATCATGGAGTTCCAACTTATTTACGATCAAATGTCATTGACATTAATTATTTAGATTTTCAAAATTAAATCAAAGATATTAACATAAAAAATCATTTCCAAAAATCTTAATCTAATATATTAAACATAACTAATCCTTGCCACAATTACATCCATATTCAATTCGATTTCCTTAAAAGATCTCAACAATCCCTACATTTAATCGTGGCCATTCAAATCTTAATCCGGTTTTTAATCTTCAATCTTGACCGTTGGTCATACGCAATTAATTCAGAAATTATTATATAAAATTAATTATTATTAACTAAAATTTAAAAATATATATATAAAATCAAACTTTTAAATTGACTCGAATTATATGTCTATTAAATAAAATATTATTAAAAATAACAAAATGATGTTTAATTTCACGGGACGGAGTTATATAGTGGGACGGGTTTGGATCGATATTAATACCGTGGGACGGTATTAATATCACAGATGAAATCTTAAAATTAACAATCAAAATACAATTATACAATCTTAAACACTTAACAAAATAAACAATATTAAAAAATACACTTTAAAATTTAATTTTTTAGTTAAAAAATCGACCCGCGGTACACCGCGAGGTAAAATCTAGTATGCTACATTCTTGTGTTTATTAACTTATTAAGTCATCTTGAACTTATCTATGTGAAGGGCTAGCACAAGAACTTATCAGATATGTTGAGAGAAGCGTTGTTTGGTGAAGAAGAGAAAGAAGACAGTTTTATATTGAGAATTGGAGACGCAGAGATTAGGCCATTAGGGTTTTGTTCTGCTTATGGGTTCAATGATTTTAACAGCCAAGCCCAAAAAAGCCCAATCTTATATATGTTAGAGCATGATTATAGGGAGTATGTTAGCAAAATCTTAGGAATAAATTGATTACATTAATCATTTTTTCCCTTTATCACTAACAAACGTTCCTTAGCTAAGGAACGAAAGTTGGCTTAAAAGACAGCCACGTGGCGTCTTGTGAATGGGCAATCCGAGAAATATTTAATGGAAAAAAACCACACGCGTTTTTATTTTTTCCGTGTTCTCTCTCTCTCTCTATCTCTCTCTCTCTCTCTCTCTCTCTCTCTCTCTCTCTCTCTCTCTCTCTCTCTCTCTCTCTCTCTCTCGCGAAAACGGAGAAATCGGAGAAATCCCGATGATTTCCGGAAATCGTTTGATATCGGAGATTCCTCCACTCCGGTCGTCGTTCTTCCGTCGGCCCATCATCTCCACCGACTCTGGTGGCGACGGCGTGCTCGGCTGATGTATTCGGCGAGGTGGGGTTTAGAAATCGGAGAGAAGTTCACAAGATCTCCGATTTTCGATTCGAAATCGGAATCTCTGCTTCAGTTCTATATTATTCAAGGTATGCATGTCTCATTTGGTGTCTGAATTGATGTATTTTGCGTATTAACAAATTAGGGTTCTTCGGATTAACAAATTAGGGTTTCGGGATTTGGGGATAATCGGTTTTTCGTTGTTAAGTCTATTGTTTGCCTTATTAGAAGCATGTTTGAGTGTGTGTGTGATGTATATATTAAAAGAGTTTTCAAATTAGGGTTCTTCAGATTTTTGAAATTAGGGTTTCGGGATTTGGGGAAAATATGTTTTTCGTTGTTAACTCTAATATTTGGCTAATTGGAAGCATGATTGAGTCAGTGTTGTTTTTGTTTAAGTAATTTCTGAGTAGTGTTCTTTGGATTTGTTAAATAAGGGTTTCTAGATTTTGAGAAATAGTGTTCTTTGTTGTTAAGTGTATGATGCTGTCTAATTAGAAGCATGATTAATCTATATTCTGTAATGTTTAAGTCATTGTCAATTGGAAGCATGTTCTCAGACTATAAAAGTTGATTGTATATGCTTAATATTGTAGGTTCTTCAACATGAATGTCGGTTTAAAGAAGCAGTGGAGTTCATGGAAGCACTTGGTTTAAAGAAGCAGTGCAGTTGTGTCATGTTCTTCAACATGAATGTCAGGTAATACTCTGTTTTTGATGTGTGGATGATTGTTTGGATTAAGACTTTGTTGGATCATTTGTGATGATGATTAATATTCCGGAAACTGTTGAGATAATTGAGCTTTTGTTAGCTGCTGCATATTGATTAGTCTTCATTAAGATTAGGTGAGACTTGAGTGTTGTTGGTTGTGTCAGTTTGTGATAAATGCTTTTAGAGTGTCTTTAATTGTTTGCTATTTGTCTACCTGAAATTGAATTAGAATGTCTACATCAGATAAATGATTTGTGTAGTGATTGTACTTCATAAATGCTTTGTGTAGTGATTGTACTTCATAAATGCTTTGTGTAGTGATTAGTCTTCATTATATTTGTGATTTTTATTTCAAATGTTAATCTGTATTGTTTCTTAATCTTGAATTTGATTTATTGTTTTCTTTTTATTGTGAGATATGGTGTTTATTGGACACAAAGATGAGAGAACGGAGAGGAGATGGACTGTGAGGATCAGAAGCTGCGTTAAATGGTCAGACATTAAGGTAACAGAAGCTATCTTGAATTTGATTTAGAACATTGATTATTTTTGTAGTTAATATTAGGTGAGACTTGAGTGTTTTGGTTGTGTCAATTTAGTGATAAATGCATCTTAAAAGAATTTTTAATTGTTTGCTTTCTGTCAGTTTGATGTTGAATTAGATTGTCTACATCAGTTTTTAATTGATCAATGCTTGTTTGGTTTCCATTAGGGTTTAGAAGTAAGTGTATCATTGATTGTTACCCACAACTGTAAACAAACACTAACACATAAAGTCTCTCTTTCTCTTTCATTCTCTGTCAATCTATTTAACACTCTCAGAAACTCCAATTCTCTTTCATTCTCTTTCATTCTCCGAGAATCATCTTTTATTCTCTCATTCTCTTTCATTCTCTCGGATTCTTCTTTTATTCTCCCATTCTCTTTCATTCTCTTTCATTCTCTCATCTTTCATTTTCTTTAATTCCCTTTGTCAACTCCCTGAAACTCTTGGAGATGAATCCATATACTAACTCTGCTGGCTTCATGGAGATGTTAACAAGTCAACAAGAAAGAGGAAGCCTAAACCCCAATGCTTATGAGTCAGCATCACCAAGTATCAGACTTGGTGAATCTGATCTCCCTGCCTACAGCACCCAATGGACAGAAGCGACAGAAGCTACAACTCAAGGTGGAAGCGCCAAAGCTAAATCCACACCAAGAAAGAGGAACAAGTGGACAAGTCAAGAAGATTTAGTCTTAATATCTGCGTGGCTTAATACAAGTAAAGATGCCATTGTTGGCAATGAGCAAAGAGGAGTAGCATTCTGGAAGAGGATTGCATCATATTATGCTGCAAGTCCCAATATATCTGGTGAGAAAAAGAGAGAGCCAACCCACTTTAAACAAAGGTGGGCCAAGATAAATGAGCTTGTTTGTAAGTTTGTGGGTTCTTTCCAAGCTGCAGTAGGACATGTGTCAAGTGGTATGAATGATGACGATCTGATTAAGCTTGCGCATCAGATATTTGAGGCTGACTACGACAATAAGTTCAACTTGGAGCATGCATGGAGAGCGTTGAGGAATGAGCAGAAGTGGTGTCAAGAGCAGTCCACTAAATCCATTGACAAGAATAAAAGAAGAAAGATAGATTCTGAAGCTTCACAAGCCCATAATGAGTCTCAAGCATCTCAATCTCGTCCTGCTGGTGTTAAGGTAGCCAAGGCAAAACTCAAAAAGCCTGCCACAACTGCGCCACTTGTAGAAGAAGAAGGGCAGGCTGTAGAAAGGATTCAGGCTTTATGGGAGATAAGGCAAAAAGAGTTTGCTTTGAAGCAGCAAGAACATGCCTTCAGAAAGGAACTTACCAACTCGAAGTTGCTTGAATCTCTTTTATCTAAATCAGATCCTCTATCTGAAATTGAGGAAGAACTAAAGAACAAGTTAATTAGGGAGATTTTGCTTTGAATGTCTCTCATGTATTTCTGTCTTTATATTTATGTATATGCTTTTAATTTCTTGCTTGGATTTCTGTCTTTATGTTTATGTTTCAATTTGAAATTGTGGTTGTATTTCTGGTTTATGTTTGCTAAATGAAGTTTATGTTTCAATTTCTTTTATGTCTTTATGTTTCAATTTGATTTGTATCTTTTTGTTTATGTTTCAATTTCTTTCATGTCTTTTAACTTCTGGTTTTTGCAATAACTTGGTATGAATTATGTGCAGGTTCACGTGAAAGGAGAAGAAGAGGACAAGTCTGAATCTGTACTTGGACACCACAAGACTTCTTTGTAACCACAAGTTTCCAGCAAGCTTTTGGACCACTTGATACTCTCTCTTTGGTCACGGACCAAGCATATTTGTTCACTTCTTTGTAACCACAAATATTAAATTGATTTGTACCACAAGTCACAAATGCTTTGTAACCATGTATTATTTGAGAACATTGCCTATAAATATCACAAGTTTCATGTTGCTATGAATTATCTCTTCTCCTCAGTCTACTTTTTCTTACAAACTCACAACAAAAGAAATCCAAATCGTTGAACCACAACCAATTACTTATCTAAAACCAATTCTAAACCATAATTTATTCCATAAGCAAATATCATCTTCTATTTCTTTTCACTTCAATATCTTGTTCTAAACCCAAATCTTTTTCTTCCTAAAAATTATACATACAAAATGGCTTCATCTTCCAATTACAATTTCGAAGAAGCGTTGGACGAAGAATTATCTAATGCTTTATCCAATGCTTTCCAGCAAGCGTTGGATAATTCTTTGGATTCTTACGGTGATCGTCAGCAAGCCGCAAAACCGAGGAAAAAACGAGTCCATATTGAAAGAAATCGAGAAGAAGGACACATCCAGTTATGGAACGATTATTTCGCAGAAAATCCAACTTTCCCTCCTAATCTATTCAGACGCCGTTTTAGAATGAATAAGCCATTATTCATGCGTGTTGTTGATCGCCTCTCCACAATTCCATTCTTTCAACAAAAAAGAGATGCTACAGGAAAAAACGATTTATCTACACTACAGAAGTGTAAAGCAGCAATTCGTATGTTTGCATATGGTTTAGCGGCTGATGTGGTTGACGAATACATGCGGATTGGTGAAACCACTTCGATGAAGTGCATGGAACATTTTGTTGACGGAATTATTTATTGCTTTGGAGATGAGTACTTACGACAACCCATTGCAGAAGATCTTCAACGGCTACTCGTTATTGGAGAGATTCGAGGATTTCCCGGGATGATGGGAAGCATTGATTGTATGCATTGGGAGTGGAAGAATTGTCCTACCTCTTGGAAAGGACAATATACACGTGCCTCTGGAAAACCAACGATCGTTTTAGAGGCTGTAGCTTCCCAAGATCTTTGGATATGGCATGCGTTTTTTGGACCGCCATGTACTTTAAACGATATCAATATTCTAGATCGCTCTCCGGTTTTTGATGACATCTTAAAAGGGCGAGCACCAGCAGTGAATTATACAGTCAACGGGAACGAGTATAATTTGGGTTACTATCTCACGGATGACATTTATCCTAAATGGGCTACTTTTATCCAATCTATTTCACTTCCACAAACTGAGAAAGCATTTTTATTTGCAACCCATCAAGAAGCTTGCCGTAAAGATGTCGAGCGTGCTTTTGGCGTTTTGCAAGCTCGATTTGCCATTGTCAAAAATCCGGCTCTTCTTTGGGATAAGGTAAAAATAGGAAATATTATGCGAGCATGTATAATACTTCACAATATGATAGTAGAAGACGAACGAGATGGGTATACTCTGTTTGATACGACCGAATTCGAACAAGCGGAATCTGCAGGAAGTTCACGGGTGGATTTCACATATTCTACAGATATGCCTTCAAATTTCTTCGGAATGATGACCAATAGAGCTCGAGTTCGTGATCGAGGTATGCATCAACAATTGAAGAATGATTTGGTCGAGCATATATGGACAAAATATTCCAGAAATTAAGTTTAAAACATTTATGTTTTATGTTATTTATGTTATAAATTGTATCTCATGTATGTTTTAATTTTTTTACTTTGTAACAATTATTAAATTTTCTATAATTATAAATTTTATTTTTATATTAATATTTTTTTTTCTAAGAACCACATGTTAAGAGCCTACCATTAATCGCACAAAAATCTTAACTCAAAAATACTATCTCTTAACAATCACTTTTACAAATAAATTACTTAAATATTGCTAAGAGCAAATTCTAAGAACCCACCTATAATCATGCTCTGAAGCAACTCGATAAGCAAAAAACAGAGGAATGTCCGTTGTGATCATCTATAATATTGAGTTATGGCACGAGCGGGACGATGTCTATTATTATATAGACGACGATGATGAATCAGAAAGAATAAAACTTGTCAATCTTGGTTTAATTTCATTGAACCAATTCGAAATTATGTAACTAAAGTCTTTAACTCATACAATTTAACTTTGTCAAGAAGATACATTTCATATTAAACTGAAACAAGATCAGGTTCTCATATCATTCTAGCTTGGCTAAAACCGGTGGGTTAGTTATGAATTCTAGAACTAGTTTGATACCTGCAGAACATGAATCAAGAATGGAAGACACAATCTTTCTCTGCTGTTCTTTGAACTCCATCGCTATTTTAACATCCCAATCCGCGTTTTCTCTGTAAAGCCAGGCGGATTACTAAGTAATTCGCCACTCTGTTTCAGCTTTCGTATAACTTAAATACAACTACTTTTACCTGTCGATAGAATCCGCATCGCCAAGATTTTGCATCATGTCATCGAATGTGGATTGGAGATTCTCGAGTACTCCCATCTCAACTTCCAAGTTCTTCCATAGCTTAAAAGAATCAAGAAAAGAGATAAATATCTAAAGTGTTAAATTCAGAGAGATAGAGATGTAATTATACGAAGGTGATTGAAGATTATATACATCTGTTTCGGAATGATGATCAAGTCCATGAGCTTTGCGCAAGTAGTTCAACAATGGAGTAGGCAAGCCGTAGTGGAAGATGTCGTGATTGCTCGATAGCCAAGTCCCGCGTACCATGTGAGTTGTCCAAGAAAACTCAGTCTCAGTGTCTTCATCATCAATGACATCAAAATCTGCAAGGAAGAGATACAAATTTAGGCAAAAAACATGTAACAAGGTTGAGTGATCTCAGAATGAGGTAGGGTAAGCTACCTAAGGGAATGACATCATACGGATTATCGCCTTTTGGTAGAAATCCGTAAAATGTTAACAGATGCGAACTAGAGTAGTTTCCGTAGCTAAGAAAACATTGTTCCCCTTTGTTGCAAGGCCTTGAGACTGGGAACTTCAAGGAACTCGTCTCAACGCATACTTTTCCATATTTCACTATGTGTGGGTATATCTGCAAACCCGCCAAATTATCAACCCGGAAAGTGATAGGAGTTTTTTAGTATACCAGAAAGAGAGAATAAGCATACCGAATGGTTGAGAAAACCGGCGACAGGAATCAAGCAAGTCTTCAGCTTTCCATCAGGGAATTTGATTTGCATGCTATTTGAGTAATACAACTCGCAAGCCCATAAGTAATGTTCCCATGTATAGTGCTCCGGTGGAAATACATGCCGGTGGTTCGATAAAAGAGGAATCAATTCATCATACCTCTCACGCAAAAGCTGCAGATATACAAACAATGGTCAATGGAATCAAGAACATAATACAGATCACAGAACCCGAAAGAAAAGAGACGAGATCTAGTCACACTTCTTTAGCTTGCATTATTTCATCTAAAAGCAATGTACCATCAAGCTCCATGATTGCATTAACCCCGAAACTCATACCTGCAATGAGAATCAATGTTTGTTAACTCTTTTAAACAAATACTGCTACAAGAATTGCGGATTTAGTTATCCAAACAGTTTTACCAGTACAAAAATTCTCCTGAAGAGAGTCAAAGTATGGTTTGAATTTCGAGTCCAGGTTATGCTTCTCCCTCATGGTCCATAATAGCACCATTGTCTCAGATGTAATCCCATCAATCTTCTCCAATATTGGGTACTGAAGACAAGAGAACACTCATCATATAACATTGATATGATGAAACTGACGCAATCTTGAAATCAGGATGAAAAAAATGATATACCATGTCGGAGTTGAACACGTACTCCTCAGAAATGATACTTGAGATAGGAATCTCTAAAGCAACATCGCCAAATTTCAAGTCTTCACTAGCGATAGCTCCTCGTCCATAGCCATCAATGTCTATCCAAATAAAACACATTGTAATAAACTGAAATCTCTATCCATCATTGTTGAAATTATAACTTCATAACAGAAAAACCGCTAAGCTTACGAGCTATCTGCAATTTGGTTTTGACTCCATTGTCCTGACCCCATTCTACTAATCTGCTTTCCTTTTCACATCTATAGCTATCAAAAACTCTAGCTCTCTCCGTTTCCGCTCCAACAACCTCACTGATTCTACTTTTTACAGCAGCTCGTAGAGCTTCGAAGGTATCGACTTGTGTTTGCATTTCACAAGAAACCGGTATGAGCGAAAGGATCCAGCTGAGAGCTGAGATTTCATTTCTAACACTGTAAATTCCTGCTGAAGTACAAGCATCCTCACCAAAGTAAACTTCCACCTGCATTTCACTCAATCCATCATCTAAGCAACTTCACAAGCATTAGAAAGGTAAGATCCACTGAGGTTCAATGTCTACAACGGCCTTCGATATTTGCTTACCTTATCGAGGTTAACTATTCGTCCAAACTGAAGCAACTTTTCCAATGCAGCATTCAAAAGCTGTTGAGATAATGATCCACTGAGGTTCAATGTTTCCTTTACGCCTACACCTTTGCAACTCAAGAACTTCTACAGACAAAAATCATAAGAAAATTCAACTTTATTTACATAAAACATCAAACAATCAATGAAACATGAGAAAATGTTTAATTTTTTGCCACATGAAAGATCCAATCTTTAGACTACCATGGCAAAAGCTAATGGAGTTGAGTATTAAGATAAAAGAAGAGCAGAGAAATTAGCAAGTTAGACCTTTTTATGGTGATAAAAGGGATCATCTTTGGGAAGTTCTAGACATAAATCACCAGTCTCTGACATGATGATATTCAAAGCACCAACCTTGCAATAACCAGCAACAAGATTATTAACTCGCTACGACAAAAGACACTGTCTTACTGTAGCAGAGAGGTTTCACTAAACCAAGTCTATTATAGAAGGAATAAGGATAATTAGGGTTTCAAGGAAGATAACCATAGAAGGAAGAGTTGAGAAAGCGAAAAAACTTGGCAGTATCAAACCAGTAAGTGAGGCAGCTTCACTGAATCGTGTAACTGAAGAAGAAGAAGAGGGCTCGTCAATACAGGTTTTCCCGGTTTGATTTTTGGTTCAAAACATTGATCCGGTTTGGTTCAAAATAAATAAGTTTTAATTTTTTACAAATCATATCTACTTCTCTACCGGTAAAAATTGGAAGTGATGTATATGCAAAATTGGAAGTGATGTATATGCAAATGGTAGCTAACAACTTTGTATGACATCATTGACATGTCAAAAAATATAAATGTAAGTTTAATACAGAGAGAGCGGGGCACATACAAATGAGAATCTCCTTTGAACCAAAACCAAAAAAGTGTAAAAGAACATGTTTATACATGATCATCAGAACTTAGAATGGTTGGTATATGTATGAGAACTTTCTATCCAAACTGATTTCAGAGATACCCGTGATGATTTCCTTTTTCTCAAAATCGGATTTAATTGATGGCGATGATGAGGAAACCGACTGATACATACATGAGGAAGACGGGGTATAGAGCGAGTGCTTTTCTTCTTGGGTTAACCGCTGCGCTCATGAAGGGGTAAGCAGCCCATGAGCTCCAGGCAAGGGTTACAGACACAACTACCATTTTCAGTATCACATTGTCTTTCAACATGCAGATCACGGCTCCAACGTCTAGCGGAAATAAACAGTAACCTAGAAGGCTCAAGCTTTGGAAGAAGATTATATGTCCACCCTGTTCATGACACAACATGATGTGGTAAGTATGAAATAAAACGAAAACATCTGCACGAGATACAAGGGTGAGAGCAGTAGTGGTTTACCAGGAGAAGCACATTTAGTGTAAGGATCACCGCCCCGGCTGCTAATAGTGCAAATGCAACTGCAAATACCTCGGACTGGAATCACAGGAAAACGGTATAAGACAAAGAGGAATTCCAATAGATAAACAACAGCACTAATTCATTTATGAAGTGCTTTGTGACTTCAAGGAGACAAGATGAAACCTACAATGGCTCAGGCTTTCAAGTCTAGTAAAACGAGTATTCACATGTAAATGAGAATAAACATACATTTGGAAAACAATAAAAAAAACAACAGCACTAATTCATTTATGAAGTGCTTTGTGACTTCAAGGAGACAAGATGAAACCTACAATGGCTCAGGCTTTCAAGTCTAGTAAAACGAGTATTCACATGTAAATGAGAATAAACATACATTTGGAAAACAATAAAAAAAACTGTGTAATAACAACATTTGGACGATGTCAGAAGAGTCAAAACACCGCACGAAAACAGAATAAAAACATGTCTTTTTCAGATATATCATCACCAAAAGTGCATCCAAACAACATAAAAATAAAAGCCATCACTGGCCCTAATGATATAAATTTTGAAATTTTCAGAATCTTCTGAAATTCCAATAACAAACCATTCCTACAGAGAAGTCTATGAAGAATTGGCCAGATCGAGCTACTCAATATCGGTAAAAGCTGTGATTAAATCAGATTCAAATTAAATCCATAATAAGTCCTAGATGCTAATGTCTCAAAATATTGCATCCAAAGCGCTAGTATGTGAGTCAAAATCCTACATGTATTCACAGTAGGAACTATAGCTTAAGAATCAAGTGAGAAGCAATACCACAAGAACAGTCCTGATTTTTCTACATGATAACTCAAAATAGTGCATCCAAAGCTCTAGTTTGTGAGTCAAAATCCTACATGATCCACTGTACAAGGAAGAAACTTTGTACAACCTATAGCCTGAGAATCAAGTGAGAAGCAATACCACAAGAACAGCAATCATAGAGAAACCCTCAGTCCTCGTTTTTTGTCATCGTGTCACATCTATAATCTAACAAATCACAATCAAAGGAACAATCTTAATGCAGTGAAGTCAAATACTATCTTAATCCAATTTTGAAACTTCTCATTTTCTGTAACAGAGACATTCCAAAGAACTCTATCAGATACCCAAAAGCTAAAGTTCGAGATCACATTTTCATCACACAAGCTCAAAGCTGAGTTCTGAGTCCATACAGATTCTAATGATCTGAGAGCTAACCTTCTTAACGGAAGCTGACCATGAAAGAGTCAATCCCAAGAACACAATGAAGAAAAACGGACCCCAAAGATCCCAATCTCTAAGAGCCTTCCCAGGATCTTCTCTATACGGATTAGGAAACACCACAAGCTTCAAATTACTCACAATCCGAGACAGATCTCGTTTCACAGTATCCCACACAGGCTCCGTCAACGTATTAGGCGGAGATCCAAACGCACTCGCTCCTTGGAAATTGCTGGAATTACTTACCGCCGGAAGAGGCGGAGGAACGGGGACAGGTGTCACTTTCTGAGCTGATGACGACGGATGTAGCGGTGGGAGATTCGATTGCATAAACGGAGAAGAAGAAGAAACTGGAATCGACGGTCTGGTTGGGCTCGGTGGACGAGCGGCGAGAACGGTTCCGGGACCTGATTGGACGCTTTCGTTAATCAGATTCTCGATCTCGTCGATGTCTGATTGAGACGATGGATGAAGCGGTACTGTATCGCCTTGTGACATTTTTCTTTCCCAGAGTTTGATTT
Organism: Arabidopsis lyrata subsp. lyrata; assembly: GCF_000004255.2. Lineage (NCBI taxonomy): Eukaryota > Viridiplantae > Streptophyta > Magnoliopsida > Brassicales > Brassicaceae > Arabidopsis > Arabidopsis lyrata. Next base: position 23,692,648 of record NW_003302553.1, read on the forward strand.
TCCCGGGAAAGTGATTTAGGGCAAAAAATTTCTCCGGGAAGAAAGTGATAAAGATCTGAAGAAGACGACGATCACGTGATCAGAGAGATGGAAGAAACGTGCGAAGCGGTGCTCATATGAAACGGTGCCGTTGAGGTGTTTGGTTCTTCCGCAACCATCAACACATGGTTTATGGTTACGGTACGCTTTCTTATAGAGGATTTGTACATGCGTTTATTGATTTAAAATAGTTATTACAAAGACGACTAGAACACAATTATTATATATGAAAATGTATAAAACTAGATTGTTACCCGCGGTACACCGCGGGTTAATTATTTGATTTTTTTTGTTTTTTTATAAACTGATGAATTTGTTGTATATAATATTTTTTGTTGTACATTGCGAGTCACATGCGTTGTAACTAAAAATGAAAATTTTAAGTTGTATTTGTTTTGTTTTGTGTTTAAAATTGTATAATTGTATTTTGATTTGTTAATCCCAGGATTTCACCCGTGATATATTATCCCGTATTAATATCAATCCATATCCGACCCGTCCCACCATATAATCATGTCCCGTAAAATTAAACATCATTTTGTTATTTCTTTTAATAACACTTTTATTTAAAAGACATATAATTCGAGTCAATTTAAAAGTTTGCTTTCAAATAGTTTCTATAATATATATATATATATATATATATATTTCAAATTAGTGTGTGTTTTTAGACCAACCCGTAAAAATATTTTTAAAATGTATATTAAAATACTAAATAATTGTATTTCGATTTGTTAATTTTAAGATTTCACAGTGGTATATTGTCCCGTTTTAGATAATTGTAGAAATTAAGAAAATATCTGAATGACTCAATTCCGGGTCAGAGTAAAAAAAAAAAATACGACCTGATTAAACGCGCAAATTTGTTTTTCAAAAATGTTAATATAGATTGTACACATATTTTTTTCTTCATCGATTGAGTAATATGTCCGTTTTAAAAAATTTGAATCATAGCATATGCAGAAAAAATCGAATTTTTTTATTAAGTATATATATTTTATAATAGTTCAAAATAATATAAATATAAGATCATATAAAAGTAAAATGAGAATCATATATTTATGTTTTAATTAGGTAGAGAGGTTTTAGGAAATTAGTTCAAATTTGTTATATTAGCATTAAATAATCATATTTGATTTCTATATCTATAAAAATTGTAGAGAATATGCCATAAATAAAGAGTTTAGGTATAGTAATTAGTTGAGAAAATATATATTTTTTAGATTTTATTGATTAATTTTCGTTTTTTAATTTTGTCAAAAATAAGGAAAGATCCGATTGAAGATTTCCGGGTCAAAATTAAACAAAATTTGACCCGATTAGGAACCCCAAAAAGTGTTGCAAAAATGTATAGTAGATACAGCAAAAGAGAGATTGACGATGCCTTTCGAAATCTGTTATTGTCTAATTTCATATTTGATTTTTCTTTGTTACGATTGGTATGCAACAACTTGTAGCTGAACTTTCTTTTTGCAAACTGTAACTTTAAATTCGATGTGTCTATAAATAACTCAGAAATGTTCAAACGTTTATTGATGTCTAAAATGTATTGATCTAATTATATTTAGAGTTTTTCCAACTAATCTTTTAACTGATCAATAGATTTCTTGAAGCCAAAGAAAAAAAAAAATTAATTACATTTACATGCAAATTTCATACAAAAAATATTGTTAAAAATCATATAGTCGGAAAATGATCATCATGAATTCATAAATTAGATCTTACCAAAAAAAACTCATAATTATATATTCACAAAAATCCTGTATGCATATTACACATGGGCCGTAATAGTAAACTTTTATGGGCCCCAAATGGGTTTTATAATTTTAGAGCTTGCCGAGATTAGTATAATGAGTAACAACCGTCGTGATTTTGAGCCAAACCCTCGTTGTCGTCGCTGCCAAGTTATGTCTCATTCCTACTCTCTTACTATAGATCGGACAAGTAGAGTACAATTGGAACCAACGGTCGATGCAAACGACGTGGAAACAATGATTACAGTTCGGCAAAATCCTAATTTTGTCTCTGTCGACGAATTCAGAGAGACAAAAAACACATTCGACGCCGTATCTGAAGGCCGGAGGATTGAAGTCTACGACAGGTATTGAACGGAGAACGGATGGTTTAATACCAACTTTTTTCTTAATGATACCATTACAAACCGAAGACAAGAGTTGCCAAAGGTGGAAAACACAAAAACCACCTACGTAACAAAGAAATAGAAAAAATAAAAAAAGATTCGTCAGAGGAACTGCACAAGAATATAAATCAAACGACACAAAAACGGTAAAATCAGAATATATTTCTATGCAATTGCTAGAGTTGTGCATCTTGAAATCCCCAATAATCTGACTTTTTTTTTTTAGGGTCTAAAAAACTTTAGAGAGATTTATAGGTTTATATGCTAGAATTTTGACATGTCAATAAACTTTAGAGAAATTTATTGGTTCATAGATTTTAATAGATTTAAGAAAATCTTACTTTTTAGTACTAAACAATAATAATTATGATTATATATTCACGAAAGCTCTTTTTCATTGCATGCAAGAGAAATTCTCACAATCATACATAACACTTTTACAAACCTTTATTCCCTTTATGTGTTAATTTCATAGACATGTGTATACCTAAAATATTTTTCAGTTTTATTTCTATTTATGTATATCAATTTGCCGACTGGATTTCGACATATGTCAAAATATTTAGGAATATTTATTAGTTCATAAATTTTAATAGATTAAAAAATTTAAACAAAATAATGTCTTATTGAATCATTAATTTTAAAACTCTTATCAAAATCATGTATTATTCAGTCATTAAATTATTGGCTACTCTCCCTTTTTTAAACAAATTTAATATGAATTTTTTTTTATCGATTACAGTTTTTTTTTTTTTTTGACAAAACATACTTGATTTCATTAGATGATAGCAAGTACAAGGTTGAAACAAACATCCAACACATGGTTGGGAACATCAAAGATAGCAACTAGCATTCTAACAAGTGAATGGTAGAGAAAATAAATACGGTAATTCGACGGAAGATCCATACATCGGAGACAAGAACTTGGGAGTAGCTTGCCACAAGCGAGAGAATGGCAAGTCGAAAAAAGTCCACATGAAGATTTCGGGAGATTGATGATTAGTCACGATCCAATAAAAGCATAGTGATGACGTTAAAAAAATGGTTCTTAACCTTAGGTATCACCGGCTTGCTACACACAGACATAGACGGTTACGTAAAAGGGAAGTTGGGGAAATTGGTAGACATTAATATAGGGAACGTTTTCTTTACAAAAAAGTTGTATACGATAAATAAATTTCTTCATTTTTTGGATTGTAGAAAGAAAGTTTGTCAACAAATTTTTCACCTCTTTTGCCACAAATTTTTTCTCATTAAACATATAACCACACAATGAACAAATCACAACAAATGATCTTAACAGAAACCAAAACCCTAAAACTCATTACATGCTTAAGAAAAAATCAGAAAAGAAAAAACTCAAGAGTTTGTGTCCTTGTTCTTAGCAGTGCATTCAACAGGCAAACCCTTAGAGAATCGCTTCTTGTCCTTACAATAATTGTAAACCATAAACTTCTTCTGAACCCATCTAAGAACTTTCTTACTTGAAGAATCCATCCCTCTCTGTGAAAACCACTCGCTACTACTGCTCGAAGAAGAAGACGAGCCACCGGGGCTACAAGGAGAAATAGTTGTGGTTCCATTAACGATGGACCAAACACAAGCATTCTCGGAGTTGTAGTTCATGAAAGAGGCTACGAATGGTCCCTGTGACCAGTTTGTCTTAACCAGCCCTCCCCTCGTGGCCCAATCGTCTGCGTTCCATAGACTACCATACATTCTCATGGGTTGGTTTTTTGGATAAGCCACACCCAATGCTTCCAAATTCTTGAATTCTCTAATTGGCTTCCCATCAATATAGAACCTATTAAGAAATTAAATATATGAACCAAGTAATTGTTCAATGAGATATTAATATGCTGTGATTAGTTTCTGTCACCCCTCTCTATATTTTATTAATTATATCGTTCATAATATAACTAAGATTGATTTAAGAAAATCCATAAAGCTAGCAAAAGAAGTATATTTCAATACATATATTTATCTTACTAGTATTTTCAGTATAAGAGTCATGGATCTAGTGATTTACGATCCAACAATATGATTCGGCAAATTGATCCAAAAACCAATCCGGTTCACTTGGCTTTCTAAAAAAATTGTAGTTATAGTTCACAACACTTTAGTGAACTTATCATTAATTGGATTGTGGTATATATGCTTACACTATGTGACTCGGATTCCATAGAATGGAGTAGTTGTGGAACTCAGCTGTTGGATCGAACCAAAGGTAGAATTGTTGCTCTCTATCACCTTTGCCTTGAGTGTAAACATTAGTGTGAACAATGTATGGATCTCCACTAACATTCCCCAAAAACTCGAAATCTATCTCGTCCCATGTTAATCCTTGAGACTTCAACTATACACCAAAATAAAAACCCCCAAAAAGCTATCATTCAATGTAACATAAGGTAATATATAGATTTATATGTATGCATGTCTAGCTAATTAAGAAGAGCTTACATAGAAGGTGGTCACGGTCCCGGCTGAATTTCCCGGGACAAGTTTGATCTGCATATCGAATTTTCCGTACAAATACTCGGCTTTCGATTGAAACCCTGATCCCGAAGATTGATCAAGAACGAGATTTAGAAGAGTACCATTGCTCAAAATATTTCCTCTACCATCACCCCAGGTTATGTCAATGTCTTGGTTTAAATCTTTAGCGTGTACAACAAGCAATATGTTTAAACAAAGAAAGAGAGATATTGACATAACCAAAAGTGTATGAGAAACCATTTCAAGTCACTTTTGGGAAGTATCTCTACTTGAAGGTTTTAGGTGGGTTTAAGGGGTTGATTTGAGTTTGAGATATTCAGACGGCGATTGGTTGGTGAGTATTTATAAGGCATATATAATGGAGTTTTGATTCCTTAATGATTGATTATTGTTAATTTCAGTCTTTAAGTTTACTTTAATTTTCTTTAAGTTTATTGTTGGTGAGTTAGTATTTAGTGTGGGTAATGTGAGAAACGAAACAGCCTGGAGAGCATATACTACACCAAAGCTATAGTGCGATACATCATAAACATCAACTATTGTTAATGTGTACCATCCTAATCTTAGCCAGCCCAAAATAAACATCTTTATCTATATCGTGGAATTTGTAAAATTTCGACTTTTTGGACGGTACCATTTCATCATATATTATTTTAAAAGGGTAATTTTATGTAAATGTGATTGACCTTACCTCTTGATTGCGTAGACAGACTAATTGGATCTACCAACCAAATATATGATTTATAAATTGTTTACAATCAAATAATAAAACCCCAAACGAATAACTTTTCGTAAGGTAGTGATTCTATGCCAAAACAAAAAAAGGTTTCAAAGAAATAACTCTTTTTTAACTATTTTTTGTTTATCCAATAACATATTGGCCCCTTGGAAGGCTCTTAGAGATACATTACCTTCTTGATAAAGATTTGGATCTTCTTATCTCCTATGATAAGAACCTACAAAAAAAAAGTTCGAAGAAACTATTAGGATGTGATTAATTTAAGAAAACCGTTTGTTTTACATTTAGTCATTTAGAGCTTCCCAACAACTTTAGATTTTGTTTACCAAAAGAAAACTACTTAAGATTTGGCAACCCTTACGAAAAAGCAGCAACATTTATGTATGTAAGATTTTTTTTGGGAATTTAATCTTCTGTTAAACTTTAATTCACATATTATAACGTTTATTTATCCGAACAAATTTGTTTTGAATTGAAGTAACGAGTACCAATAAATTAAAAGGATTGGTCAACAATCAATATGCTCTCTCTTCTTTTCTCATTCTTTTGTGTCTCTCAGAGTTATCAATTTACACAGCACAAACAAAAGAAGTCTTGAAATTCTCTACAACTACTGTTACGTTTTTTTCCCGGCGACCTGAGCTGAACGCAAACAATCTCCCTCTTCTCTACTAATCTCACCGGAAACTAAAAAACTTTCTATCCTCCTCAGACGTCGTTAGACACACAAACACACGTACAATGATACAAACTCACATACCAACTGAAAATGTTGACTAATATGGCATCATCAACATCATGTCACTGCTGCCACTAGCGGTTGACAATGGGCGTTTTCGAGGTACTGGGAGTTCGAGAATGATGAAGAAATAAGACCGTTCTGATTCTCGGATGTATTGAACCTCACCGTTCATGAGCTTTAGAATCTTTCGACATACGCTTAGACCTAATCCTTCAGGGCTTGTCCACCTGCTACTATGGAACATGTCTCGGACTAGCTCTGGAGGCAGACCTTCACCTGGACACGCCATTCTACAAACAACAAATAAAGACATAACAAAGAAACCAAAACATGAACGAAACCCATGTTTTACACTTTTGAGCTGGTTTTCATCAAATTTGAAAAAACTACATTCTGTGTATGCTAATTCTAGGCCTATGGTTCTGACTAGAAGTTCCTGAGTCGACTTAACCGAATCGAAAATCCAAACCGGTCTATATCCAAATAAATAATAAAACGAAATTGATTAAAACCTCTTTTCTTTAAAACGCAAATTCGTAGTCAACCAAACCAAATTCGTATTCTTCATGTACCAAAAAACCGGATAGCACAATTATAGTTACGGATATGAGGAGACAACAGCGGGAACAATGAAATGTACCTGAATTCTGTGCGGATAGCGGTGAATCCATCAGCCGCTTGTTTTGAAACTTGGCTTAAATGGATCTCCACCCACTCTTGAGATGGAGCATACCGGATTATACTCAGCAGAAACTCAGCCAGGAGCTGTTGAATCCTTATCTGGTCTCCAAAAACAACTATTGATTTGATCTCTTCGGGAATGTCACGGATCAGCTGAAGACCTCTGTCCCTTAATAAGAACATCGCTTGGCTTACAATCGCGTTTATGACACTTCCGAGGAAAAACTCCGCCATCTTTAGCTCAAACGAACTGATTAATGCAAAAACAAAATTTGGGATTTGGTCACATTTCATGAAGTAAACAAAACTAGTTTCTAGATAATTCCAACTAAACTCACCCGTCTTCAATGCTTTCAAGATCCATGTCACCGACAATCCTTGAGATCTGTTTCTCGCAAGAAACACTTGTTTCAAGTAACTGCTTCTGGTCCTCGTTCAAGTCTGTGGCCTCCAACAGTGAGTTTGCGAAACGCATACCGCTCAAAGGATTTTTTATCACCTGACAAATATAAGCTAACTCTTTTGCCTTCGTGAAACACTCTGTGTCCTGCCTCCGTTGGACTGCTAAAGCTTGCTGCAGCTCAGGACTCGGGATCTGCAAGAAACAGAATGCCCCAATAACCTTGCCGTCGAGGCTGACCCGCTTGTTTGCAGTCAATAGAGCCTGAACAAACTTCCCATTGCGGTCAAAGAATGGAAAAGGGAACTTATCCGTCTCTTGGCCACCAATCGCATTATGCAATACAATCATGAACTTGGTTAAAGCATCAGGACCCTTTAGCATGCAACAGCTACCAAACACTTCCCCGACAAGCATTTTCCCAATCACTTCACTACGAGACCAACCCGTAAGCTTTTCCATCGCCATGTTCCATTCCAGGCAGCACGTGTTCTCATCAGCAGCAAAAATTGGCGGGATTAGCGGGTTTGGGCTATGGACAATAGCCTTGTAATCTCCTTGTATGTTGATGAACTTATCCATTACTATTTTCTGACCAGTAACGTCCTGTCCAACAAAGCAGACGCCGACAATGTTGTTCAAGTAGTCCTTGCTGAAACAAGCATTCACAACCACAAAAACCGCTTTCCCTTGAAGTTCGGGGCTGAAAGTTTTCAGCTTAACCTCCACATTCTTTTCCTCGTCCCCTGCATTGATTGCCAAATGCAACAAAAAAATCAAATACCCGCGAATTGGTATATACACCGCAGATACAACATAGCTGGAGAACTGAATATACCTCTCAAAGCACGAGAAAGAAGCTTATTGACAGTTTCTTCATTCTCTTTGTATATCAGATCAGAAACCAGAGACTTTCCCATAGCTTCTTCAACTGAGAGACCTGTCAACTCTGCAATCTTAGCGTTCCATCCATTGATGCAGCCTCCGGCATCCACAGCGAATATAGGAACAGTTGCGGTCTCAATGAGCCTAACCATCTCTCTTGCAACTGCACCTAACTCATCAATCCCCTGCTCTCCCGCCATATCCCTACATGGCTGAACCGCACCATCCACAGCTTTAGAGTTCATAGCCGCCTCAGATTCTTTAAAAGAGTCTCTCAGAATAAGCTGGAGCGAGTGTATCGCATCCATTTCCGCAGTTTCCCACGGCTGACTCCTGCTCTTAACGACTTCAAGAAAAGCCTGAAAGGACAAACGAGGATGCATTCGTTGCCCATCATCTTTATCCTCGGGATGATGCTTAGCGCCTCCCCATTTGATTTCTTTCGCAGTGTGAGATCGAAACCAAAAAAGAAAGTCTCTTTTTGTGATATATGCAACTGCCATACCGCACACAGCATCCCCTAACGCAGCTGCATCGGGATACCCCGCATCGCCTAAGCTATCAGTGCTTAATCCAGTTGAATCCGCGTGATTCGCAAGCAACCACTCCACAACATCTTTTATCTGAACTTCACTAGGAGCAACACCCAACGGGTAATACTTCCCGTGGTAAAGAAATGCTGCACCGTCACATTTAACTAAGTCCATGATACTAGGACTCTGTGTAACAATTCCAGCAGGCGAGTCACGCAGAAGCATATCGCATAACAGCGTCTGCGTTCTCAAAACGCGTTTCTCTGACATTTGCAAAGCTAACTGCAATTCCATGTTTAACTGTAAACCAAAAGCCTGCATCAAAAACTCACAAGCATACCTTAGCGGAAACGGTATGCAGCGAGAAGAAGTGTGATGGCAAACGACCAAACCCCAAAGCCTCATCGAGCTTCTCCCACTAGCTACATTGCTCCCATCTTCTTCATTTCCATTTATTATAACCGCCATAGCTAAAGAAGCAATAGATCCCATGTTAGCCATATACTGAGAGTGACAACCATGAGGAGCCCTAAGAGTAGAACCAACCAAGCACATAGATTGAGTTAGCCTATCGTCCTGGACCACAAGAACGGGTTTTGCATTGCAATCTACTATCATTCGGACACGATTCTGCTTAAACAAGAACCGTGACGCTTGAGGAATATCAGTAGCAGGATAATGCAGTCCAATATAAGGCTCTAAATCATCTCGCTTACTCTCAGCTACAACTTCTCCATGCTCATCTTCATGAAACTTATAAACCATAACACGATCATACCCAGTCAAGTCCCTCACACTTTCCACAACAGTATCACACAAAAGCTTAATATCACCACCGGGAAGAGACTGTAACTGCGAAATGGCACGAACCGCGAGTTTCTGCGATTGAACCGCACCAGCAATAGAAAGCGCAGGATCTTCAGTTCTAGCTGGCTCTAGATCAATAACAACACCAACATCAATCCTATGAAGAATGGCGTAAAACGGTTTACCAGTATTCTTGGAATGGATCCAAACAGGATTCAACAAGGTAATCTCTCGAGCAACGAAAGCACGCTCGAGTAAAATCGAGCTCGAAGAAGTGAACAAAGATCTCACATCAGTTCCCATAGCTAGAATCTCAGGTTTCTCAAGAGTAGGAACAGATTGAGGCATAAGCCCTAACATTTCTCTGGCGTTTTCACTGTAACCGATGATTCGGAAACTTGATTCATCGACGGCGATCATACATCCGAAAGGCTGAATGTAACCACCTCGCTGGATTCGAGAGAGATAAGCTGTGATCTGTTGCTCAGGTACAGAGGAACCGTACGTCGTCGTTTTGAGTGATTGTGAGTAGTCGAATGATTTCCCTGATTCGCCGGATTGTTCGAAAACGGCGTGGAGTCTTGCGTCGACGGTGTACTGTTGAATTGCTTTGCTCATTGATTCTCGTGGTCTGAGAGATTTTGTTCCCGACGATTGAGCTTGTTCTCCTCCTCTTCGGTTATTAGTAGTGTGACTTGACGACGGTTCTGCTTCTCCGCCACGACCACTACCGCCGACACCGGAAACCATGGGAATTAGGCCGAATTACCTCGAGATAAGGAGGGATTTAGAGTGGAACATCACCGACCAAAAGTAGTTATCGGAGACGAATTTTGAGAGAGAGATACTGGTAGACCTAAATTCTCAAGAGATTTGAATTTTCTCGAGAAAATTTGGGTTTAGGAAGAAGAAAATTGGGATCGGAGATAAGTGGAGAAACCAATAACTTGAAGAAGCTAAATGGTGTGTCTCTGAGAGAGAGAGAGAACTTAAAAAAATCAGAGAGTGTGTGTTTTTGTTTTTCCTGCGATTTTTTTTTTTTTTGTAGGGAGAGCCGGAAAGGGATTGATTTGGCCCAAGATCACGTGGGCTAATGCTTTATTCTCTCTAGTGGCGCACGTGGTTGCTGGGCCCATTGCGCGTGGGAGGCCCTGGACTTGTCGCATCAATTTCCGATTTCGAATTCGTACGATACAAGTTTGTTTGGTTTTCAATATCTTATCGTGGGTCAAGTGAAGCCAACCAGTTGGTGTCCTCTCTATATAAAATATTGAAATGGTTTAAACACTGATCGTACGTATACTTGTCATTAATTTATTATACTAGATAGATATAATCACATATCGGCCTAAAAAGAGTTCCAAGTAGTCACACGCCGCTCCGATCCATGCATGCAGAATTCGACATACTTCTATTGGACCATGGAATGTTTGATTCAAATGAGGATGACTAGAATAAGCTTCATCTCATATTGTGGAGACTTCATCTCGATGATTGACAATATTTCAGAATGGCCTATTTTTAAAGCGGAACTCGATACTTTTAAGATTTTTTTTTTTTTTTAAAGTTTTCGTAACATTTTTTATTTTAAAAGCGTATGGACGGATTGCTTAACTAAAACACAAGAATTCGTAGTACTTTTTTCATATAAGTTTGTTGGTTCACGATTTTTTCTTTTCCCAATAACTTAATGAAATCGTGTTTTTGTATACATTTACATATAAATTTACTATTTATTGGTTCTAATAATTTCATATAATTTTAAGTAGATATCAGATTAGTTATGTCACTTAAGAACCACGCTCGTATGATACATGGTCCTCTATGGGGAAGTTATTTGACATCTTTGGTGATCGGGGTTGTATAGATCTTGGAATAACAAAGGCAGCCACGGTAGAGGAAGCCCTGAGTACTCACAAAGGAAGACGGCGCCGTGTGGAAAATTAAAATAAGGTTGAAGCTGAAATCGAAAAAATAAGACTAGGGAGAGAAATAGAGGAGGAAGATGTGAACTATGGAGGGAAAACAGGTTTTAAAAGGAAATTCTCTTCAAATGAGACTTGGAAACTCTTGAAAGTAGAGCAACCTATCTGCAGTTGGGCTAAGGGGATCTGGTTCTCCGAAGCTACACCAAAATATGCCTTCATCACGTGGCTTGCAATGCAAGACAGACTAACTACGGGGGCTCGTACGGGGAAGTGGAATGCACAAGTAGACATTTCATGTAAACTCTACGATGAATCGGTAGAAACAAGAAACCACCTCTTCTTCCAGTGCAGCTACTCAAGACAGGTTAGGGAAATATTAGCAAAGGGATTACTTCAAAACATATACACATTGAAGTGGGATCAACTCACGTTGCTCATCTCAAGTGACTCGCTAAAAAGAGAGGCACGTTTGCTTCTGCAGTATGCATTTCAAATCACAGTCCACACGTTATGGAGAGAGAGGAACAATCGACGGCATGGAGAAGACCCTATCACAGCATCGATCATTGGGAAAACCATCGATAAGAACATTCGCAACCGGATCACTCTTCTTCGAAAAACCGGAAACCCAAAGTATGAAGAACTCTTCACATTTTGGCTTTCCTTTAAGATTTAAATTGTTTCAATGTCAAAAACTTAAAAAAGATGCACTTGATGTAACATTGGTTTTTTTATAAATAAATTTAACATTCATTCAAAAAAAAAAAAAAATCCATGTTCATATAAAGAATCATTAGAAATTTTAAATTATCATACATTTTATACACATATATATAAATATATATACATATATATATATTATTTTTTTGAAAACTTGGAAAACAAATAGTTTGAACTATCATATTTGTCTTGGGTCATCTACTCATCTTTAATTATAAATGCAAATTTCTATCGATATTTTTTTATTGTGTTAAATATAACAACAATACCTAGAACGATAGGAAAAGAAAACACAAAAAAAAATAAACGGTTTACGAATAAGAAATGATTTGAGGGATTTAGTTACTCACTGAACACTAATTCTAATACATTTTGCTATAATATATTATGGTAGCTAGTAATTTGTTTGTTATTGAAAAGAGGTGTCAAAGACGACAAAATTAAAAAGTCAATAGTGATTATTCGGTGATAGCAAAACCCATTTTTAACATACAATTATGGTGCTTTGGAAAAGAACATAAAATATATTAAAATAATGATAAAGAGGAAAAAAGCAAAGCAAAAAAAAACATATAAATGTGAATATTCGTGTGCATGGAAAGTTTTAAGGGTCCAATACATAAATGATTTTGAGCCGTTGCCCAGTTTCATGTTTAGTCACTGCTTTTGTCCTTTTCTTTTGCTGAATGACTAATTTCTCAATCTCGTGTTGTTTGTTTTCAAGCTCTATCATAATAATAAGTTCATAACCGACCACTTTTTTGAATACTATTACATAAAAGTAAAACCAACCACCCAAAAAATTGGAAATGATTATATACCAAAAAAAATGATTCCCTAACTTATATACCCACGTAAGATATCAATTTTTTAAGTATTAGACGTCACCAAATTATTGCTAGTGAATGGTAATCGTTGATGCAAAGGGAAAAGAAAACAGAAAAATAAAAAATTGGAGTAAAAAGAAAAGTATAAATATTACCTCTGACGAGATATGATTGGATGTTTACTAATTTAATCATATACCTGTCTGCACCAGAGTCTACTACTTCTTTGGCTAAGAATCGTCCTCAGAGTTTTAAACCAACAGAGAAAAAAAAAAAAGTTTTAAACCAACAATAACTTACCACGTGTCCTGAAATAAAATTCAGCTAAGCCCTTATAAACTACAGAATTACCAAATCACCCTTATAAACCTCCACTAAATTCTTTAGGCTTGGCAACTAATTTCCATAATGTAAGGGTAAAATCGTAATTGTCTATAATTGTCCGTTTGATTACAAAATTCGATCTTCGGCGAGACTTTAGTAGGTTAAAGCCCAAAACCAAGCCCAAGCCCAAACTGAAAACATTATATTGTGCTGATATGAAATCAGAGGGAAAAGGTAAAGTAAATTTCCGATTCGTGAATCCAACAACGACGATGCTCTCCGATCTTCCAAAGGATTTGGCAGAGGAAGTGCTCTCTAAGTTTCCGGTGACATCTCTGAGAAGAGTGCGATTCACTTGCAAGAAATGGAACACTTTATCCAAAGACCGGTCTTTTACAAGGAAGCACATCGATAAAGAAGAAGCAAAGAAGAGGCAGAAGAAGGAGTTTCACGTTGTGATGATGCTCGATTTTAGGGTTTCTTTATTCAGTCTCAATCTTCTCAAACCTAATTGCGTAGAGCGTTTAGGTCAACTTATTAGCCTAGATGATGCTGATCAAGTCGACATTTCTAACATCTTTCACTGCGATGGTTTCTTGCTGTGCACCACCAAAGACATGTCTAGGCTTGTTGTTTGGAACCCTTGTGTTGGGCAAACAATTTGGATCAAACCCAGAAAATCTTTCAACAAATTGGATAGGTACGCTTTGGGTTACGATGTGATGAAGAATCATAAAGTTTTGAGATTTGTGGATCACTGTAACTATAGAACTGAACCCTTACTTCGTGAGTTTGAAATCTATAGTTTTGAGTCTGATTCATGGAAGGTTCTTGATGTGAATCCGGATTGGGAGGTAGATTTTGTTCACCGTGGTTTGTCTGTTGATGGGAACAGTTATTGGTTTGCTAGAGACAAGGTTTCTATATGGGGAGGAGGTCATTCTTATTTCTTGCTGTGTTTTGATTTCACAACGGAGAGATTTGGACCGCGTCTGGCTATGCCTTTTCAGCCTTTCTTTGGTGATACTGTGGCTCTATCTAGTGTTGGGGATAACCAGATTGCGGTGTTGTGTCAGCGGTCTTCTTCTCCGTATACATTGAAGATTTGGATTAGCAGTAAGATTGAACCCAATGCAGTGTCGTGGAACAAGTTGTTCTTAAAGGTTGATATGAAACCTCTCACTGGTGTTTCATTCTCTTATTCGGGTGGGAGTTTCTTCGTTGATGAGGAGAAGAAGGTTGCTGTGGTTCTTGATAAAAAAATTGGTGGTGGATTTGATCCAACTCGAAACATAGCTTATATCATTGGAAAGGAGGGCTACTTCAAGAAAGTTGATCTTGGCGAATCTAGGAACCTAACTTGTTGGCCACTTGGGTGCTCTTATGTTCCCAGCTCTGTGCAAATCAACAAGAAAACAGCCTAATCCAACACGTCTTTGTCTTGAAGATTTTGGTTGTGCCTTTTGGTTGCAACATAGCATTTTGGTTGTGCCTTTGATCTTGTAGATTTTCTTATCTCCCTAGTGGTTATGCCCAGACTTGATTATCTTGATTTTTGATGGAGGACAAAGCTATTTTGAGTACTTTTAATAGCTGTTTTTGTCTGTTGTTAAGCATTTTAGTGTTCATTAAAGACCTTACTTACCAGTTTCCATGGATAAGCACTTGTTTTTGTGTGATCTTGCATAGAATCTTTGAAGTTGTCAAAGGAGCCATAGTTTTTTGTTTATACTCAGTGATACTCGTGACAAAATTGAAATCGGTAAGCATCATTAATAGTTCTGCTGTGATCGGTTTATATATGTTACTGTAGATAGTAAGCATAAGTAGAAACTAGCAATTTTGGGTTTCATTTCTTATCCACCGAAGAAATAAGCAGTTTTTTAAACTTTGAATATTGAAATATACCTCAATGATCTTTATAGAATTCGATGTTCACTGATTGGATTGAGATTCTGTAACACCATCCCTAGAAGCATTGAACAACCGTTGTGAGAAAATAAAGAAACGGGAAAAAGAAGAGCCAAATATAACTAAATTTTTTCCGAAATCTAGGATATTTAGGATATTTTTGTTATTTGCTATAAAATTACAACTAAATATAACTAATATTTTTGGATATGTAATTTTTATTTCCGGTTTTCGGATATCCTTTCGGTTTTCGGTTCGGATCGGGTTCGGTTCGGATAATTCGGATAGGAGAATTCATTATCCGTTCGGATTTTGTGACTATTCGGTTCGGATTCGGTTCCGGATTTTTCGGATTGGTTTCGGATCGGTTTTCGGATTTCGGGTTTTATGCTGAGGCCTAGTCCCAATGGATAAAGTGCTGGTCTATCCCAGCAGAGTCGCAGTTTTATCTTTTGGTTTGGGCCACAAGATATGGGCTTTATATTAAACATTTTTATTGGAGTATTGGATTTGGGATTTTAGAGTCTACTTAAAGCATCTACATCCTTTAGAAACCAAAAAAATCTCTCAAATAAAAAAATTATTAATATTTTATTTAAATTTAGTTATATAATTAAACTATAGTTATAAAAATAAAATTGAACCAATGTATAAGAGACAAATGTCCAATGAATATCTCATAGATTTTTTAAAGTCTCTAAGATACTCTCTTTCTTCGCTTTCTTACTTTTTGATTATTTTTTTTATTCAAGAGTCTATGGCATTGTTCTTTTCAATTAGCACTGAACTTTTGATAAGTTTTAACTCCATCGACCAACTAGCTTGGAAAGAGACGATGAACAATGACCCCAAAGTACTATTTTATTACATGGCTAGCAACAAAAAGACATATTGGCATTAGGAGAAAGTGTTGAAGTTAAGCTTGAGTTAAAACATGTGGTTAAAAGCTAAGCTAGAGTTATTAGAAGATAAAGCTTAAAAGTTTTAGGAGTTATCTAAAACATTGTTAGGAGTTATCTAACAAGTCCTATTTGAGTTAGGAATAGGTCAAAGTGTTTTATATAAATAGAGGTACCAAGTTGTGGTTAACCCTATGAGATTGAGAGCTTTTGTTTGAGTAATTTCTAAGGCATAAATAAAAGAGAGTTATTCTTAAACTTTGTGTTCTTAATCTAAAGTCTTAATTCAATAGAAAGAATGCAAAAATGGAAGGAAAGCTCAAATGTAAACTGTGTCTTTTGTCAGTATTCGGTGGAGACAAGGAAACATTTGTTCTTCTTGTGTCCCTACAATTTAAAGGTGTGGGAGGAACTCATGAAAGGAGTGTTTCTAGACAAGATTTCGGTAGCTTGGGAAGAGGTTTTGAAGCTCAAGACAGATAAAGACCATGACCATACTAGAGCTTTCATCATACAATACGTGTTTCAAAACACGATTCATTCCATATGGCGGGAAAGGAACAACAGGAGACATGGAGAATAGAACCGTCCTCGGCGGGAAAGCTTGTCAAGATGATCGACAAAAACATACGAAACCGGTTTAGCACGCTTACGAGTGGAGGCGATCTGAAGTATGAAGGTGGCATTTTGAGGTGGTTTGAGACAAGAAGAAATCAAGGTTAGGGACAATATTTTACTTATTCTTATGAAAAGTTGCATTTTAATGTAGTAAACAGTGTTTTTTTTTTCTTTTGAATATAATTTAACATTAATTTTTTTTAAAAAATGAACAGTAACCCCATGTCGTTCAAATTCGTCGCCAGAAAAAGCAGCGACACCAGCGACCAGAAAATGATGAATATACTGCTAAAAAGGTTGAGCTTGAAGGTGCCGCTGGAGTAATAAAGAGAGAGAAAAACAACATCTGAAGTGCTCAAGCCCAAAAAAAACCAAGCCCATTGGGCAAATTTGATCCTTGTTTATCAAATAACTATGGCGAGACTTGAATAGGCCTTGTTAACCAAAAAACCGACTTTAATAGGCCTTTGGGCAATACTTTAAAGCCCAAGCCCAAATTGGACACACAACTGGCCAAATAAACCGAACCGAAACCGAAGAAAAAAAACCGAACCGAATTGAACCGAACCAAAAATTTGAAAATAACCGAATGGATACTAAATTCTATAACCGAAATAACCGTAACGAATTGGTACCGAACCGAAATATTTCGGGTACCCGAAATACCCGAAATACAATTATATTTTCAAAATAATTAGTTATTTATAGACCAAATAATTAAAAACACTTGAAAAATATATAAAAATAATAAAAATATTCGAAAATAACCTAAATATATCCAAAAATATCCGAAAATACTCAAAAATAACCGAAATATCCGAAAATATCCTAAGCAAAATAACCGAATGGATACTAAATTTTAAAACCGAAATAACCGGAACCGAAGCAAAACCGAACCGAAATTTCAAAATATCCGAATGGATACTTATTTAAAATCGAAAGAACCGAAATTGAATGGATCCAACCGATAACCGAACGGTTAACCGAAAATCCAGGCCTACACACAACATCTGAACTCTGAAGTGCTCACTGATAAATATCTCTGAAGAAATCAGAGGAAAAGGTAAAGTAAATTTCGATTCGCGAAAACAATTAACGACGATGCTCTCCGAAATTCCTAGGGATTTGGCAGAGGAGGTACTCTCTAAGCTTCCGGTGACATCTCTGAGAGGAGTGCGGTCTACATGCAAAAAGTGGAACACTTTATCGAAAGATCGATCCTTTACAAGGAGGCACATCGGTAAAGAAGAAGCAAAGAAGAAGCAGAGGAAGGAGTTTCATGTTGTGATGATGCTCGATTTTAGGGTTTCTTTATTCAGCCTCAATCTCCTCGATCCTAATCCCATAGAGCGTTTAGGTCAACTTATTAGCCTAGACGATGCTAATCAAGTCGACATATCTAACATCTTTCACTGCGATGGTTTCTTGTTATGCACCATGAAAGATATTTCTAGGCTTGTTGTTTGGAACCCTTGTTCTGGGCAAACAATTTGGATCAAACCCAGAAACTCTTTCAACACATGGGACAGGTATGCTCTGGGTTACGATGTGATGAAGAAACACAAAGTCTTGAGATTTGTGGATCACTACGACTGTAAAAGGAGGCCCCTACTTCGTGAGTTTGAAATCTACAGTTTTGAGTCTGATTCATGGAAGGTTCTTGATGTCAATCCGGACTGGGATATTGAATTTGTTCACCGTGGCTTGTCTCTCCATGGTAACACTTACTGGTTTGCGCGAGACAAGGTTTTTCCACGAGGAGGAGATCATTCTTATTTCTTACTCTGTTATGATTTCACCACCGAGACATTTGGACCGCGTCTGCCTCTGCCTTTTCACCCTTTCTTTGCAGATACTGTGGCTCTATCTAGTGTTGGGGATAACCAGATTGCGGTGTTGTTTCAGCGATGTTCTTCTCCGTATACCTTGAAGATTTGGATTAGCAGCAAGATTGAGCCCAATGCAGTGTCGTGGAAAAAGTCGTTCTTAAAGGTTGATATGAAACCTCTCATGGGTATTTCCTTCTCTTTTACGGGCGGGAGTTTCTTCGTTGACGAGGAGAAGAAGGTGGCTGTGGTTCTTGATAAAAACATTGGTGGTGGATGTGACCCAACTCGAAACATAGCTTACATCATTGGAAAGAAGGGATACTTCAAAAAGGTTGATCGTGGCGAATCTAGGCACCTAACTTGTTGGCCACTTGGGTGCTCTTATGTTCCCAGCTCTGTCCAAATCAACCACAAAACAGCCTAATCTTTGTGTCGTTTTTTTTTATTACTTTGTATCCTGACAATTGTTGGCTTTCCTTGCTTTGTTCATCCTGTTCTCTATTTATTATATGATCCATCGGATTGTGTTTCAGTGTTACTGTTATGTGTGACCTTGTTTGGCTCGTCCAACACGTCTTTGTCTTGTAGATTTTGGTTGCTCCTTTGTCTTGTAGATTCTTTTCTCGTCTCTGGTGGTTGTGGCCACACTTGATTATCAATTGTAACGGTAACTAGTTTGCTAGAGACAAGGTTTTTCCACGAGGAGGAGATCATTCTTATTTCTTGCTGTGTTTTGAATTTGCCAAGGAGAGATTTGGACCGTGTCTGGCTCTGCCTTTTCACCCTTTCTTTGCAGATACTGTGGCTCTATCTAGAGCCCAATGCAGTGTCGTGGAACAAGTTGTTCTTAAGGGTTGATTTGAAACCCTTGGAAAGAAATTCATACTTCCAAGGAAAGACCAACTTTTGGACGTAACTCTCAGCAGCGTATACGACACAAGATAGATCCGAACAATGCCTACTAACATGTATCTCTGTGAGACCGCCTTGGCTTGGATCCACAGAACACACCGGAGAAAGGAGTCCACCTTCTGCTCGAAATCACAACTATACCAAATATTTGAAATCCAAGACGACTCAAACCAAGTTTATAGATCGAAGACCGAACTAAGCAATTGATCGTTACAAGCGTCCATCCAAGGCTTGCATACGAGCATAGCTCCTGTCCAACGATTTTCCAGGTTTAGCCCCTGACAGTATGTCGACGAGACATTCCCAATTCAACTTAAGGCCGAGTCCCAATCCGATCACTTCTATCTCTCCTTCATCCTTGTCTTTAAGACGAAGCAAAGTACAAAGTTGCATAGAAATCTACTAACTAACTAAAATGCGACAAGATTCTTCAATTCATTCGCTTACCTTTTGATCAATCTTATAAAAAACTGTCTGTGTTAACAATTTATTTATAGTGAGGTTGCTTGGACAAAACGCTAAAAGATTCAGTCGATGCACTAAACAAGTTTTCGACATCCAGAAATCCTTCCAACTTATATCATCTAAATTCTCAAATTATAATTTCATGTACAAAAAAATGAAAAGACATTTAAGTTCATTCTCTGATATGCTTACACATTTCTCATGGCTTAACGTGTTCTCTGATGAACGCTTGTACCTGATCTGTTTCTCCTGTTAGTCCAGACGCCTCAGCGACCGTGACTTTGTTCTGGCAATGCGAAAAGGAAAACACTTCTCCTTCAATCCCGAGAGTGAAGTCATTCGCTATATCAGCTGTTGATATTGCGCTCCTCGAAACCCTAAGTTTCTCTCTGCAAAACACACACATTAACAAAAGTATTATCATGAGAGCTTATTATTTTCAGGATTTAGAAACAGATAGAAATCAATCTCACATTTCTTTCTCCATCTGCTTGCGGATGAACTCTTTGGTGTGTGCAGTTACTTTATCTGTCTTGTTACAGCAAAGCAGAACCGGGATCTTATTCTTAACAACGCTAGTATTTGTCAGAATGTCGTAAAGGTACCTGGAAAAATACAAACCATGTTTAAGTGTCTATCTCTAAGAATCACTTATGCCCAAGAAAATCATCTTTTATGTGGTAATTAATTACTCTGAAGCTACACGAATATTTGGGAGGAACTCCAATGCATCTACTACAAACACAACAGCGGCTGCCCGAGGCAAGTATTCTTCTAGCTTAGATCTAAGCCGAGAGTGTCCAGGAACATCAACAAGATGAACAGGCTTTACTTTTCCTTTCTGTCAAACACAGAGGCAAATATATATCAAGTCCCTTAAACACTTAACATTCTTAAACAAAACCGAAGCAAAGATCATTCTTTACCATAGTGTTTTCATTGTGAAGCACAAAGGTGCCTTCATTTGGTTCCATTGACGTTACAGCACCTTGGTGCGAAGATCCATCTCGTAGCTGTCACAATACATAAAAACGTAAACGAAACCATCTTATAATATGACACAACAACATTCAACAACTCGTTTCTTTAAGCAGCTCTTCAAAAGGAGTAAAACCGTAAAAATACTCACTTGATAGAAGAGCATTGTTTTGCCACTTCCACTTAGCCCAGAGAGGAGTACAGTATTGGACTTTGTACGTCTAAACAAACGAACTGCAGAAATCAGCAAAAGTGTCAACATTAGCAACTATAAATCTCATACCAAAAAAGGAAAAGATCAATGAGAAGAAGAATGTGGTGTTCGCTACTACTTACTAGATAAGAGCCAAATGGTAGCTAATAAGAGAACACCAATAGCAGTATAAAGCTGAGACGGTGGTATTTGTTGAACAAATTCAATTCCTTGTTTCCACCACTGCTCTGTCACAATCTTCAAGTCTTCCAAGTTATCCATTTTCGTGCACCTTCAAAACATAACAATTTACCACAATTAAGCTCAGACAAAATACAATCAAATTGGAGATCAAACCATAACAATTATCAGCTTCTTTTAGGCATTTTAACGAACAGATCTTGTGTAAAGGCTAAGTTTTTCTACAGTTTTCGGTGATAAATTGGCTTAGAAAAAAAGTGAAATTGTCCACCGATCAACGAAGAAAACCTATAAGCAAAAATAAGAAGAGGAATTGAATTGAATGGAAATCTATGTGTAATTGTTCACCGATCATAAAAATGAATGCGAATGAGAGGAATTTTAAAACTCAGATCAAGGAAACAGCGAAAGACTTAGAGAAGATACCCGAAATTTAGGAGGACTCACTGCTGCGAATCAAAGCAGCAGCGACGGTGATGGAGGAGGAGACGACGCCGGCGAAATTGTTGTTGTTTTTGTGAAGACGATCAGAGAATTGGGACTGATAGGGTTTCTTGTATATTTTGTAATTAGCCAAGGGTATTTTGGTCAGACATGCACAAGTTATGGTGAGTCAACCCATTGAATTTAGTACGGTTCTAAATTGAACCAAATTGTACTAATCAAACCAAACTCGATTGGTTCAGGTTTACAGTGATTCGATTTAATTCATAGGTGAAATTTTTAATAGTATCAAAGTTGACCTAAAACAAAATCGGCGGAGGATTCTTCTCTCTCCCTTTCATCTTTCAGAGAGAAAGAAGTTTTTCCATTCATATGTTGCCGGCAATTCTTTTCCGCTTGAGGCGGGTTTCTTGTCTGGCTGCACTAGCTTTCTTAGTGGTGTAGGCTGGCTTTGCTTCCGGCGTAGATGGCTTTACTAGCATCTTCGTCCGGCTTTGTTTCGGCTCTGGTCTCCGGCATCGAACGACTTATATAGCGCTGATGGCTGGCTTTGTTTCTAGTTGTATCACTGCTTATCTCTTCGGCGGTTATAGGCTAGCTTTTGGACCGGTTTGATGAACTGCAGCTTGAAGATTGAAAAGCTGTTTTTTGAAGAAGAAGATGAAGAAGATTAACCGATTTGAATTAAGTGGAGTCATTCTCATCAAGCCAAATTGAAATTTCGCCATAGTTTCTTTGGGCGAAGATTGGGATCTACCGACTACACTAGGTTTCTGGCGATTTCGACCAGAATTGAAGCTCTCCGGCGTTAGAAGATTCTGCCGGTGACGGAAACTCCATCTCCTTTAACTTCTCACGTGTCACCCAACATGTTTTCCAGTTGCCACGTGTCTTTTGTGCTGTCAACAACAGTTTTTTTCTTCGGACTAAAGCTATTAAACTGGGCTTTTGGGCCTTTACCTTGTTTTCTTGGTCTATTTAGTTTGGTCTGTATATTTTATATTTTGCCTGTTACTTTGGCTTGCAGTATGAATAAAAAAACACACTTGCGACCAAAAAAAAAAAAGTTGACCTAAAACATCAATATTGTGACTCTTTTTTTTTTGTGTCCAAACATTAATATTGACAAATATACACTTTTTTTAGAAGTTTTTAAATAGAAGATTACAAGAGTTACTTTCTAGCTCTCATCATAACTTCCTCTGTTGCTTGTGTTTGAGTAATCTCATTAAAAGAGTTGATAACTCAGGAGCAGGTTGAATCAATCTTCATACTACAATTGCTTTTTGAGTCATGAGGGTTGCTAATTAGCTGGTCTTTGCGGAGCGAAACCAAAGTGCATGTAACTAGTAGTATCAGGAAGCTGAGACTGAGACTCTGTTTCGCTGAAAAATCCCGATGACTGAGTGTTAATTCGGTTCACATAAAGAGAAAAAGAATTTAGAGATTGTGGCTAATGAAACCTCTACCTTTAACCGGTTCGTCTGGATACGACTTGGAAATGGAAACTGGTACTATAGAGTAATCTACATTAGCCGTTTTGATTCAAGTTCTTCATAAGTGACTCAGTAACGTGATCCCAACAACTCTCGACCCTGCCTGCACCAACATTCAAACACAAGAAAACCCATCTTTAGTCTTTACACTTGAGAGTTTGTTTTATTGTTACTTTAGTAGACTTGAGTGGTGTTTGCCT
Source organism: Arabidopsis lyrata subsp. lyrata (assembly GCF_000004255.2). NCBI lineage: Eukaryota > Viridiplantae > Streptophyta > Magnoliopsida > Brassicales > Brassicaceae > Arabidopsis > Arabidopsis lyrata. The sequence goes on from NW_003302553.1 coordinate 23,716,055, forward strand.
TTCGAGTTGGTCAATAAAGATTCATAATTGTTAAAAAGAAGGTAGACTTTGAAGTCTAAGTGACTTTGGTGGTTAAAAAAGTTAAGAAGTGCGTGAGCTTGGTTATAAAGAAAAAGAGAATGAATACTTGGCAATTATGTGTGGAGCCAATGTCGCCTTCTCCGTCTTCAGAGTTCAGACTCGAACAGTAGATACAGCAAAAACCTCTTTTCTTAATCTTTATACTCTGTTTTGAGGACCCAAAACGATCTATTTTGATCCTTCTTAAGCGTTGCAATCTCTCTCAAGAGATTCTTAAACAACGGCTTGTCATTAAAAGAAACTATGTCCCTGAAATGGTTGACGATGCTGGTCGTGTCCGCACTTCCACCTTTTTGCTGTACAAAGCTGCATATCTTTCGGATCAGGACCTCGGGCTGCAACGAACCTACTCTGCTGCTTGAACCCGAAGAAGACGGTAGCTGCTCAAGGCCAACACCAATGGCTTGTTCTCTGCTTCCGCGTATTCTGTTGAGAAGCTCTGCGGAAGATGGTGCTTTGCCTGAAGATAGACCCGCACTGATTCCGTTCTTGATCACTGATGGTTTGTCTCCACTCTGGGTTAACCGGGAATTAACAGTTGATCCAAATCTCCTCCGTACAGATGATGGTGCACCTGCACAACCAGATCTTCCCGTCCATGTGGGCACTGAGATGCTTTCGCGGCTACGCAGCATTCGTGATTCGCGCAATGCTTCTGCAGCTCTTCTTGCCACTTGAGATGCTTGGTGTTCAAGTCTCATCTTCTCTTCCTCATCGTTTGCATTCATAATGGTGTCGTGATTCACAGCACTCTGCGTTAAAAATTGTAGGAGAGTGAAGCGAATAGGAGGAAATTATTGGAGAAGAAGCTTGAATGAGCAATAATCAACGTACTTACATGTATTCCATGTGCGTCAAAGAGACTCTTTAAGATATTTGTCTCTTCATCCATGGCTTCACCAGTTTTATCAGTCGTTTCCACATCTGTTTGCTCCGAGGATCCCTCTGCAGTATTGTGAAGAGCGAGTTGTGTAGCGGATTCAGGTTTTTTATCTGATTGAGCTCCTACGATGTTTATCTCTTCAGCCAGCTGACTGAAAATGTTAGAGGTTTCCGTGGAGGCGTTGCTATCGCCATCATCTTTCAGGATGAAAAGATCTTTCATATCCCGAGCTTTGAAGAATCTTCTCTGTTGTGGATTCTTCAAGATCTTATTGGTGAGAAAATGTTTATAAATCTGTCTATGATATACCTTCTCCTCAATTGTGCCTCGAGTGATCAATCTGTAAACGGTAACATCCTTCTTCTGCCCAATACGCCATGCTCGTTCCCTTGCCTGACCGAAAAAGCAGAAAATTGACTGTTACTTAAGACCATGACGGGTTTTTTGAACACTGAATCTGTGACTTACAAAGCAAAACGTACCTGCATATCATTTGAGGGGTTCCAATCCGGGTCAAAGATAATGACCCTGTTCGCACCAGTCAAATTTGTTCCCAAACCACCCACCTTTGTCGTCAGAACGAAAACAAACACATCATCTGAATTATTAAACTCATCAATTAAAGCCATTCTCTGTTTCACGGGTGTAAGACCATCCATCCTCCGGTAACTATACTCATTTGCAACCAAGAAGCTCTCGAGGATGTCAAGCATTTGCTGAGTCTGTGAAAACAGAAGTACACGGTGTCCTTGCTGCTTCCAGACCTTGAGCACTTCTGCAACAACCTTCATCTTCCCACTGCGTTCCGGGTTCCCATAATCTGGGTTCTGGTGAGAATGTTCTCTCTCAAGTAGATCAGGGTGGTTGCATATCTTACGCATCACATCAATCCCATAAAGCGAATTCCTGTTGCCATCCAAAATCTGTTCTACTTCAGAGCTCGCAAGGAATGCCCTGTAGGTAGATCGCTGCTCTACAGTGAGGCTGCAAAAGAGAACGTGTTCAGTCTTTTTTGTAAGATGTGCGTTCACATCAGCCTTCATACGGCGGAGAAGGTACGGCATGATCAAATCACGAAGAACAACAGCACACCTGCACATTGTCAAGAATTGTTAGAACAAAAACTGTGATGAGTTACCTAAGTGATTCAAAAGAAAGACAAGGTAATTTACCGATAGGCAGTCGACACTTGTAAAGGAGAAGCATTGGCATAGCCACCCACAGTTATGGGAACAGAAAACTCTGCCTCAAACACAGGCAGGACCCCCAGTTTTCCCGGGAAAACAAAATCGAACAAGGACCAGAGTTCTGTTAGTTTATTCTGGATTGGTGCCCCAGTCATAATAATTCGATGGACGGTCTGTAACTGTTTGCACACCAAAGTAATATCAGAATTTGGGTTCCGGATCCGATGGCCTTCGTCCAGTACCGCATAACCCCACTCAATATTGAGTAGCTTCTCACCCTGCAGCCTCAATTGCTCATATGTGGTGATGAGGAGCCCCGACTCAGAATTTAGAACCCGGTTTATCAAAGAATCCCATTTCTTGGTGTTCTTAGACTTTTGCTCATGATCACTATCAACTGAACACTCACTGTCATAATCGCTTTCATTGGCCTTGCCTTGTCCTTTGCCATGCCCAGAATCTTGTGCTGAGTCATGGAGTATTTCCACGTGAAAATCTGGGTACCATTTCTGTGCTTCTCTTCTCCATTGACGCAAGAGTGTAACAGGACATATGATAATACTCGGTTTGTACATCTTACTGAAATGCAAGGATCCGAGAAAAGATAAGACCTGTATAGTTTTACCAAGACCCATCTCGTCCCCGATAATGCCACCAGCCCTTTGGCAATGAAGTTCCCAAAGCCATTGCACCCCAACTCTTTGGTACTCAAAAAGTTTACGAAATATGCATTCAGGAATGTTTAATCCACCTTCAAGCTGTACAGAAGATGTTTCGTTGTCATCTGCATCATCAAAATCAGCTAGCTCTTCTTCCTCACAACTGGAAGTGGTCAAGATTCTCCTTTCATCTCCTGAAACATTGCAACAAGAATCAACATCATAACTTATTGCTTTACATAGACTCAAGTGAGGAAAAAAAGATATGCTTAACGCTGGTAGAAACTGTTGAGACTTATCACTTAAAAGCATTGCATTAATAACATGTAATATCTAAACAGCGGAATATCCAATATCACAGCCTTATCTTTTCAAAAGCATTCGCTCCAATTACTAGCCATGAAATTCAATCAAAGGTGCCAAACAGCAATCTGTAAATACATATAATTGTCAATAGAATCAGTCATACCACTTTCTTGAAGACTAGAGTCTTCACGAGAGATTCGCTTTCTCCATATCTTTTCAGGCAAAGGCCGCTTCTTTTTGCTCTTCTTCCCAGCTTTACTTTTCTTTACTTCATTATCCGGAGAATCAGGCGTCTTGTAAAGCTTTCTTAGCCTTCTAAAAGGAGCAGTGGGCGGTTCAAGCTTTGGCAAGTCTTCTGCATCAAGTAGCTTGGTTGTAGGGCGAGCCTTTGCAGCCAACGACATTGATTGGACAGCTCTATCAATACTGTTGGAGTCCTCACTTTTGTCATTTTCGTCGTCTCCTTCGGGTAGGTTGCGCGAGTTTGACGGTCCAGGTTGTTGAAGTCGGCGTTCAAAACCATCGAGCTTGTGAAACGGAGTTAAAATTCCTTTTCTCACCAATTCATCTCTTTCCTAGACAAGAACACCCTTGAAATTAGTCACTGTCTTTCATATATGAATTTTTCATACCCGCATATAAAGAGCATAATCTCACAGTAATCAGGTCAAATATATATAACCTTTAGAAGACAGCTGAACGTACCGTTTCAACAAAACCTGCTGAAGCAGCATCGAAAACAGCATCAAAATCTGTGTCTTCACGAAATGAAACTACTTTCACCTTCTTCCCTTCTCTTCTACTTGGTTTCTGAGTCTCTTTCAATTTTCTCTTAAGACTAGGCTTCTCCTTCACCAGATCTCGCAGTAGATTATCGTGATCAGCACTACTAGACGCACTCTGACCATGTAGACCAGTAAGTTCCTTTTCAAGTTGAATTTTTCTCTTCTTAAGACTTCTTAAACGGTCTGTGGCAAGGGCATGCTGAAGTGCAGAACCACTATGTAACCCATGAACTTCTGATTCATCATCTTTATTCTTTGAGCCGTTTTCTGCTGCAATCTCGTCCACATGATCAACCGTTGATGCAACAGCATCTATTTCAAACTTCACAGCCCTCAATTTATTCAAAAGCTCGTTCAGGCTGGATGAAAGCAGATTGCTTCCTTCAAGCTTCTCCTCCACACTCCCACCCTCATCGTTATCTAGTTTCTTCGTCGCCTGACAAAGAGTACATACTAATACTTCAGACATGAATGTATTAGGGTTGTACCACTTATAGATAAACACCTTTAGAATTCAAATTCTAAATCCTTTCATAGAATCAACAATGCAGACCAGTAATACCGAATGAGCAAAGATTACCTCATCGAGTATGGACTGTTCTAGATCTTCAGGATTGGCCGATGTGACACCTAAGCTACTCAACAAAAACTGATCCTCCATTGAATAATAAACTCAATTCCTTGATGCAACCACAGCTCCCGTCAGAATCTTCCAAGTTCTCCTTCTTTTTTTGGCTTTTTGCTTCCTCTGCGTCTAACATAACAATTACAACAATGAATCTTCTTCAAACAATAAGCAATAATCTCTTTCAAGCATTTCAACGAACAGATCGTATGCAATCTATATGAGTAAGGGGCTTAATTTTCCTAGAATTCCCGAAACAAATTCGCGAAATAAGTTCAATTTTCTCTTAATTGACGGAAAAATCTCACGAATTCCAGATAAAATCGACCAGGAAACATTAAAACCCATGAGAGAATTGTTAGGTCAGAAATTTTGGAACTCACTGCTCGGCGATGGGCGAAACTGGTTTCTGGTTTCGTCAAAGATGAAAGAATTGTTAATGTGATTAGAGAAATATGTTTTTAATTATATATATACGTTTCTTTTTGTATATAATTATATATATATATATATATATATTACTTTTATTTCTATTTACCAAGTTATTAAATAATAATAGCGATTTTATGCAAGAAAAATGTAAAAAAATTATTCAAAAACGGCGATGAAGGGAACAAAATCTTTCCTTTTTTTTTTTACCGTTTTTAAATTAGAAAATTGTTAACTTTTGCTTCCTTTTTTTTGAAAGAAAACAAACATTATTTTCATGTGTCATTAGAAGATTTCGTTTAATAATTTGAATACTACATACATTAGTTAAAAATTTTGACGAGATAATTACAATTAATGATTGTTACTCTGTTTTCTTGAAGCTATTCTCTTTTATACCAAATCAGAGAGTTCAAGAAGATGAAATTCTCCAGAAAATATTTCTAAATAAGTATTTATCAAACATACCCAAAGGAACACAACATAGAAATTATGCAATAGAACTACATCAGGTTTTTGAGTTCTTGAAAACACTGGTCAAGTAGAGAGATTACATATATAACCACAAACAAACAAGAAGAGAAGAAGAAAGCTCCCTGTACAGCAAAATAAAGCTCCACTAGAAGAAGAAACAAAAACAAAAGACTTCTTTTTCTGGGAAGCTGTTAAAAACCATCATTACAATGAAAACCCTCAGTTTCTGTTTCTTCCTTCTTCTTGAACCTATTCGTCATCATCATCAAGTTGAACAATCTGTGCCCGTCTCTGAGCGGCTTTCCTTCTGATGAAGAAGCCCCATCTCATGGCTGCTTTGATCTTTAGCCATCCTACAACAGCCTTTCCCGAGTTTGAACGGTCCTCTTCGTAATCAGCAATTGCCGTCTGACCAAAAGAATGGAACCCAAACCCATCTTCTCCCATGTTCATTGGAGTTTGCTGGTCACCACCATTCATGCTAAAGAGTCTCAATAGTTGCTGCATATCATCGTTTTCGAGCATTTCGTTACTTCTAGCCCTAATCTCTTCCTCTGATAAAAACCCATCAACTCCTCTGTTGCATGTATTTGACCAATCATTGTAAGAGTTAATTTCAGGAGGAGGTTGAACCAGTTGTTGGTTTTGGGATCCTGTTGCTGGACCCAGCGCCAATCTCACACCACTGTTGCTATTGATCATGCTTTGTGATTCATGAGTGTTGTTAACTAGGTGGTCTTGCGGTGCAAATGAAGAATTTCCAAAGTGCATGTATGTAGTATCAGCTAGCTGAGATTGACCCGGGAAACTTGAAGCCGGACTCTCGTTGTATGCTGAAAAACCCAATGTATGACTGTTAAATTCGGTTCACACCATAAGAAAAAAAAAGACTTGATGATATTTGTGGATACTGAACCTCTACCTTCAACAGTTACGTCTGAATAAGATGTAGACGGTTGGCTTGGAACTGAAACTGGCATAGAATAATCTATAGCATCTGTTTTGCTAACTTGATTGAAGTTCATAAGTGACTTGCTGTCATATTCAATAACCTGATCCCAGTTTTCATAGGCTTTCCTCACCAGTCCATCGACGTAACCCTGCATTATATATAACCTTTTACTATTTTACGAGTATATAATAGAAGAAGCAAGTGTGAATCTATAAGAAGCAGAAGAACCAACAAACATACCTTTTGATTGTCAGAAAGAGAATCAGCAGGATAATACTGCTTTCCCGATATAAGACCACTAAACTCGTATATATTGTTGAAAACAACACCAACTGAGTCCTCGGGATAGTAGACATAAAGCATTTCACTCAAGACACATGTCTTGGAATGCTCTGCAAGCGTCTCCCACATCCTGTTTGACATGCCACTTCCAAGAATCTGAAAATCAGAGTAAGAGTCATCATGACGAATATTTCAACATCTTGCTAAGATACTGAATAGTGAAATCGTGTACTCACAGTCCTTAGTTTCTGAGAGTCTTTGACCATAAGACGCAGGAATTCTTTAACATTGTAGATTCCTGCTTTATTGAGTTTCTTATGGAAAGCCCCGTCCTTCCCAATTTTTTCCAACCTCCAGACCTCATCATCCAAAGCAGGTGGGTAATGTTTCTTGTACACTGTAGAAAAGAACCATTAGGCATAAGAAAAACAAAGATTCAGATACATCAATGACCAATATCATAGGATAGAAATCGAAAAAAAGGAATGCAAGAACTTACACTCTCCACGATGGTCCTTCACGGTAAAAGCTTCTGTCTTTGCCTCGCGTACACGCATCCCCTCACAGTAACCAGAAGAGACCTTTAAACCTAGCCTGAATTTTCTGCATCTTATCCAACTCGAGTTGTCTGTAAAGATAAGTTCCCCTAATGTTCCCACACCTTCTTTCAACGTCACCTGCACATCACCAGTCAAGAGAGGCCTCTTTCCTTGACGTTCTTTCACCAAATGACCCTCAAATTCTTCTCCACTCCAACCTTCATCATCTTCAGTGTTGAAATCACCGTCAAGCACAACAACATCGAGCTTTGCAGAAGCTTCAGGTCCTACTGTTAAAACATGTCCAGTTGTCATATCCAACAATACCACATGGATCGCAGCACCTTGCTCCCCTTCTATCTTCCCTCCAGTAAACAAAGGAACAGACAATCTAGACCTGAACTGCAGCTGCAAATTCCTTCCACCGATACCTTCAATTCGTTTCGGAGACGACCTGTGAACTAAAGCATTAGAAACTACTCCAACCATTAATTCTATCTCCTCCCAGAACTATCATATGATACCTTTCACTAAGTCTTGCAGGTCCAAGTTTCGCCAATGCCCGCTCCACCTCTTCACTTACCTGTTTGACAATACTCACAAGACAAATCAGTAAGCCAGAGAAACCCACAAAGCACCAAAAGACATGTAAACAAGGTGTATTAAGCTTACCACTCGGCGAAGAATCGGTTCCAAAGACGAACAAAGCCTCTGTAAACTATCCATCTTCAAGGCTTCCACAATTACACTGCAACAACATACACAACTTTCTCAAATCCACAGACAATCCTTTTTTCCATTCATAACAACTACAAATCAATTGTAGATTTGACAAGCCAAAATCTATAATCGGAACAAACAAAGTAAAGGGTTTGTTAAAATTACAAACATAAACACAAATTACCTTGCAAGAGCTGGCCTTTTACGCTCAGGCTGTTGCTGCTGCTGCTGATTATCATCTTCATCCAATTTTCTCTTCTCTCTCATACTATTAGTCCTCTCCATATACCTTGTCTGCATTTTTTACGCTACAAGAAGCTTCGATCTACAAAGATCGATGCAAGTAAAACACTTCACCAACTCAGAGAGAGAATCACAAATCCAGCTCTCAAACTCAAAAAGTTCAAAACTTTACCACAACAAATCAAACCCAGCAAGCAAAGCAAGATTTATGATTTCTACTTACGTTTCTTCAAGCAAACGGAAATAGAAGAAACCTGAAAATTCGATTCGAAGGAGAGAGAAAAATACCTCAAAAATGGTGTTTTGGATAGAACTATAGAAGAGAAAGAGAGAGAGATAAAATCAAAAGATCAAAAATTAATTTACTTGAAACACTTGTCTAGTTTTGTGATTAGTCGAGTACTTTGACTAGTTTTAGTAATTAAAGATAATTATCCAGTGCGGACAAGACCACAGTAGGCTTCAATTGCCGCCACTTTGCTGCTCGTTTATTGGATGACATTCTTGAGCCGGCGGCTAGTGTATGTATTTTCGGCACATGCTATATTCTAAAGTTGATAATTAAATAATAATACTTTGTTGTATAAAGTCCAATTATTTGTTATTAAAAAAAAGATTATAATAGTACAAATACATTCATTTCACCAATAGCAAGATTAGGGATAAGATTCAACATGGGTTATATAATACAATAGTATAGATTACATGAATATAAAAAATCTAATTGCAATGAAAAAGTTAAAGATTTAGATATTTCTGTATTTCTATGTTAACTTTTAACAGATTATATTCTAATTGGTCTATTTATATAATTAAACTTCAGTCTACTTGAGCCTGAGAATGGCCAACTCGGTCAGTTCACCAAACAAAGAAAAGTGATACAATTTTTTAATCAAAATAAATTGGTTTTAATGTTTGAGTAAATCTTAGCTAAATCTAAACAGAAGAAATAAATTGAAAAGTTGCAACAAAGATCAGTCGAATTACATAATATGTTGACGAATTTTCAAGCAATTCCAATTTTGATCTATTAAAACAATCTAATACAAAATATTATGCCGTTAAGTAAAGAAAACTCCACATCTTGTAACCAATCCACTAGATTCGATCAAGCTCCTTAATTTCTCAAAGTTGTTACTACATTGCATATTATACGACATTGAAGAAAAGAAGGTATCGTCAAGTACCAATTAAACTGAGGAAGAACTCAACAGATATTTAACATAAGCTTGAAGGTCATCGAAGAATCGAGATCTACGAATCCACGACAGAGCTTATTGAGACAGACATCACTTTCCCCTGTAAACATAGAAAAGGATTGTGTTTCAATCTCTTGTTATGTGACAAATCAAGTTGCTACATCATAAAGAGAAAGGACAAATTAGACGATTGTGTAACTTACGTGTTCATCATCAGAGTTATGTTGTCTCCTTTAAGTAAAATCCTTCCTGAAAATAGGTATTAACACGAGTTATCAAACCATAAGCAAACAAATCAAGACATGTTAGCAAAGAGTGAGTTCATGACAACTGACCAAGTGGTTTCCTAGTGTTCTTCTTGATGCTCACTTCTTCGGCCTCATCCAACACCAGATTCATGTATTCGTCAAAACCCTGCAAAAGGAGAAATTGAAACAAGGATTAATGTAATGATACACCCAAAGTCAAGTAGACAAACTCCAAGTTTAGAACCGATTAGAATGACACAATCACAAATCTCAGGTTCCTCCAAACATAGTTACAACCTAAGAAAAGCTAGAATCTTAACTCAAAGAATAATAAAAGTATAGCTATACAAATTGTAACATGGAACAACAATAGTCAAGTAGACAACTCCAAGATTTAAGTCAATGAGAATGACACCATCACAAATCTCAAGTTTCACCAAATTACTTATAAGCATAGAATCAAACTACGAAAAGCTTGAATGCTAGAATCATAACTCGAAAAGAATAAAAGACTTACAAGCATAGCAACAAATTGAAACAAGGAACACCCAAAATCAAGTAGGCTGCAGGCAACTATAAGTTTTAAGCCAAAGAGAATAACACACTCATACTCAACGTAATAACAGCTAGAATTATGACTCGATAAGAATAAAAGTTTAGCAATACAAATGCAGTCTGAGGCAGGACCAACACCGACCTTAAGAATCAAACTAGTTTCTATTGACAGGCTCTTATCAGTTCTTTGAGCAGTAGTAACAGTGAAACTATCAATGTCAACAATCCTTTTTGATTCTACGGCTGAACTAAATCAATTCACCTATTCAACGTCCAGCAACAAATGCAATAATTCAAACAGAGACTAATGCATTCGATCTCTCCGAGGTTCACATAACAAACACGATTTTCACAAAAATAAAGCTAGGGATCTAATCAATTCATGATAATGGAGCTTCAATAACAACAAATCCATAGCAAAAAAAAGTGTAGAGCAAAAGAATATATGATGATGACTTACAGTGATTCTTCCTTCAATCCTCAAATCTTTCTGCTCGAACAGCCAAATCTGGATCCTAGCTTTCTGCATCACAAATACAAAAGACCAGAACAAATTAGAAGACGAACTAATAACCTAAAACGTCACAGAGAACAATTACGTTAACGAAAACGAAAGCAAACCAGAAGAAATTGAATAACTTACACTTTGAAGAAACCTAAAAATCAAGTTCTGGAGCCGCCGCCACCGGAAAACAAAAAGCAAGATATAAAATTAGGTTTCGATAGAAACAATAAACAGATGAAACAAGGAATCGAAGAAGAAACGTACGATAGGTTGGGTCATAATCCTTTGAACTTTGGTGCTCGCCATGGCTGCCGGAGCTGGAAATCTCTCTGAAGCTTTCAAAATTTCTCTCTGGGAGAAAATCTAAAACCCTAGAAAAAAAAAAAGACAGAGACTTCACTAAATTTGTCTCTCTGCTAATAATAATACGCTCTTTTCAATATTTTTCTTAAACTTAGTTCTCGGTCCTCATAAAACTTCGGAATGTTATTTCAGCCCATAACAAAAATTTTGGCCCAAAATACTTTTTTCCAAAACCAAATTATTAAGATATACGAGTAATGATAATTATTAAAATATTATTGTTTAGAAATTGGTGTTAGTGATAATATGTAATCGTATAAATAAAAACATTTACAGCGGTTTGATCTTTCTAAATTTTTAATTATTGAGGAATAATTTTTATTTAAAATATATAAAAAGAAAAATTGTAACATAAATATAAACTTCTATATAATAACAATATTTGAGAAGTGTTTTTGCTGACGTGTCGGACTCTCGGCTCTTGTTGAGCCCTTGATTTTGCGTAATTACTTAAATACCTTCTATTAAATTAATTTGAATATTAATTAAAATTAAAAAATTAACTGACCCTAAAATATAAAAATTCGATATCTATCTATCTATCTATAATAACAATATTTGAGAAGTGTGGTCGTGAGTCACATACAATTACGTCGGAGAAAGGATTGGTCGTGTCTTCTTATTTTCTCTTCCTTTTCCGTGTTTTTTTTTTTCCTTTTTGGTTCTTTTTTTTCAACAAAAGATGTGTCTCATAATTAATCGTTTAATTATATTTTTGATATATTAATGGTAAATTTATGTAACAATATTTGAGAAGTGTTTTTGCTGACGTGTCGGACTCTCGGCTCTTGTTGAGCCCTTGATTTTGCGTAATTACTTAAATACCTTCTATTAAATTAATTCGAATATTAATTAAAATTAAAAAATTAACTGACCCTAAAATATAAAAATTCGATATCTATCTATCTATCTATAATAACAATATTTGAGCAGTGTGGTCGTGAGTCACATACAATTACGTCGGAGAAAGGATTGGTCGTGTCTTCTTATTTTCTCTTCCTTTTCCGTGTTTTTTTTTTCCTTTTTGGTTCTTTTTTTTCAACAAAAGATGTGTCTCATAATTAATCGTTTAATTATATTTTTGATATATTAATGGTAAATTTATGTTGTGATAATTACGAGCCAATTGTTTTTAAAAGTAAAGTTAAGCCCTTGATTTTGCGTAATTACTTAAATACCTTCTATTAAATTAATTCGAATATTAATTAAAATTAAAAAATTAACTGACCCTAAAATATAAAAATTCGATATATTTTACATTTAAAAAAATAGTAATATTCTTAAACACGAAAAAATGAAAAAAATAAATAAATTTGGATCAAATGTAGTTTACATACTTTTTTTATGACGGTTTATCGTTCGACCAAGAACATCCAATGATTAATCTCCACCAATCTAATCATGGTCGTGAGTCACATACAATTACGTCGGAGAAAGGATTGGTCGTGTCTTCTTATTTTCTCTTCCTTTTCCGTGTTTTTTTTTTCCTTTTTGGTTCTTTTTTTTTTCAACAAAAGATGTGTCATAATTAATCGTTTAATTATATTTTTGATATATTAATGGTAAATTTATGTTGTGATAATTACGAGCCAATTTTTTTTAAAGGTAAAATTTACTTTTCTAAAATATATAGATATTGCCGATAATATCAAAACAACTATCATATATTCTTTAAATTCACAAATCTGATAAAATAAAAGAAACTTTCTTTTATATTTTATACCGATAATGATGGTGTATCTAAATAAATGTCAAATCTCTACAATAATTATTTGAGAAGTAGAAACGCACCATATTGAAAGTTAGGGCATTGGAGGCCTGTGGTTAAAAGTTGGAATGATTTGTCCTAAACACCCTTAATGAATTGTTCTTCTCGAAATTTCTTCTTTTTCGTAATTAGGGGTATATAAGTCTAATCGTGTGTTGATCTCTATACTAATGTCCTAAACACCCTCGATTTCGAAATTTTTTGTTCTTAATTGTTAGGGGTATATAAGTCTAATCGTGTTTTGAGATGATTAGTCTTAATCACCCTTAATGAATACACTATCAAATCCAGTTTTCTATTTTTTGGTGAGGGTAAAACAATAAAATCGTGTGAATTTTATTAAAATATAGAATATTTCGTTTTTTAATATTAAAATATAGAATATTTCGTTTTTTAATATTAAAATATGGAATATTTCGTTTTTTAATTTTTATAAAAAGTTAAGATAGATATTAAAATATCTTACGAATATTTGTATCAAGAAATTTTCCAATTTTAAAAAATAAATTTTTAGAGATAATTATGACAGTGTGCCCTAGATTTTAAGCTATAAATATAGAGCCGCAGCCACACCATTAGAACTCAGATTCGTTAGCCTAAACATATCGTTTTGATATTATAGCTTTTTTTTTTGTTGCTTTGGTTCTTTTATGGATCGATTTTTTTATTTTGCGTTATTATTTTTTACTTTTTCTTGAGGTTATATTTGTATTGTTATTATCTTGGTCTATGAATTATTAAGATTGTTATTGTTTTGCTGATTTGTATCGTGTGAATTATGTTTTAGGTAACCGCTCATGGGAGTTTCTATCAAGAGATTGAATGAACGAGTTGATGAAGACATGCCTCTTCATTAAATTCATTAACAAACTTTTTACATCAATCGTGAGTCCTCTTTAATTTTAGTTAGCGCTTCTCTTATGTCTCTTTGTAAATTACTTACAATTTTATAATTTGTGTTGGTTTAATTATTGATAGTTGTCTCTCATCAGATCTGATGTAAAATAATTTTTTACCATGCACTACATAACGAAATATTTTTTTTTTGTCAACGTTACTCATAGTTTTTGTGTTTTTGAAGGCGGAGCATTGCGCTGATGCGGAAGTGATTTACAAGTTTTTGGAGGTCAATGAGATTGATAAGGTATATTATAATCGACTATGTTTTAGATTTTTTTTGTTTTTTCTTTTTATTTTGTATATTGGTTGTTGATTATTTTCTTTGATTATTTGTGTGATTGAGACCTTTTTTTTATATAGAATATTTGTTATTCGTAGAAATAATTATGTCGTGTTATTATATGAAAGATTTGATAAATTATTGGAACTATGTTGGTCAAGGTTCTCGAAGAACTCATCTCTACGTTTAAATCGATCTGATATAAACATGTATTTTTGTATATTAATATTTCTTAATTTTATGAGTTTTTTTTTATTATTAGATGACTACGAGAAGGTAATCTCTAATCTACTATTTTTATTTGTATTTTGTTATGAATTATTTATATGCTTTCTTTTGTTTTTTAGAAACTCTAACATTAATTTGCTTTCTAAAACATATTGAGTCTATTTTGAAGCTCGGGAAAAACAGAGTTCTCTAAAACGATATCGGTCGAGATTGCATAGGTATGTCTATCGTGATGAAATTGTTAAATAGATACTGGGCTTCTAAGCAATTCTATCACTTTGAATCCTTGTAATCGTGAGAGAAAAGTTTAGGGTTTGATTGTTTCAGTTTTGATTAGTGAATTGAAAGATGCCGCAATTTCCACATATGATTTTTACGTTCAATCATAATTTGGATGTGTGGAAATTAATACTTGAATCGATGGAGAGAAGATTACAACTGACGTGTGAGTTAATTTGTGTATTTTATGGTACATGTTTTCGTCATGGATCAAAAAGTTCAATCCCATCTTTATAGGAGTTAGGCTTTCATCTAACCTCTTTTATATTTGATAGATTGTTTGTTGTGTTATTTTTTTAATTTTAGATTCAAATATATATTTTTTAATTTCAGTTTTAGGCGACTAAAGGATTGAATATGCTATGAATATGTAATTTTATATTCTTTTGTTTATTTAATTGCCATTAACCTATTTTGACTTTAATTTATATGTTTTATTATGAGAGATAGGAAAAATAGCTATCCTATTTTGACTTTAATTTATATGTTTTATTATGAGAGATAGGAAAAATAGCTGATCAGTGATTTTTGGTTGTCGGAGACTTTGATCCGAATGAGCGACGGTGATGAAAATATGAGTGGTGGATAGAGACGCAAGGGATCGGTGAAGTTGTTTAATACACACAAGGGGTTTGGTTTCATCACACCAGACGACGGTGGTGAGTGGTGACGATCTCTTCGTTCACCAGTCCATTAGCTCTGAAAAATTTCGTAGCCTTGCCGTTGATGAAGCTGTTGAGTTCAAGGTTGAGGTTGACAACGCCAGTCGTCTGAAGACTGTTGAAGTTTCTGGACCCGAGGGTGCTCCTGTTCAGTGAAATAACGGCGGTTCATCTGGTGGATGTGGTGGTTTTGGCTGTGGAGGTGAGGACGTTGTTGGTGTCGGATCCCGCACCAGAAGTCCGCGACCAACCAAAGATTGCCACGTAGTCAAAATAATGGCCCATAAAGGACGAAGCCCAATGGACCCATGAGTCGAAGGAAAGGTCGAAGTGGTCGTCACCACTTCGAGAATCCGAAGTGAATGCACTATGACACAAGCTCGAAGTAGAAGACACGGGTAAGTCGGTTCAAGGACACTTGGGCCAAAAAGGCGAGGCCCGTGAAGATCAGAGTCAACTCAAATTCAAACGTTGAGCATTGAAGTCAAAGAATCAAAACGGACACATTTAAGAAGGAATAATTGTACTTAATTACTCATTTTAATGTCGTTTCCCTATGTATAAATATAGAGGTCAATGGCTATGTAAAAGGGGACCCTTCCTCTAGAGAGAAAAAGAATATAGCAATTTTCGTAACAATTCACAAGTTTTTATACATTCATTTTTGTCCTTCAAGAATAATCTTTCCCACCTAATAGAATACTTGAGTGTGTGAATCCGACATCCACATTTTGGCGCCGTCTGTGGGGATATTAGGTTCTTGAGTGGTCAGATTTTTTCTTTATCACACTTCCGAGATAAGCAACAATGTCCGGAGGAGACGCCGCTGAGACATCATTGGCCGAAACCCTCAAAGCTATGCAGCAAACCATGTCGGACATATCACAAAAGTTCTCGGATGTGGAAAAGGCCGTCGATACGTTGCAAACATCCCAGGTATCTCTTAGTCAAAACGTCAATACTATACAAACTCGTGTTCGCTCTTTAAGTGCAGGAGGTGGGAATCCGAAGAGGGATATTCAACTCGCCAAGTTCCGCTGCACGAAATGAAACCAGCGGACAAACAACCCCCGGTGCTACTAATAATGTAGCTCAGACGTTGGAGGAAGAGACGCAGCTCGGGGATGAAGAACAACTTGCAGCTCAGTATGAGCAGGAGAACCTCGACCAGTTCAAGACCATGAAGAAGGTTAGCCAGGAATTAAAAGAAATGAAATCAAAATTTCATCAAGCTACAAGTTCAGAGCCAGACATCAATCGAGTCATTGAAGAAGCTAGGCGAACACCTTTCATCTCGCGAATTGCGAGTTTGAGGATCAAAGATTCCCGGAAACTCAAATTGGACCCTTACAGCGGATTGGAGGATCCAAAAAGCTATCTCGCGGCTTTTCTGATCGCTGCAGGAAGAGTCGAATTGGATGAAGCTGATGAGGACGCAGGCTATTGCAAGCTGTTTTCGGAGAATCTATGTGGCCAAGCTCTAATGTGGTTCACCCAATTAGAGCCGGGTTCGATCAGCAATTTCGACGAACTATCGGCCGTATTCTTAAAGCAATACTCCATCCTTATGGATAAAAGCGTTTCGGATGCCGATCTTTGGAACTTAACGCAAGGATCTAATGAGTCACTTCGAGTTTTCATCACCAAATTCAAAGGAGTGCTGTCAAAACTCCCAAGAATCTCACAGCAATCAGCTTTATCTGCCTTACGAAAAGGATTGCGACATGATTCAAGGTTTAAAGAAGACTTAATACTTCATAAACCAGACACAATTCAGGATGCACTCTTCCGCGCGAACAACTGGATAGAGGTAGAGGACGAAAAAGAAAGTTTTGCCAAAAGGAATAAACAAGAAAAGTCGGCAATCACCGTCCCTACCAGGAAGTTCGAGCCTAGGGAGAGCAAGGGACCAAAGAAGTTTGGGTCGCAACCCTTCAACAATACCGTCGGGAAGCAATTCCAAGGGAAAGGAAGATCAAACACTTGGGTCCGTGATGAAAGTCTATATTGCGACATTCATAAAGTAACCGGACATTTAACCAAGGATTGCAGCGTTCTTAAAAAGCACCTCGCAGAGCTTTGGGCTAGTGGCGATCTTTCTAAATTCGATATAAAAGATTTTGTGAAGGAATACCACGAAGCAAAGGAAAACTCCAAAGATCAAGATTCCAAAAGACCAAGGTTATCCAACGAGGAAGAACCAAGAAGATCGAAGGGTAAGATCAATGTGATTCTAGGAGGTTCCAGATTTTGCGGAGATTCAATAAGTTCCATCAAAAAGCATAGACGAAATGTCTTACTCAAAGCAAGCTTGAGCGAAGAAATTGATTTTCAAGGTGCCTCAATATCATTTAACGAAGAAGAAACACGGCATCTCGAAAGACCGCACGATGATGCTCTAGTCATTACTCTTGATGTCGCTAACTTCGAAGTATCAAGGATCCTTATAGATACAGGCAGTTCGGTCGACTTGATCTTTTTAAGTACTCTAGAAAAAATGGGAATCAGCCGAGGAGACATAGTAGGACCCCCATCTCCGTTAGTTGCGTTCACAAGCGAGTCAGCCATGTCTCTCGGAACAATCAAGCTACCGGTCCTTGCCAAGAAGGTATCGAAGATCGTGGACTTTGTTGTCTTCGATAAGCCCGCAGCTTACAATATTATCCTCGGGACTCCCTGGATTTATCGAATGAAAGCAGTCCCCTCTACATATCATCAATGTATCAAATTTCCAACATCAAATGGGGTGGAAACAATTCGGGGAGATCAAGAAGCTTCACGGACGTGTTACTTAGCTAGCCACCGTTTGAAGATCCAATAGCAATTAACAAAGCCCGCAAAAGAAGGACTAAGGCAGAAATTTCCTAGTGGGCAGGAAAAAGAGGATGTGGTAGTCGAAGTGGTATTGGAAGAAGACAAACCAGATCGGAAAATTCGAATTGGAGCGACTTTGACTGGCCCAATAAAAGAAGCTTTGATCGAACTCTTAAGGAAAAACAAAGCATCATTTGCATGGTCAGCAGCGGACATGCCTGGCATAAATCCGAGTGTAATTTGTCATGAACTAAACGTGGATCCAAGCTTCAAACCGGTGAAACAAAAAAGAAGAAAGCTCGGAGTGGAGCGAGCCAAAATAGTAAATGACGAAGTAGATAAACTTTTGAAGATAGGATCCATAAGAGAAGTGCAATACCCGGAATGGATAGCAAACACTGTCGTCGTCAAAAAGAAAAATGGGAAAGATAGGGTTTGCATCGATTTCACAGACCTAAATAAAGCATGTCCCAAAGATAGTTTCCCGCTCCCACATATAGATCGCCTTGTAGAGTCCACCGCTGGGAACGAGCTGTTAACATTCATGGACACTTTTTCGGGTTATAATCAAATAATGATGAACCCCGAAGATCAAGAAAAGACGTCATTCATCACTGATAGAGGTATCTATTGTTACAAGGTAATGCCTTTTGGTTTGAAAAATGCAGGAGCAACTTACCAACGGTTGGTTAACAAGATGTTCCATAATCATCTCGGGAAAACAATGGAAGTCTACATAGATGATATGTTGGTTAAGTCATTAAAGAAAGAGGATCACGTTAAGCATTTAGAGAAATGTTTTGATATTCTCAATAAATATCAAATGAAGCTGAACCCGGCAAAGTGCACATTTGGAGTCCCATCTGGAGAATTTCTTGGCTATATCGTAACAGAAAGAGGGATTAAAGCCAATCCAAATCAAATTAACGCCTTTCTAAATATGCCGTCTCCGAGAAACTTCAAAGAAGTACAACGGTTGACGGGGCGGATTGCGGCTTTAAATCGTTTTGTCTCAAGATCAACAGATAAATCGTTACCCTTCTACCAAATTCTAAAAGGGAACAAAGGATTCCTTTGGGATGAGAAGTGTGAGGAAGCTTTTGGGCAGCTTAAGGCATACTTAACCACTCCACCTATACTGTCCAAACCAGAAGTGGATGAAAAACTTTACTTGTACGTATCAGTTTCAGACCACACGGTTAGTGGAGTCTTGGTTCGGGAAGACCGTGGGGAGCAGAAGCCAATTTACTACGTGAGCAAGTCAATGACGGATCCAGAAACCAGATACACAATGATGGAAAAGCTTGCACTCGCGGTGGTAACTTCAGCTCGGAAGCTGCGTCCATATTTTCAGTCCCATCCGGTCGAAGTATTAACTAACCAACCACTCAGAACAATACTTCATAGTCCAAGTCAGTCCGGACGTTTGGCGAAATGGGCGGTGGAATTAAGCGAGTACGACATAGAGTTCAAAAGCCGGATCAGTATGAAGGCTCAGGTCTTAGCAGACTTCCTGACCGAACTACCAATACCTGGAACGACAGAGCAATCGGAGAACCAAACTTGGAAATTACACGTGGACGGGTCTTCAACAAAACAAGGATCCGGAGTGGGAATCAAGTTGGAATCTCCAACATCAGAAATTCTAGAACAATCATTCCGATTGTTATTCAATGCCTCCAACAACGAGGCAGAATACGAAGCCCTTATTGCCGGACTTCGACTAGCACAAGGAGTTGGAGCTAAGGAAATTATGGCTTATTGCGATTCGCAATTAGTAGTTAACCAATTTAATGGAGACTATGAGGCCAAAGATTCAAGAATGGAAGCGTACCTCGAAGTGGTGAAGGATCTATCTAAAAATTTCTCGAAATTTGAATTAATCCGCATACCTCGGGGAGAGAATACAACTGCGGATGCACTTGCCGCATTGGCGTCAACGTCAGATCCTGAGTTAAAGAGAGTTATTCCAGTAGAATGCATCTCGGAGCGAAGTATTCAAGACAGCAAGGAAACCCTCGTCGTTACAAGGTCTCGAGCAGCGGCACGCGACCGTGGCGAACCACAGATCGAGCCGCCACCCAACAAACGCAGGAAGTCAAGGGGATCGAATGCATCTAACAAGGAACCCGTTGTCTTAGCTGAAGAAGTGGTTCCAGAAAAAATGTTAGAAACCGAGCCATTAATCGAGGAGGATATTCTTGAACCAAACGAGCATCCCGAACCAGAGCCACGAATATTTCACAAAGTTGGCCAAATTCCGGCTAAAGACTGGGGGGCTGACTGGAGGGAGCCAATAAAGCACTACATCATGACGGGTGAGCTCCCAAAGAATAAATGGCAAGCCAGGAAAATGAAAGTCGTTAGCGCGAAATTTTGTCTGTCAAAGGATGCGTTATATAGACGAGGTGTCAGTGACCCTTACCTATTATGCATTTTTGGGCCCGAAGTCGAAATCATCATGAGTGAGGTGCATGAAGGATTATGTGGGAGTCATTCATCAGGAAGAGCTATGGCTTTTAAAGTTAAAAGAATGGGGTATTTTTGGCCCACTATGATCACAGATTGTGTTAAGTTCGCCCAAAGATGCAAGCGATGCCAACTCCATGCACCATTGATCCATCAACCGTCGGAGTTATTCTCCTCCATTTCCGCCCCATACCCGTTTATGAGGTGGTCAATGGACATCATTGGACCATTGCACAAATCAACTCGAGGTGTACAATACCTTCTAGTCCTTACGGACTACTTTTCGAAATGGATTGAAGCTGAGGCGTATGTTGGTATCAAGGATTCGGCGGTGAAGACCTTTATTTGGAAAAACATTATATGTCGACATGGAGTTCCGTACGAAATAGTCACCGATAATGGACCACAATTCATTTCACACGAGTTTGATGCCTTTTGTGCAGACTGGGGAATCAAAGTTAGTTATTCTACTCCACGATATCCGTAAGGAAACGGTCAAGCTGAAGCCGCAAACAAGACAATATTAAGCAACCTCAAGAAACGCTTAAGTCATCTGAAGGGAGGATGGTATGAAGAACTCCAGCCCGTCCTATGGGCTTATCGTACAACCCCTAGGCGACCTACAGGAGAAACTCCATTCTCTTTGGTTTACGGCATGGAGGCGGTAGTACCAGCTGAACTCAATGTGCCCGGACTTCGCCGAACAGAAGCACCATTAAATGAGGAAGAAAATTCAGCAATGCTTAATGATTCACTAGATACCATAAATGAAAGGCGTGATCAAGCTCTAATTCGGATCCAGAATTACCAACAGGCAGCAGCCCGGTATTACAATTCTAAGGTTAAAAGTAGGCCGTTCTTCGTGGGAGATTATGTATTAAGGCGCGTCTTTGACAACAGAAAAGAAGAAGGTGCCGGTAAACTCGGAATTAATTGGGAAGGACCTTACATTATTACCGAGGTGGTTCGAAACGGTGTTTACAGGTTGAAAGATTTAGAAGACAATCCAGTCAAGCGACCTTGGAATGTGATCAACCTAAAGAAATTTTATGTTTAAAGCTACATGCATTGTTCATGAACTACGGTGTGGCTTGATCCCGAGATAGGTACGTAGGCAGCTCAAAAACGAGTTCAGCTATTAATAAAATTTGTTTTATTTCTTTATTAAAGGAAAAAGTTTTGACTGTGCGAACAAGTGAAGCAAATAGAAGGTTCGGCTAAAGCGAACATACAAAAGATTGGAAATAGAACGTTATTTAAAAAAACGGAATGTCCTTCATCGTACACTTCGGATTATGGAAATCTTGTTGATGAGCAGAACACTTCAACTCCTTGACCAGCAAGATCGAGGATCGGCATCATGCAGTCCGGAATTCGAGCAAAGTCAGAAATTCCAAGCTCAATCCACTCTCCGGGGTGAGATTCAAGGATGTGAAGACTTCTTGACACTGTAGTAAGCCTGCGTTGCATCCGGTTAATCCTCTTCCGAAGTCTCCTCTTTTCCGACGTAAGCTTCCGGTGTTGAAGCTCGAGCGCCTCTATGAACGCCGTCGCCGTTCCTTGGTCTCTGATTGGGAGATCCCTGATCAAAGCACATGGGGCTCGGATTTGAGATCTCAAGAAGCCGCGAAGTGGAGGAGGCTGCCTGTTGGGCTCATTTGGAACATCTTCATTCATCATTCCGATTCTGGAGAAGTCGGGCATAGATTCTGAACAGCGTAGATTGAACTCCATACCTGCTAAAATAAAAAAAAAAAGAGAGTGGTGAGGAGTAAAGGGGAATTGAACCTATAATTTATAGGAACCCCATATCCCTAGCAAGCTGCGGATTCTATCCAAGGAATGGAATGATTCGCGGAGAGATTTATGCCCTCGAACGGATCCTGCATTAAAAGACGCATCTCCAAGAATATTTGGAAAGAAAGGAAAGTAGCAAATATTTCCATAAATAAAAAGGGGCCGAAGCCCATTACGAGTTTTAAAAAAAAAAAAAAAAAAAAAAAAAAAAAAAAAAAAAGAAGAAGTGAAGAAATTAAAGAACATTTATGGGAGAGGCTCAGGAACATGCTCCTTCATCGCAGGTTTAGTCTTCGAAGTGGACGCCTTGTTTTTGGCATCCACTTCGGAACGATCCCGAACGCGTTTCCGGCAGTTGCTGGCCTCCTCCTCCAAGTCCTCTTCCTCTTCACTGTCGGATGGAACGGCGAAGACAGGGGCGTTCACGGGACCCGGGACTCCTCTAGCACGGAGATACATCCGAAGCATCTTCGGGATCTCAGCAACGGAATCGAAGTTCCGCCACTCCCATTGAAAGGGATCACTCTCCAAAGCCCGTATCTTCCTTTCCACCCGAGCGATGCGAGCCTCGAGCGTCTGCCTTTTGAGTCCCAGCCGCTGCCTCTCTTCACACAAGCGACGGTGCTTGTCGGTGACCTAGCATAAAAATGAGTGAATAAGAAGAAACAAGAAGTTTTAAATCAAAAACTTTAATATTTACCTTGTCAATAAAATCGCAAGCCTCTTTCTTCTCCTTCGGAGGAAAGTGAAAGACGGCGTGAGGGAAGAGAACGCCGGCCGGTTCAAAGCCGTCGCCAGATAAGAAGAGTGGACTGCCGGGATCAACGGGGGCTACTGTTTCGTTTTCCATTCTTAAAATATTTCTCAAGTAAGATTCTAGAGTCATGTTTAATAAAGCCTAGAGGTAGGTAAGCCTTTATTTATAATGATTTAGGGTTTGTCTTGGAACCATAAATCCATTAATGGTAGCGTTTCCGAGTGGGTTAAACCATTTTTGGAAAATCGAGAAAAGGCAATTATTGCATTAAAAGACGAGCCGTTTTCTTTAAGAAGGGAAAGAGCAACCGTCGCATTAACTGCAAAAGTTTCTAAGGCCCAAGCCCAACAAGTTTACCGAGTTGACTAAACCCGAAGTGGGGAACTCGCTTTAAGCCGAGCTCAGCTCTCGCATTCTAAAGAGAAAGGTTTGATCAGCCTAAAAATCTCGAAAGCATTGCCACAAGGCCACAAAAGGTTAAAAGCGGACTTTGCAAACCCGCATATAATTTTAACCAAACCCCCTTGGGTCACAACCTAGAAAGGTTTAAAAGCCTCCTCAGGCAAATATCTTGTTCAAAAGAAACAATAAAGCCTCCTTAGGCCAAAAATAAATTAAGTCTTAAAGTTAAAGGGACAATCCCCAATTTAAAGTGGACGCAGCCACTACGGAGTGATCTCCACCCCGGACTCCGGCACAGCAACCAAAGTTTCATTCACCTCTTTGACTGGTGCTTGATCAGATGAAGCTCCCTGACCACCCTCCGCGGTACAACCAACCTCCGGAGTGACCTCTGGTACCATAGGAGCTGCGGGCGGGACAACGTCTTCCGTCTCACTAGAAATAATAATTCCAGTCAATCAAAGGTACAAGGTAAGAAAAAGGTAAGCCACAGGAGCCAAGCGTTACCTGCCCAGTCTAAACCCGATTCACTTATAGGAGGTGATTCAGTAAAGAATGCCTCGAAGTCAAGCGGGTTGAAGGCCGAAGTGGGAAGAGCTGCCAAGCGACTCCGTTTTTCAGAAAGGTTAGTCGACAGCTCGGTCTTTTCTTGCTCCTCGGAGAAATCTGCTTCATGGATTTGGTCTAGCAGAATCAGGTTGCTTTCGTGCTCCTTGATGTCTGACTCCAAGTCCGACCTAGCTTTCTCGGTCTGCATGAAGCGAATGGCCCCTTGGATCAATTCCATCCCGCGTCCCTTAACCTCCTTTCTGGCCTTCGATGCCGACCTTGCCAACTCAGAATCACGCAACTTGGCTAGCGCCTTGTACTTCGCGTCAAGCTCGATAAGTTGGTTGTTCAGGGTGTCGGCGGTTGATTCGGATTCATGAAGTCTACCCTGAACACCAGACAGTTCGTCCTGGAGTTTGTAATTCCGGTCATAGTAGTCTTGCAGTTCCCCCTTTACTTGCGCCAGCTCCGACGTCAACCTATCGACCTTATCCTCCAGATCGTGCTTAGAGCCAGCAGAAGAGTTGAGGTCAGCCTCAAGAGCTGAGAATTTCTTCTTCCACATGTCAATCTCCTTCTCCCGTCCAATGACCAACCCTTCGTAATGTTCGATCATGTCGTTAAATTCGCTATGAGCCTGGCATTATACATGAACCAGGGATGGTGAGTCAGTTCGCAGAATGGCAATGCAAAGAGAAAAAAAAAAACGGAACTAACCCGAGATGAGTGATGCGCGTGAAGCAAATAGCGTTCACAAATCGCAGGGCGCCATTTGTCGAAATCTGGCAAGATCGAACCCGATCGGGTCTTGAAGCATCGGAAGACGCTACCCTCTTTCTCCATAGCTGCGAAGAAAGAAGGGTTGTAAAAATCGGAATCTTAATGGAAAAAAAAAAAAAACGTTGAATACTGTATGAATCACCAAACCTGAAAGCGATTTGACTTGAGGGACAAGAGCAGGTTTTAACCTCGAGGAAGTATCTCGAGATTCAGAATCTCCCTTTTTCGGAGACGCACTCCGGGCAGTCTTTCCACTATCAGGCTGGGAGGAGGAAGACATATCAACCGGTCGTGGAGGACCCATTGGTTCAGGAGGAGGGGATGATCGAGGTGAGCGGTCAGTCCGGGCCCTCGACTTTTCCCTCCGCGGAGAAGAATCGCTGCGAGAGGACTTGTCTCCCTTCCGGCGAACCAAGTTCTTAATTGGTTCGTTACTAAAATCATCTCGGGGAGGACGAGGTGAATCACGGCGAGGAGATTGATCCCTCCGAGGAGAACGTGAGTCGCGACGATCGCGACGAGGAGTTAATCTGAAGGAAGCGACAGATCGAGCTCCCTCAGTGCTGCCATCATCAACCAGCAAGGTTCTACTGTAGTCCTTCTTGTCTATAGAAGTCGCGAGAAACTTTTTCTTCTCCTCGCAAGCCTCAGCCATCGGCTTGGAAAGCAACTTACGCTTGGCCGCAAGGGCCCGAGATGACATTCCCTGAGTTGAGGGAGGGGGAGGAATTTGGTGAAGATGACCAGGCGGACTCATCCTGAGTCTGTGGTTAGCTTCTAGGAATCGTTCAAGAGTGAAGGAATTCCAAAGGGTTTCCCCTTCAAGAATTATTTTGAAGAATTCGATGAACTCTTCAGATGGGAGATTGGAAGCGATGAAAGATGCGAAATGAAACAACGGTGTTAGTCAATAAAGATAAAGAAACAACCGGGAAAGACACGGGCAACCTAATCACTACCGGGTTTCGCAGACCACTTCGAAGGGAGAAAATCTGCGAGATTTCCAATCGAAGCGGGAGTTTTCTTAATTAGAAACCAAGGATGATGCCAATTTTCATCCTTGTTCGGAAGATGTGAAATGATGTTCCTGTTGGCATTAGGATATGCTGAGATATACCCCATTTTCTTCGATGAACTTCTCACGCTCAGAAGCTCATTTAGTTCAGCAACTCCGATAACGTAACCGGCCTCCGCCGCGATTGTTATAATTCCAAGAATAGTACGGAGAAGATTGGGGGTTAATTGAGGAAGAGCGATTTCAAGAGCCGCTAGGTATAAAACTAGGGCTTCGGGAAGAGGAAAGGTCAGCCCGCAACCCTTGAAATAAATCTCGTACACACAGAAGTAACCATCGCGATGGTTCTCCGGGGATTCTGTGGGGGAAGCTATTTGTGCTTCCGCCATAATTTCCGGTGGAATCCGGCAAAGCTCTTTCAACCGCTCGAGGGATTGAAGAGTACAAGTGGACCTATAGTGCGGACCGGCAATATCATCAGAGCGGGTGCACTCGTCATTGCTAGAACGCCTCTCATCGAAAGACGGAGACTCGGGTCTATCGGAATCGGAAGTCATTGGGAAGAAAGAAAAATTCAAGATCCGGCGAAGAAGGGTTTTGGTGAAGGAACGAAGAGAGAGGTTTTGATTAAAGTACAAAAGTAAAAGAAGAGAGTAATGGTAAAAAGAAGTTACCTCAGGCTAATGATGAAACCGTCTCGGAAGTCGTGTGGGAAGTGGGAAGGTTTTTTCCCATTTTAATAGTAATTAATCAATATACGGTCATAATGATGACAGATGTCATTTGGTTAAAAATGGCTAGCGCCGAAATTAAAGGAATGATGAGATTTTCGGCGGGAAATCAGAAAGATTCTCGAGCGCAATCTTTGGCCACTTGGGCATTTAAAGTCCTCCGAATTGGAATAGCACTTCGAAGAACTTGGGGGGCTAATTGTTGGTGTCGGATCCCGCACCAGAAGTCCGCGACCAACCAAAGATTGCCACGTAGTCAAAATAATGGCCCATAAAGGACGAAGCCCAATGGACCCATGAGTCGAAGGAAAGGTCGAAGTGGTCGTCACCACCTCGAGAATCCGAAGTGAATGCACTATGACACAAGCTCGAAGTAGAAGACACGGGTAAGTCGGTTCAAGGACACTTGGGCCAAAAAGGCGAGGCCCGTGAAGATCAGAGTCAACTCAAATTCAAACGTTGAGCATTGAAGTCAAAGAATCAAAACGGACACATTTAAGAAGGAATAATTGTACTTAATTACTCATTTTAATGTCGTTTCCCTATGTATAAATATAGAGGTCAATGGCTATGTAAAAGGGGACCCTTCCTCTAGAGAGAAAAAGAATATAGCAATTTTCGTAACAATTCACAAGTTTTTATACATTCATTTTTGTCCTTCAAGAATAATCTTTCCCACCTAATAGAATACTTGAGTGTGTGAATCCGACATCCACAGACGTGATGGTGGAAATTATTAAGGAGGATATGGTGGTGATGGTACTTGCTTTAGGTGTAGTGAACCAAGTTATATGGCGAGAGATTGTTCTCAAGGTGGTGGAGGATACAGTGGTGGTGGAGGTGGTTGAAGGTACGGTATGTTGTAGGTGGAGGTGGTGGTACTTGCTTTAGTGGTTTTATTTGTTTCGTTTAATTTTGTACCAATCTTATCATTTGTATTAAGGATTTTATAACTAGAGACGTAGGTACATATGACAAATGTGAATGTTTTTATTTATGAATTATAAAACATGTTGTGTTATATGTCATTTAGCTTATATAATATTTAAAACGTTTGTGGATATCTAAGAAGTGAAATTATTGGGGCCGGAGTTATTTGACGAACACATCAATTGGATTTAAAAAATCTTTTAACAATATGCTATGTGTCATTATTTCATCTCATAAGTGATATTTCATTAAACTTTAATCTGTTATATAATTTATGAAACTTTTTAGATTAAATCTATTGGATACGATATCTACGATTCTTACACAAAAGATCAAAGTTTACAAAAAAATCTTTAACAAAATCTCTATAAATTTTGACTTCGATTTTATTTTGCGAGAATATAAGGATAAAATTGTACAAATTTGATAAAGACTTTAAAATTTTTAAATAATGATGTGAATATTTTTATCTCGAAATTGTTTAATTAAGAAAACGTTATGAAATCTTGAAGAAAAATAACAAAAATATCATTATTTTTAAATAACCAAGCAATGGATTAGCAAGTAAAGAACGATGGTTCTTGTGTGATACTACATCATTGACTTTGATCGTGTTAAGAAGTCAATATTTAAATTCCCTTTAAATGTTTTGATTAGTTTATTTTTCACTTTATATGTAAAAGCTAAAACTTTTCTTTCCCATTTTATCAGCGGCTTAAATTTAAAATCACTTTCGGAATTTTAGCAGCCAAATTTTCAATTACTTTCAACCTAATTATTTTAGTTTGTTTGAACAAATTTGACCTAATTATCTCAAAGCTTGAACTGAACGTATCCAACACATTCGCTTCGACATAACGACAAGAGCGGAGTAGGGAAGACAAAATTTTGACCTCATGAATTTTAAAGCCTTGACAAACTTGATATATGGTCATATTGAAATAAACTGCAAGCATGTAAGAAAAAAGTTAAATCTCAGTAATATGAAAGTGTATGTAAATGGGTCATTCTTATTATTTATAAAAAAAACCATTGAAACTTTTTGAGGAAAACCACATGCTAAATGTTTTTTAAAGGAACATTATTTCATTACACATTTTAATTTTCATTGAAATTGATTCCAAAACTTACGATGAAAGTCAAATATAATACTATCAAATCCAAGTGAAAGTATTTTATTTTTGTTCATCACAGTGCGTTGAAGTTTTGTCCTACACATACACACATCATCTAATCACACGTATAGAAACAAAATATACATAGAGGGATGGATCTTTATGTTAGTAGAGCAAAAATACCTCTAAAGCGTGAACTGAGGTTTTTACGCTTTAGTTTTTCTAATCTAAGGGTTATCTTGGGTAGTCGGCTTCGGCAATTCGCTTCCAGGGTGCTGCGTGCGAGCAATCGAGGAACTGAGCAAGGTAAATGTTGGCGGATTCATGATTTCGGAGGATGATGCTGGTCTCTTCCACGAATTTGTATCTACTATTAATTACACTTTCGTAGAGTGAACTTCTCTAGAGTGATCCAATGATGTTGATGACCACGCCAAATTCATCAACATTTGAGAAGTAATAAGTGCGATGAATTTTGATTGGGTGGCTTAGGGGGAATTCCAAAAGCTGAAGTTTGGGCGAGGGGAGTCTCTTGAGTGACCTATTATATACTATGTGTCAATGAGACGTGGATAATTGTAAGTGGTTTTTAAGAGTGATGTGGCATCTTGCAAAATCTCCGCTTACGTGGCTTCCTCTAAAATGCTTTTGATTGTGCTGATGTGGATATATTGAGAGGCCTCAATGAACACCTTTTATTAGTAAGAGATGTTGCCAGAACTAAGAGTTGATTCGTATTATTAACACTGCTCAAGCCGCATGTATGTAATTTAATTTAGATCACTTTTTAGCTTTGTTTTGAATTATTTTGGAATATGAGTTCTACATAACGTGAGTTTATTTTGTAAGTTTCTTTTTTTTTTCTTATACTGTGGAGTGTGATCAAGCTGCTTTTGGAGAAGTGAATTAGTTCAATATGATTCATGTTTCCTATGATCACGATATTCTTCATCACTCCATCTACAAACTTATAAAAAAAAACAATTGTAAGTACACGATTAGATTGTTTGTGTGTGTGCTTGATTTAGTGTTTGTAGATATTTGTTTTGTAAGCAATATTTTTTTTAATTAAAATTTAAAACAAGTACTAAACCCAAACGTTATATATATATATATATATAAGTATTGATTTGTTAGGATTTTCCGGTTTAATTGAGAGTCATGTTTCTGATATGATTTTTGCTCTGTCTTTGTGTTATCATCAACCAGAATCAGCCATGGTGAATTATATAGTGAAGCAATACGTTGTTGCAATAGAAGGAGATACGACATTGGTCGCAGTGGAGAGCATGTATGTTATAGGAAAGCTCAAAATGGCATCGAAAACCCTAATCGGAAGAGAAAGAAGAAGATGGTGATGATATGAAATGTTAACAACGTTACTTGAGCACGTAGCTGGAGATGAGGATGAAAAGAACATGTTCTACATCCTTTAGTATCTTGAAATCTTTCTTTTGCAGGTGATAGAGAACACAAAAGTTATGATTGTATCTATAGAGGAATGAGAAGGAACAGATGGAAGACTCTTACATACCGGTAAAAGAAAGAGAGGAGATAGCATTAAGGGAACGCGAATGTTTGAATCTGATACAGGCACTCATTTATTGTTGTTGTTACCCTGAGGTCGCTTCACCAATGCTACGGTGATCATGCATTGGTTTTATCTAAATTTTTTTCGTTTAGTTTGTAGTCATGCATGCCTTTGTTTATATGTTAACCTCAATTTCTTAGTCCGTTAGTGGTTTTACTTGTACAAACAAGGGAAATACCGCTGATGTTGAATACTTACCTCATATTTGAACGTAGAGGACGATCTTGAGACCAATGAAGATGAAGAAGAAGAATTAAGAATATTATTGGTATACAGAATAGAAAATGAGTGAATATTATTGGTATACGGAATAGAAAATGAGTCAAGATCATTAGTGATTCAAAACTGATCAATTAAATTCTGATATATAATAGTTATTTATAATGGTTGGTCCATAATGTATATTTTATTTTAAAATTAATAGTAAAATTATTTGATAACTACAATATAGTTTAGTTACTTTATAAAAAAAACCTTCACCCTACAGAAGTTACATAATTTTATTATTAATTTCTCACTGAATGACAAAATAATTTTATAAAACCTGATCAACATGATAACAAAACAAGAGAAGCAAAGTTGATAGTTTTCGGGAGTCTGATGAAAGAGTTCTTGATAAGCGTAGAAATTATTTGTTGAACATAAGTTTGGCTGTAACAATGATAACACAAAACATGAGCAAAATAGCGATTTTCTGCAGCCTAATGAAAGAGCTTTTGATAAATGTAGAAATAGTTTGCTGATTGATGAGTTTGGCTATAACCACGATAACAAAAAAAGGAGCAAAATTGACCTTTTTTGCAAGGTGATGAAAGAGTTCTTGAT